>NC_140287.1:5531697-5709197 GCF_964030765.1 Micromesistius poutassou
ACCAGATCATTGCGCAAATGTGCCTTGAACTTGGCAGAAACTCAGTTCATCTTTTATGTTCATTTTCAGCTATTTCTTTGACATTTATCATAAGCCTTAGAAAAAATAGAAAAATATATATATTGTTTTTTTGCTAATTTTTTTTTGTTGCAGTGGCACTGACAAGCGATGCCTATTGAGGAAACACTGCATACGTTTGTTATCGTTGAAGGTATCCGTCGTGTCGTTTGTCCTACAGCCAGCGGAACCTGGCTGAGATTGCGGAGTTGATTCACACGGCCTTCCTGGTGCACCGCGGGGTGGTGGACCTGAAGGAGTGGTCCGATGACGGACAGCTCCAGGACATGCAGTTTGGCAACAAGATGGCCGTCCTGAGCGGAGACTTCCTCCTGGCCAACGCCTGCACGGGACTGGCACAGCTCAACAACACCAAGGTAAGGCCCCCCTGCTCTGTACGGTAAAGACGGTGGTGGCATCAAAGTCCGATCGTTTTATTGTCAAATGCCGTCATGCTGCACAATGAATTAGTCATGACATGGTGCTGTGAAGAGCAAGTGCACATTGTATAGATCATTAATTAAACTAAAAGAAAACGAGCATAGCACATGAATGTGGCAGGTAAAGATGTATAAGGTATGTTGCAGGTAAAGATATACTGTGCAATAAAGTGATTTAGTGGGAGAAGTATTGTGACTGTTGGATGACCTGAAGGCCTGAGGGGTGAGTCTGCTATGGGCGAGTCAGGTGGGTCGGTGCCCAGATGCGCGCCAGACTTCACCAGTCTGCTCAGGAAGCCAGGGCAGAGTCAGATTGTCCCACCGAGAGGAACTCACCGAGAGGAACTCACCGAGAGGAACACACCGAGAGGAACACACAGAGAGGAACACACAGAGAGGAACACACAGAGAGGAACTCACCGAGAGGAACACACAGAGAGGAACTCACCGAGAGGAACTCACCGAGAGGAACACACAGAGAGGAACTCACCGAGAGGAACACACAGAGAGGAACACACAGAGTGGAACTCACTGAGTGGAACTCACTGAGAGGAACACACCGAGAGGAACACACCGAGAGGAACACACCGAGAGGAACACACCGAGAGGAACACAGAGGAACACACAGAGAGGAACTCACAGAGGAACTCACAGAGGAACCTGAAGCCTTTTGATTCTCTCTGCCTCAGCCCTATTAATATGTAAGACGTTGTGGCCTGGGAGGGGAGGGAGAGAGGGAGGGAGAAAGAGGGGGAGAGAGGGAGGGAGAGCGAGCGAGCTAGCTCAGGTCTTTCATCATCATAGGTATTTATGTGAAAAGTGTTTTGCTGATAGATTTCTCAATAAATATTTACATGAAGATCTTGCGTTACAGGACGTATCAGTACCAGGCTGCCAAGAGGAATCCATGCTATTTAATTCAACATCAGTTATATGGACTACGTGTATGATTTGACTTGCATTAATTGCCCTTAAACAGTTTGACCACGCCCTCACACACTCTCTAATGGAACCCATGTGTCCGTTTTTTTTTTCTAAAACCTTTAATGCCGTCCGACATGCTCAGATCACCTTCTTTAGTACTTGTAGGTGGAAGTTCCCTTACTGAACCCTTACTTACCCTTGAGGTAACCTGCTGTGCGTTTCTCTTGTCATGGAAGGACATGAGCACTAGCAGCTCAAACGGAGCAAATCCTCACTGTAGCGTTTCCTATATCTAGAAGTAACTAACCCTATCCAGAGCCATCGCACGCAGCTACGAACCATCCCTTAAGGCTGAACAGTTTTAGTTTTGGTCTTTAGTTTGCAGAGAAGCGTGAGAATGTCTTGTTATTTTTTTTATATACTTTGATATGCGCAAACAAAACATGGAGCGTTGTCGGGTGTGTAAATAAGTAAAGCGCTGCTGACAGAATTTGTCAATGGCCGTCAGCGTCACTCAGGGGGTGGTTTGTGAAGAAGATGGAAGTAACCGTCTACACCCCCCCCCCCCCTCCCGAATTCTATCAGCCTCGTCTCCCAGCCTCACTCCTCAGCCCCACTGTCTGCCTCTCTTCCTACATGCCTTTACAGAGCTCTGGAATGGCCATAGCAACCATGTTGTTAGACCCCACACGGGCACGCCTTACACAACCAAACAAAACATATAAATATATATTTGTTTGTTTGTTGAATGCGGGGAATGGGTTAACCTAGCGATTGTTATTGCTTGGCACTTGTTTCTATGAACATCTTTACTGTACCCACAGCTAGGCCTGGGCAATAAATCAATAAATGATCGTATTGTGATAGACTTTTGATCAATATCAATATAAAACATGTTCATTATATATTGATAAGAGACTGGACCACCGAATCTAGCAGCTGGGTTTGTTACACAAACACGGTTCCATACTTATTTACAATATTTGAGTGTTTTTCATTGTTGTATCGACATTGGAGTATTTATCAATGAAGAACAGTGGAAGGTCATATTAAGTTCTAAACAGAAGTGTTTAAATCCAGCATGGTAATTCCTAGTCTTTTTAGGTCATTAAAATGATCAATAGTTATCTCGATATCGATCAATATGATCAAGTTATATCATGATGTGTCTTTCAGCCATATCGCCCAGGCCTACCCACAGCGATATATTGTTTCACCTTCTTCTGACAAATGTGGAAACTGTAAGTCACTTTGGATAAAAGCGTCTGCTAAATTCCCTAAATGTAATTGAAAATGTAATGTATTTTTTCAAGGAATTACAGGCGTTCCTTTATGGAATGTTTCACTCCGGTCGTCCAGGTGAACCAACGTCCAAAACGCGGTGCCCTGTGACATCGAATAAGCGACGGTTCACTTTTCCCCGTTCCGAATTTTTTTGTCCGTCCGCACCGATAAAGTTACAAACGCAAATCATCTGCGTTCGCCGCCGTCGAGAGATGAAATCACTCACTCGACTCATTTCACACACACATTTATCCGTTTATTTCTTTTATTTTATCTCCCGACCGGTTTCTCTTCTAAACACGCGTGGTGAGTGATGGAGATTGTGTGTCGTGGCCTTGAGAGGAATCCTATGCCACTGCTTGTATAAACGGTAAAGTAATCTCTGCACGCGGCTCGGCTTTCCCCCCCGCCTCCCTCCCCTCGCAGACCTGTCGGCAAAACATGATCCGGCTGGACTTGGGAACGGAGTCGGGGGGAGTCGGAGCTCGGCCTTATCTGATACCTTCCAAAAAAAGACCCCTTCCACGCACACACAGGCACACAGACACGCACGCACGCACACAGACACGCACACACACACACCCATCTATACACACAAACACACACACACACACACACACACACACACACACACACACACACACACACACACACACACCCCTCTACTCACACGCACATACCCCCCCCCCCCCCCCTTCTACACACACACACACACACACACTTTCCAGGGCTCGAAGAGACACCACATCTGGTAATACTGTAGGCACATTGTCCTTCCAGGTCTGCGGCTAGAAGCTCGAGTAGCCTCAATATTTTTCCCCTGGCGGATTGGGTTACCCTGAGGGCACTGGAGAGTCTGGCGGGCGAAGGAGTGCGCAGCGGGGCTGGGCCGACTCCGCAGAGGAGCCCTGGGTGTCTGGGACGAGGCGCAGTCTAAATTTAACCTCATTCATCTGGACTTTTACACATTCTCCCACCCCCCCCCCCCCACCGTACGCCGGTGCTGCTTGTGTTCTATGAATGGCACGACCCCCTGCTGGAATATTTACCCCCCGATCCCCGGCCCGCGTGACACGCTCTACCTCCGCCGCCGCGGTCGCATTAAAAGCCGCAGAGCCTGCGTCTCTCTCTCTCTCTCTGTCTCTCTCTGTGTGTGTCTCTCTCTCTGTCTCTCTCTCTGTGTGTCGCTCTCTCGCTCTCTCTCTCACTCTCTCTCTCTCTCTCTCCCCCCCCTCCCGGCGGTGGGATGCGAGCCTGTGGCGTTGTGAAACCTTGAGGAACGCAAGTCATGCATGCCCCCTGTGAGAGACAACCAGCAACTGCAGCCCGGTGGTCGGCTGTGCCCTGGAGCCCGGCCACGCTGCTCCCCGGGAGGGCACGGAGACGGAGCCTTTCTCCGCTCAAACGGTGGATTTGATATGGGGGGCCTTTCCTTTGTTGGTGCGGTCCGTCTGCTTTTCATGTTAGTCGTCGGATTGCTTTAATGAATTTCAACCCCCCCGCCCCGCCCCGCCCCGTCGGAGTCTGTGTCGGACTACAAATGGGGTTGTAGTTAACGAACCGAGGTGCGGTTTGTAGCTGTGCCGGGGGTACCCCCACAAGCTGATAATGAGGAGCCTAGTGATGTCATTTCCCCCCCATCAGCTGTCCCAGAGTGGTGTCCCTAGGGCCGTCCAACCAACCCGCGCTTAAGGACTTTGGGTTTTCTGTGCAAATCCATTTCATTGATTGTTTGATTTAGTGTCTCGGGTTGATTGACAACAATCACAAGCTCTCTGTTCAACAGTGGCCCCGTTGTGTTCTCTCCCCCGGCCCAGGTTGTGGAGCTGATCTCCAGTGCCATCGGCGACCTGGTGCAAGGTGTTTACTACGAGAACTCTCCTAACCTCCAGGTACAGCCGCGCGCTCGCCGCCGTACACAGCGTCACCTTAATGTCAACGTTTGGTATCTGCAGGCGTGCCCCGATCATGATGTCCAAAAACCATTCATAAAATCACCACCGTCACACCCTTTCATTAAGGGGCGCGTTCTTTGAAGACGACGTGAAACACGAGATGAGAGACGGGATTTAATCCTTGAGCCTGCAAACTAGAAGTACTTTAGTTTGCCGATGTAACCATGTAAATATTAATACTGTTAGACGTGTTATCTGAAGAATCGCTATGGCAACTGCGTAACTAAAAAAGCACCCTCCTGCTGGCAGGTTCAATGAAAGCTGTTGTTGTGTTAACATTAATATTAACATCACCTTGAAGACAACATGGACTGGTTGGTCAGGAGTACTAGGAACATGTATCTGGCACATGACAGAATTAAGACTTTAGATTTTTAGCCAGGCCAAAATGTAAGAGAAGAGAAGAGAACTGTGTATTAGTCATTCAGGTCTTCATATTTTATGCCAGTCCACTCTGAGTTTAGAAACTAATCTGACATGGTAAAAAACATTTCATACTGTCTTTAAGGGGATTTGGATGTAAAATAAGTAAAGAACAGTAGATCTAAGTAATTTGGTCTTCCTAGTCTATTGAAGTGTATAATATATATTCCTTTTTGACATGCGTAACCTCTCAAATAGGACATCTGAAAAAGTTTTATGATTAAGATCCTTCGGGCACGAGGGACTCTTGTCTTTCATATGCAGGAAGAAAGCAGATATAAACAATGTTTGACAATGGTAAACAGACAGGAGCAGAACCCGGAGCTCCACAGCACAATGAGCAGGAGAGCAAAATGTTCTATATATACATCTAACCACTGCGAACCTGTCAGCTCGGGGGGGGGGGGGGGGGGCTTTTATTTTGGAGGAGACTATCATGTTGTACCTCAAACGGTTTAATTTTCACCCTTAGCTCCGTCGGTCTGACATATTCCTGAGGTTGAATTAAAGTCACTACAAAGCGACATCGGCACCTGTTTAAGTGATTCTTTCACCTACAATTACAGATTCTTACCCATACTGAGATCTGATACTGAGATCTGTCAATCATCCATCCTCTGTGTTGGTCTTTTTAGCACAGCACCTCAAACAAGCCCACCCAGAAAAGATTGGCCAATGTGTAACGTCTCAGTAATGTTACAAAGACACGTCCACAGAGACGAGACAAGAACCCGTGATTCATTGAACATGGGTTTTTTGGTTGGCCTCAAGTCAATTATGGAAGGTTATTTAAAATCGAGGGAAAGTCACACTCATGAACACGACTGAATTCAAGGTGAATTCATCCAAACGCGTTGGCCTTTGTTCAACACGTTTGGGTTGCTTTTTCGTAGCCTTTTATTCCTTTCAGATTAAGCGTTGGCTCCCGTGACCGGTTTATTACTTGCGGCGCAGGACAGTAATCCCGGAGACATCGTCGACGTGGACGCGTGGGAGGAGCAGGCCTTCCTGTCCCACGGCGCGCTGCTCGCCAAGAGCTGTCAGGCGGCGATGGAGCTGGCCCAACACGAGGCAGAGTCCCAGCGCCTGGCCTACACGTACGGCAAGCACCTTTCACTGGGACACCAGGCGAGTCACACCGGCGGAACGCAGTTCGGCGTCTAAAAGAACCCACCTGCGTTTAATCCACTTTCCTGAGCTCCCGTTCCAGTCGTGACTAACACCTTCAATGGGGAATCTGTTATTTCACTAGACTTGTCCGCGGCAGTGTGCCGCCTGAGATTAAAACGTTAATAATGTGTTATTGTGCGAACGTGTCCACCTGTACCAGGGTGCATTGCGCAGTGCGCCTCCTGCATTTTCGCCCCCCCGGAGAAATGAGACGTCTTAAAACGACGAGGCCGTGATGAATATGCTTCTCCCCGCCCCGCTCCGCAGCTGCACGCTGACCTGCAGCCGTTCGTGGGGAGCGGCGGCGGCGAGCCGGCGGCGTTCAGTCTGAATTGCTGTCCCGTGGTCCTCCACCGGCAGATCGTGGGCCGGGACAAGTGGCAGCGGCAGTTGGAGGAGGTAACGCGGTCTTCTTCCCCCGGACATGAGGCGTTTTAATCAGCCACCGTCCACACACACCCCCCCCCCCCCCCCCCCCCTTCGTTGCCATGGAAGCACAAAGCCCCCCCGTCCAAGCACAGAGCTGTCCTGCAGTAGCTGGAACCAAAATGACATGTCGTATAACGATACCCGATCTTGTATGTGAATATCAAATATTATTTTTTTGCTCTGGCGTGTCACTTACTGTCTTGACACGATTCCGTCGCGTTGGGAGGTTTCTGTGGAGCGTGACTCTGACTTAGTGTTGTCTTTTCTTGTGCACAGGCGAAGACGTTTAAGGACCAACTGGATTATTCAAAGGTGAGGTCAAAGTGTGACATCAAAAAAACATCTAACGTGGGAGTTCAAGGTCAAACTTTTTCTACCATTCGTGACAATGTCAGGGCTCTGCTTTAGCCCCCCCTGCACAGTTTTACTTATAAAAAGGGTGTGTGTTGGGGGGGGGGGGGGGGGGGGGGGCCGCTCTACCTGATACCTGTAAGAAAACCCTCAAATGCTGAGACTCATATCTGCTGTACTTCTCGATGTTGCAAATGTCAATGAGAGAAGAAGGAGGGCGTCTGTGTACTGTAACAAATATGGCAGTTGAGAGAGGAGCTCTACAAAGTCACGGCCTGCGTGTGCGTGTGTGTGCGTGTGTGTGTGCGTGTGTGTGTGTGAGAGGCCTGGGGTGCATGAAGAAGAGAGTCCAGGCAGCCAGGGAGGGAGGGGTCTGGTGGTAGGACGTGGGGACGTGGGGATGTGGGGGGGGGAGGGGGGGGGTGTTTGGTCCCAGTGAAACCAGAGCAGGGGGCGATTAGTTACCAGGGCCTATTTGTGGAGGAGACACCGGGGCTCAGAGACGGTGGCATTGTGAGAGAGATGCTCTCCTTCAGGACGGCCAGGGAAAGTTTGCCACCAGTCGTGGGTGGGGGGGGGGGGGGGGGGGGGGCACTAGGTTGAAATTAACAAAAATAAAGGAAAAGTTTGGCCATGCATCGTGTTTCTGTTGATTTGCCAACTTCCACAAAGGCTCGAGTTCAGGTTTAACCAATCAAGGCAATTTAGGTTTGTTTGAATTTAGATTGATGCCATTAATGTGGATTCTTCTTCTTATAGTTTATTAGCTTAATCGTTTTTTATTATTTATATATTTTTGTTGTTGAATGTTTCAAATATTAAAAGTCAAGCCAAATCAATGACTTATACCAACACAAAGTCAGGGATCGAGCCTCATTGAGGTTAAAATACGAGGTGTTCCCTAATGGAAGTAGGGAGACGAGTGCAATGAAAACTGAAGCAGAGACGAGCCAGGCGTATTGAATAGTTAAAAGGGGAGAGGCATCAGCTTCTCCAAATTGAGTGAAAAGACAAGGTTCTGCAGTGTTTCTACCTCGCTGCTTTATTTTTTTAAGAGAATGGCCTAAGGGGTTTCATGATTCCAGAATTCACAAGATAAAATGCCGGCAGCAAAAGCCTGTCCCTGCTACATGGGAGGAGTGCAGAAGGAGACACACGAATTTTGACTTTTGAGAGCCTCTCCTGCTTTGTCTGAATATATAATATTTTGTGTGTGTGTGTGCGCGTGTGTGTGTGCACATGCGTGCGCATGCGTGCGTGCGTGCGTGCGCGTGCATTGTTACCCAATTCATGTGTGGTGTCCAGAACGACTGGGTCGTTGGCCGTGGAATGGTGGCATTGTAATCTTCCTTTTTTAATTTTTTTTTTTTTCCCATCCCTCAACAGCTGTGGGCGGCAATCAAGTCGGAGAGAGGCGTGAGCTCGGCGGTGGACTTGTGCCGTTACCATGGGAACAAGGCACTGGAAGCCATCCAGGCTTTCCCTCCCTCCGAGGCGCGCTCCGCCTTGGAGAACATCGCCGGCGCAGTCACCAGATTCTGACCGGGACACGCGCTGGTGTCTCTCCCTCACTGGGAGAGACACGCGCTGGTGTCTCTCCCTCACTGGGAGAGACACGCGCTGGTGTCTCTCCCTCACTGGAGAGACACGCGCTGGTGTCTCTCCCTCACTGGGAGAGACACGCGCTGGTGTCTCTCCCTCACTGGAGAGACACGCGCTGGTGTCTCTCCCTCACTGGGGGAGACACACGCTGGTGTCTCTCCCTCACTGGAGAGACTCACGCTGGTGTCTCTCCCTCACTGGGAGACACGGGCTGGTGTCTCTCCCTCACTGGGGAGACACGGGCTGGTGTCTCTCCCTCACTGGAGAGACACCAGCCCGTGTCTCTCCCTCACTGGAGAGACACGGGCTGGTGTCTCTCCCTCACTGGAGAGACACGCGCTGGTGTCTCTCCCTAACTGGGGAGACACGGGCTGGTGTCTCTCCCTCACTGGGAGACACTGCCTCAAAAGCCACAGAGCTACCGGACAGAAACTGATCAATGGGAGGGTGGTAGGGGTGGGGTGGGGTAATTGACGTATAAATATATATATGAATATACATGTATAAATATGTTATTTATCTCTTAAGTCTGATGCCGATGATGAGTGATAAATTGCAATGGTTTCGGAAATTATAAAAAAAAGTCCATCCATGTGTCATCACATTTTAAACTGTGTTATTGTTTATTTGCTTCCTGTGTGTGTGGGTGTGTGGGTTTGTGCACGTGTGTGTGTGTGTGTGTGTGTGTGTGTGTGCGTGTGTGTGCGTGCGTGTGCGCGTGTGCGTCCGTGTGTGTGTCTGTGCCCATTCCCGGGCTGCAGACCCAGGTCTGCCCGGGGGTTGGTGAAAGGTCGCAGAGCAGCACCAGCCAGTGTGCGTATTGAAGCTCCGCCAACAGTAATTATTAATGAAAGAGACCCGAGCAAATGGACAGGAAATGCAGAGGTATTGATTGGGCCCAGAGAAGGAGCGTGTGTCGTCGTCCCCCCCACACACCCCCTCCCCCCCCCCCCCCACAGCCTCCCGTCCCCAAGTAGCGAGGCTCCGGCGCCAGCCCAGTGGCCTGTGGTTTCCCAGGCTGCTGTCTGCAGGGGTGTTTGTGTGTGTGTGTGTGTGTGGAGGTGTGTGTGAGACACGGGCAGAGCATCAGTGAGGCTCAGGGTGGCAGAGTGCAGGTCACCTGCCAACTGAAAGGGTTGCGGGTTCAAATCCTCGGTTAAAGCCAGAGTCGGTTGAGAAGGGGCCACGGTGCCCAGTGTAGTGTCCAGGGCGTCGTTGTCACCATTGAACAGCGACATTGGCGGCTCGTCTTCTGAACGGGTGAATGAGCAGTGTTGGTTTTTCTCCGGGTTTGTGTAGCGATTACCGCAGTAAGTAACGTCTCGTTACAATGCTCTTGTTTGTTTTGTGCGACGCAAGGCAACCCTCGAGTGTCCCGAAAGGAGCCAAACAAATACAATTATTATTGTTAGACAGAAGCGCTCTGTGCAGCTTTCACTGGCGAATGCCTGTGTTGTGTGTGGGGTCAGGACTCAGGACCCTGCACGCGGAAGACAGGACCGGATGACACCGTACCACAGGAGTGGAGAAAAGATGGGGGGAAAAGAACAGAGGAGGGTGGGTGATAATGTGGAGGGGGAGAAGGGCACAAAGAAAAAGAACAAGGTATTGTTTTGGTATTAGCAGGGATTTGATAAAAGCTGCGATGCAAAAGGTACACTGGCTGTGGCCAGGTTCGTTCAGTCCATTTCAAGCGTGGCTGTGGTTCCCAGTGCGTGATGCTGCCTGGATACACACCAGCTATACAGCATATGCCAGGAAAAGCCTCGGGCCTTTAATGAAATATGCATTCTCGCCGTGAGGAGACACGTGAAAAGTTACAGGGGAAGTTAAAAAAGAACCAAAGAAGGAAGCAAACTTGGAGGAACTGACAAGATGACAAATTAAGTTAAGAACAAAAACTTTTGCCGAAAAAGAAAAAAAGCATGTTTGGGCTATGCAGAGTGAACTCCAAGTAAACCTCAAGAAATCATTGACAGGCAACACGAGATTAAACACAAGTCCAAGAATCTCTGGTGGTAGCAATCATATTTCCCCCTTTGGTGATTTGAAGCCCAAATGCCATACCAATTATCTAAACAAATCACTCAGTCCAACATTCTACAGAAGTAGTTCTACTTAAGTGATGAAACCAAAGTAGTCCATCTCTTATGGTTAGCCTACAAGGTTGGCTGTGCTGCGTTGCCCTGTTAAACACTATTCATTGCAGTAAAAAAAAAAAAAGATCATCACTTTGAACTATGATCGTGGGGTATATTTGCCTCACAATAAAATATTCAGAATAAAAATGCCTACATCTGTATAATCAACCGTCCATGACTAAACGTTTCAGGCTTACATTCCACTTGTACCAGTCAGTTTAAATAGAGCTGTTGGGATTCAAAGAGCGCTGTGCAGCCCAGCCTGGGCCTCAGATGGGTATTAGAGAGCGTGTTCGTGAGGAGGGATACACTTCAAATGCAGAATAGGAGGCAGAGAGACGGCTGGTGTTCACCCCCAGCACGCTGCATTAGCATATCCCATTTCATAGTCATGCTGACACACAGCCCCAAGAAACAACACACAAACACAAAACAATCAACATTCATGTATTCAGATTCCTTGTTTACATACGGGGAGTCCAAGTCCAGTCACAGCCTTCCCCAAGCCCCCAACCGCCGGCGTAAAACTTCTTATGCCATAGCCTCTATGTTATAGAGGCTAAATCATATATAGGCAATATGAGGCCTAAACTAACCCTGTAACATTATTAATTGGGGTAAAAAAAACTTCCAAAAACCCAGTTGGGAAGGAAAGAAAGCTCAAGAAGGATGATCACGTTGATGGCTCTTTGGGATTGGATAAGACAGGCGTCATATAATAGCAATGTAGAACTAGAACAAATAAACAACTGCCTTTAATTAAATTACCCATTGAAAATCTCCCATTGAACTAAACTACCAACAAAATACCCTTCAAAGTAGTGAGAACTTGACTTCAATCTTGACGTGGTCAAATCCTATTTTTAAAACCCCATCATCTCGAAACATCTGGGGGATAATGAAGCTAGGCTGTTGAACGTTGTAGGTGTATCCGCCATTACTCATTTCATGAATGGGCCATCAGTAAACACCTGCTAATATCATCATACTGCCCCCCGTGATGAATGACCTCATTCCGCCAAGATGGGAACAGTATGGCTGATTTCACATCCCGACACAGACGAGCATATTGGCCAAAAATGACCCATTAACGAGCTCCGCCACCGCCACGTGCTAAGTGCCGAAACGCCGGCCCTTCGGTCGCGAGCTCCTCGCTTGAACGGCGCCGCCACCACGCGCTCCCTCCTCGTGGCGCGGCTCCCGCGCGGTGCGCTTCATTGGGTTTGGTCTCGATTGAGAAGTTCAAGGGGATGATTGAAGTCGCATTAAATAAGGATTGCTCGTGTTTCAAATAGCTTTCCTAATTGTCCTATTGTATTGTATTATTTATATGGATTGAAATGTTATTCCGGTTGTTTGACCTACTATTTATTTATATTGTACATTTGTATTTCTGTTTTTGTATGTTCTAATCAGGGCGTCGTTGAAAAAGAGAGCCTGCTCTCAATGGCCTTCCCTGAATAAATAAAGGTTAAATAAAAAAATAAAAAAATCGGGTGACAGATCCGAGTGCCATCTAAACAGCTCGTTAGTCCAATAACGAGGAGACACGCGCCGAGCCTTTCGCCGCCTTGTTATATCGTCCTCTTATCGACGTGTGTGCCCGGTTAGTGTGACGGATCTTCGGATGCTTGACAATGTAATAGTGGATCATTTACGAAATTATAACACACACGATGTAAGGAGGGCCTCTTAATGATTGTGTCGGGTGGATTGCCAAACCCACACCACACAAGGTATTCAACGACCTCCTGTTCGTGGAATACATTCTTGTTCCTACATCCACCAAATGCGGTTCGTTATTTTTTGACTCGAGTTACAATTCACAATACACTGATATTTAATCAATGTCTACAATTGGGTAAACATTTACCATGTCTCCTAAAATAAGGTCGGAACCCCCGCCCAGTGAACGTTCACCTTACAAATGAGAGGAACCATCAGAGGTTGCCGTAAGCTATCCAAAATCCTATAAAGTACTTGCTCTTTCTTCCCACCAGGTAGGCCTACAATTTGAGTTCACGTAGAAAGAACAATTCGTGTTGTTCTGACAGTTCTCCACTAGAGGGCACTGCTACTTCTGTTGTAAAATAGTCTATTACTTTCCATCTTGTCGAAAGGTGCAGTCATTAATAACCTGCATTTCAGTACATGTGCATCCACTATGTGTCAATGTGTTTTTCAGTTGCATGGTGTTTCACTAAGAATGCTATGCGCATGGTGCATACTTCTGTACAGTTCTAGATTGAACACATCGAGGGTAAGATTTAATGAACACACTGTTTTGTTGAAGAAGCAAGTAAGATGAGTCTGCGGGGCGTAGCTTATAATAAAATGATTCATATTGTCACAAACATATATCTATCTATCTTTTTATATCTCTATATATTAAATATGTGAATGCATATTTGTAAATGTAATATATCAAGCGATATAACACGCACACACACACACACACACACACACACACACACACACACACACACACACACACACACACACACACACACACACACACACACACACACACACACACACACACACACACACACACAAAAGATAATGTATCAGTATCACGATGTTGGCCTCATCACATGATGAATTTCTGTTCATACCACGCTGTCATTCAAGTATCTGACTGTAAATACAAGTGGTCGTTTCGTTTAATTTGACCCCCACGCGTGTCGATGAGCATTAAGCTTAACATTTAAATGTATTGTAGTTTAACTGAATGTCGCCCGTTGTCCACAGTCCCACGCCATGTCCATCAACCGTGGTACCACTACCACTTGAACACTTTTACACTAACAGTTTACACCTTATACACCTCATTACTTATTATTACTTATGACCACTGTCTTAGTTTATCTTAGTAAACTATCTTATTACTTACTTTATTTTATTTGTATTATTATTATTATTATTATTATTTATTTATTTATTATAGTGAACTATGCTACTTATTTGTACACATTTCTACACATATTTTTGTTTTACTTATCTTACTTTGTCTTGTATTGTTGCTGCTATGTGGCGCTTGAGGAACCAAGCCTAAGAATTGTACTCTTGTGTACCTACTGTGTGCAATAAGATGTAATAAAAGTAATTCGGATTCGGATTCTGTCCACGCATGGCGGTCCACGCCGTGGCGCCATCCACGCACAGCTGTACGGAAGTGACACAGCACGCGCACGGCACCGTCACGTCACGCGAGAAGGCAGCGAGACAAGCAAGGGGAAAACAGCAACAACACACGAACCACATTTGTTATATGTGCCTAAAAACATAGGATGGGCCTGTGTAAACGTACCTAACAATCGCAAGACCCATCTAAAGGATTGCATGGAATCGTAAAAGGTGAGAATGAATCCACGGCGTATGAATTAAGACCCATTCCTAAGAGTCAGGACTCTGTGGAGAGGGGAGAAGAATCGTCCACGCAAACACTGCCGCGTCATTACAGTTCAAAACACGCACTTAGCGTGTGCGCTGTGTGTCAACATGTTTTGCGTGTGCGTTCTTTCAGTGGTCCACGGTTTTTGATTGTAGAAGTTTTGGATGTTTTACTGGATACTCCTCATAACACGGGCATTGTGTTGTGCAGCGATCTGGACAGGATTTGTTCAGCTTTAAATGAAGAATGAGGAAGTAGTGGTCTAACCTTGCTCGTGACAGCCCACTTGTACACACATCATGGGTTGTACACGCATGGGGTTGGAGTAGGACAACGCGGGGGGAGCCTCGCAGTCCACACGTCCGTGACACGCAAAATGATCACTGATCCCAGTTTGACGCTTGACACAAAGTGCCAAGAACATAACGGAGCAGAACCATTAATCCCTGAAACATAAGCACGTCAAGAATGCAGTTGATTACATTGACTAATTGCATTCAATTTGCGGTAATGGCACTAGCTCCCTCATAACAGTTGAGGGTTACAGTATTGAAACGAATATACATTCAGAAAAGATTATTGTTAACCAACCATACCTCACCAATCCTTTAAATGATTGTTACAAAACAATGATTTACATGAGAAAGTTACTCAAGTAACCATAATGGTAAATGGAAGGCATTCACTATACCACTACAGCCAGGTATGCTACATCTGATGTACATTCTTCAAGGAAGGTGTTTAGCCAGTAGGTGCCATGGGTTAAATGAACCTTATTCAGTAGGAGCTAAGGCTCTCCTTCTGGAGCCTCCCCCTGCAATGTATAGAGATATCATTTAGTTATACTATATTGTAAAAAGATTGTTGAACAAACCAAAACCTATAGAAAAATAAAATTATAATAGACCTATCACAAGATGTTTTGGCATGTTGTATGTCATGACATTTTTTTCTTTAACCCTAAGGATATGAGTTCCTCCAAGAATGGGGACATTTCAAAAGAAGGTATGCTTGGCGAAGGTACGTTCCACATTCTCTCTGCGTTTATTGTGAGTTGGCTGCCAGAGATTTTAACCAGGCTTTTCTAAAAGTAGACAATAACGCTCTTGAAAGTAAATAAAACGCATCGCAACTCTCAATGCGATCAGCCATGTCTTTTGTGTGGTGCTCCTGATGTCTTCCATATGATTACCAGACTATGGTATCGCGGAGGTAAACGCGATGCTGATTATCCTTTGCAGAACAACAGCTTGTCCAGGACCTTAAGGAAGAGACAGATGACGTTGCAATTTATGAGCCAGTCCAAGGACTGGGAGGGGTTTCCCCTGGGGCCACTGAGACTGGGAAACGGACATTTGCGGAGATGGGCTCTGATGTAAACGAAAAGTCCACGAGCCGCAAGATATTCAGAGTCTCTGAGGAGGTAAGGGCTTTCTGTTCGATACATGGCAATTAAGAAATTGTGAAAAAAAAAAGAGCTTCCACGAGGAGCAAGAAAGATTTGCAAATGTGTCAATGATATTTGTGTTTTGGCTAATTAACGGTGTTAAAGAACAACATTCTGCTGCATGGCAACAAAGATCCCCCAGGAGCTAATTGTGGTCTCATTCTAGATCAAGAAGCAGTTGACCGAGGAGAGCATCCAGGGTCCCCTCCCATGCCTGACCTCCGGTGACAAGATGGACTGCGGCCGGGACGACCCCAGAGGCAGAGCCTCGTACAGGAGGCCCCTGTTTGGTATCTCCCACAGGATCATCGAGAAGCGCGTCACGCCGAGCTCGGAGACGTCGGCCGTCCAGGTGGGCGGACAGCAGCTCGACTGCGCGAGCCCCTTCACCTCCGAGTTCCACGGCCCAGAGGAGAACTGCAAGTTCGAAGCCTTCCCCGGCGCCGCGAGGGTCCCCGGCGAGGGCTCGCCGACAGACGCCGGCCTCTATCCGCTGATCGAGAAGATGTTCTTCATCCTCAACACGCTCAACTCGAGCATGACCCAGCTGCACAGCAAGGTGGACCTGCTGTCCCTGGAGGTCATACGCATTAAGAAGCAGATCAAGCCGGGCGAGATGGTGACAGAGTTCCAGCCTCCCCCGCAATACCTGCTGACCAGCGAGGAGCTCCATCAGCTGATGGAGCAGACGTCGGGCGCCGGGGAGCTGGGCTGTCGGCTGCTGGTGCACCTGTTCCCGGAGCTCTTCAAGGCCAGCGAGTGCGCCAACGGCTGCATCGCAAGCAAGAGAACATTGGACTCGCTGCATCTGCAGCTCATACGCAATTACGTAGAGGTGTGCTTCCCGTTAGTCAAGAACAACAACGTGTGGCAGGAGGAATGCCTGATGCAGATCAATGACTTGTTTAATCATTTTTGTGCACAGAAGGACATGGAGAGTGCCCGCGTGCAAAGAAAGCAGACAATCATAGATACGGGAATCAAGGCGGAACTTGCCGAGACCTGCCACTTTATTAATGAGGTGGGCGAGGAGGAGCACCTCTCGATGGAGGACCAAAACAACATGGCTAATTCAGACCTGGCCTCTGACATTCAACTCACGGACGACTTGGATGAGTTCTCCTCCCCTGAAGACTTTGTTATCTTCCTTGTTCATCGTCTTTTCCCTGAGATTTTCGAGGAAGGTAAATTCCCAGAGGGTGCCAGTGGTTTTCACGGTGTCGGACAGCTTCTGCTGGAGTCTGACAGGTTGGAAATAATAAGGAAGTACATGGAATCAAATTTCCCTGAAGTGCCTGAGGACACCTGGCTCCAGGTGTGCGTTCAGCATATGGAGGATGCAATAGAGAGTGTCCACAGCAATATTAACGAGGGTGAACACGACAACATCAGTAATAACAGCTATGACTTGGCCGGCCTTCCGGAGGATGTCTCCTTGATAAGGTTCCCAAATATGTTTGACCATGAAAGGCCCAACCGTAGGTCTAAAAAGTCTCTGCTTGTCCCTGTGGATTTTGACGACATGGAAATCCCTCCGCCAGACTTCAGCGTTGCCAAAGAATATCTCCTTTCCAAGGAACAGCTTAAGAGCAACTACGACTGTAGCCTGTCCATCGGGAACTTTGCGTCCCGGATTCTGGTGCTGATGTTCCCCGAGCTCTTTACCCAGGAGAACGCGCGCAAGCATTACAACTGCAGCGGCTCCCTGGGCAAGAAGCAGCTGGACCCGGTTCGCGTCAACCTGATCCGGCACTACGTCCAACTGCTGTACCCTCAGGCCAAGAACGACCGCGTGTGGATGTTTGAGTTTGTGGGCAAGTTGGACGAGCGCTGCAGGAGACGCGACACGGAGCAGCGACGGTCCTACCAGCAGCAGCGGAAGGTCTACGTCCACGAGCGGGAGCCCGAGGCCAGCGACGCCGACTGTCCGGTGAGCCAGTTCAACGGCGACGCTCTGAGGGACGACACGGACTGCACACTGACCCCCGCCGCGCCGCCCGAGAAGAGCAGCAAAGACTTTTGTAAGATACCGCTGGACGAACTCTCGGTGACCGTGCCCGACTTCCCCGTGCCTTCCGTGTACCTGCTCTCGGACGCAGAGGTGCGCGAGGTCGTGCAGCAGAGCCTCTCCGTGGGGAACTTTGCCGCCCGCCTCTTGGTGCGACTCTTCCCAGAACTCTTCACGCAGGAGAACCTGCGGCTTCAGTATAACCACTCGGGGGCGTGCAACAAGAAGCAGCTGGACCCCGTGCGCCTCCGGCTGATCCGCCATTATGTGGAGGCGGTGTACCCTGTGGAGAAGATGGAGGAGGTGTGGCACTATGAGTGCGTGCCCAGCATCGACGAACGGTGCAGGCGCCCCAATCGGAAGAAGTGTGACATTCTGAAGAAGGCCAAAAGATCGAGCACTGTGTTTTAGTCACAATAGTTTGCTGTTATGGCAACAACTGTCTCTGTCATGGAAATTATTGCACACTATATAAGCTCAATCAATTGCATTGTCAAAACTTTTACAGCAGTCCTATGTAGGTTTTCAATCAGCACTAACTTCGGTCTCGTTTTATTTTTGACCATAACAGTAGAAATTATTGTTAGAGTACTCGAATGCCGAGTAATAACAAATGTATATTTATGAGCCAAACTGCCATAGCTTATGTACACATTAACTGATGCAGCTTAAAAAATAATGTTAGCTAATAGAATAGTTAATGAATCAGATGATGATGATTTGTTTCTATTTCTGTCTATTGAACCACTGTTTAAGTAAGAATTTGCTCATGTTAAACCTTCTTATAGAAGTTTATATATAAAAACAATTAACAGTGACAATGGGTCATGTTAACCTTTTTTTTTAAATAAAATCACATTCATAAAAACTAGTTGAATTAAGGGATGAGTTTTTTTGGTCACATCCCATCCATTTGGCCATTTTTCAGATTGAATTCAAGTCTCAGAAGGAGCAGAACTATTTGAACTAATGTTTTAAATTTCTACGATGGATTAAAACCGAATTGACATATCAAATATATTCCATCAAGCAAATAAATGTCCAGACACTGGATTCTCACAAAATAACTTGGCTTTATTTAAAAGAAAAAACATAAATTGAATGTCAAATTATGTTTTAAAGGTCCCATGACATGCCACCAGGTGGGGTGTGATAAGCGTTAATCTGTCTGTTATGACATCACAGGTGGGCGTGTCCACCTAGATGTGTGCTGGATAGATCAGTCTACCAGCCTACCCAGTGGACTGTAGTTGCTCATCTATCCGTCACACATCTAGGTGGACACGCCCACCTATCATAACAGATTTTCAGAACGGCTTGTAAAGGCTAATCACACCACACCTGGTGGCATGTCATGGGACCTTTAAATATATACATCACCAACCCCCTAACAAAAAACAAACAAATCCATAGAGTTCCAACATGCACTTTATAACTTCTTTCATTTTTGCTTGATTCAAGTTGCCTTGAGGCCATTCATCAGTATAGTCATTCTTCAGAATCAGGGCTTGAATGCCTCATCCTTGGAAAGCTCTAAACTCTTCCAGCGTCTTAGGGCCACTTTGTACTTCTCTCCATCATTGGATTCACCCAGTTCCTTCTTGAGGATTACTCTCATCAGAGTAACAGTGTTCCCTTCACCGCTTTCAGACACTACCAGGTCCAGAGTGTCTCCCACTTTCACCTATAGAGAGAACCAAAAAAAAAACCACAAAATGTACAAACAAATGTGTGCATTGATTTGGTTCACGTTCATGTTATTAGCTGTGAACTCACCGATTTACTTTTCTTGATGAGCTTCTGCCCGTTCAGCCGAAGCTTGTTGTCGTAGAAAGCATCTTCAATTTTACTAATCGCGAGACAGAGCAAAACAAAGCAGGTCAGGAAGAGTTGACACTTGCATTACCTACACAGCCAGTATATACTCACTCACTTGCGAGCCATATCCAATCCAGACTTCAGGATAACATCGTAGCGATAAGACTGAACAAACTTTTCTAAATCCTTGTAGTCTTTCGGCAAATTTGGGTCTTCTTCAATCTCATCATCAGAGTCACTGTCCTCCGTGTCGCGCTCATCGTCCTCCTCCAGTACCTTTGCCAAGCCTTTCTTTTTGCTGCTTTTGAACCTCAACTGGTGCAATGACCAGTTTCGCACAGAGTCTCTGCCACGGACCACTGGCCTGTGAGAACCTAACGTGAAACAAACGGATGACCCCCAGAGCTGGCGTGTGTACATGGTCCTGGGGCACCAGGTCGTCTGTTTGAATCCGTATCCGGGTGTGAGAAGCTGCCGCGGGTTGAGTCTTCCCAACTGCCGCAGCGCAAGCGCCTCTACCAGCAAACCCTGCATGTTGAAGATCTGTGACAAGAAACACAAAAACAGAATATAAATATCTTTGACCAGAAAGACAAAAACTGAATATAGTGACCAATATCTTTGACCAGAAACCAAATTACACAAAGTACTGAACAATATATGTGACTATAAACACAATCACAGAACATAGTGACCAGAAACACAATAACAACATAGTGGCCAATATCTTTGACCAGAAACTCAACAACAACAACAACATAGAGACCATGGTTTGAGTCGAGTTAGTACTAGGTAGCCCACTCATAACCGCGGATATGACAACAGCAGGGACTATTTATTTAATCTGACATATTATATGTCTGACTATTGAAATAAGCGTTCATAAAAGATGTGTCAGCCTAGTGATGCAGATTATTCATATTAAAGTAGGCTACATCTTGTCTGGACGAGTCTTTTTTTTATCGCATTCTGCTCTTCCTGACATCCAAGAGCCTGCATAAAACAAGCATTGCAAGACCACAAGGTCAGCATATTACCAAGTTGTCCCATAGAATATGAACGTACGTAAATTGTTGATAATTGTCTACTTACTTTGTCAGTAACCTTTAGCGTGTCGAGTTCTTCGTTCACAATATTTTTAAGTTATAAGGCAGACCGATGTGTGCGTGGCGCCACCTATGGCACAGGGGTGGCGTTGTGTTCAAATCACATCGGTTGATGTCGGTTGTCCTGTTGTCCTCTTGATGTGATAGGCAACTTCATGTAAACACTTTGAGTGCATTGTCCAATGGAGTACGAAAAATAAAATGTATTGTAGCGCACAGACATTATAATAGGAAATATGGTTTTTTTTTTTTTTTAATATCCATAATTTCATTCGGTGTTCTGTCCAGGTTCATGGTGCAGCTGGAATGGGCCAAGACGTGTCACTGTAGCTACAAGGTAAAGATATGTGCTCAAATATCATAACACAATAACATATGAGTACAATAATTTATCTGTTTATGTATAGATTGGTGTATTGCAGTGCACAGGCAAGGGAGTGAATACCTTTGTTTTATTAAAGGATATTTATTGATCGACATTTAAGTGATTTAAGGTGCCCAGCAAAATAGAGCCTGAATCCACGGACCTTTAAGAAATCCCATCCAGACATTGTTTTCATTTTAATTTCTGATTATTAAAGTAGCTAATTAAAGTTTGGTAAATCCTGGAAGTGTTTGCTTATCTGTTTCATATAAATTAAGATTATTTTAAGCATGTGTTTTATGTCCCATTTAAGTGAAAATAAATAGGTGTACTCAGGACTTCAATCTGACACAGAGAAGAACATTAATTATTTCCTCACAAATAAATATACCTACAAAATACGTTTTGTTATCAATTATTGACTAAACAGGTAATTCCAACATTGTGCTTTGCATGCTTGTTTATCGAATCCATATCATTACAGCTCTACAAATACACACACCTGATACATGGGAGTGGCCAGTTACCGTTTTAAATACACGTCACCCAATAGTCCTACGACCAATGGTCCAATTCACATTGAGGAGAAATAAAGGAGGTCCATCTTCTCTTTGCAAATCTTCTTTATAGTTATGGTTGAAGATATGTCCTAAACATTTATTGCAAATATCCTTACTCCAGCATAAGATAAAACATATTAAAAAAGTACAAGAAAAAAAGTTGTTTCTTTTACAATGTGTGAAATGTTTTTACAAGGTTGATAATTAAAATTGCAAGCCCACGATAACAATTCATTTACAAGGGGACCATAACAAGTGGTTACGTCATGTACTGTACATGTTTCCAATAACTATGTTTGCCTCTATTATCTAGTGTATTACGATAGTTGAATGCATACTTTATTACTAGAATGGAACATGTAACAATATTCAGCATGACTACAATCCATAATGTCTAGTAGTTTCACTTCAAGTGCATAATATTGGCATCGTAAGTGTAGGAACGATGTCCTTATGTTATATGTGGTAGAATAGCGTTGCCAGAAGTCATAGAAATGTGTCTTTCAAAGTTCATACGTTAACAACATGTAAACCTCAGTGCAGGTACAGTCCTTGCATACGCAATCTGTAAACAACCTATTGAGGGCAAGGGTGCCTCCTAATGCAAATTAAAACGTCAACATCCAAAGTCAATGGTGCTGTATACATCGCACTAACGTGGCCTTTTGATGTGGTCATCATTGACACTCGATCTCAATATATTACAAATTGCAATGCAGCCACTTTCCAATTACAAATCGAGCATTCATATTTAATGGACATATAGTATGACATAATATGCTGGTGGTTTACATTCATGTTCATATATGTTTGTGAATACATTCAGTGTTAACAGTAGATCATGCAAATTAGGTTTTGATATTAATATTATTGATATTATTCGATGTATACTTCTCACACTTCATAATTGACGGATGACTTTAAAGGAGTTGTTGATACGATATGAAGAATGAATTTCCCTTGTAAGGCATAAACCTCCCAGTAGCCACCATGATAGTACTGTAATAACATGTGTTAATGTATTTACAACACAGTTGCCGGCATGTTTCTCCATGGCAGTAGATTACAACTAGCCTTATGCTAGGCCGTATGTATCAATAATAACTATAAATATATACTGTCCGCTGGGCAAGCCCTTATACCACTGATGTAATCTTATGTAGGCAAGCCCAACTAAGGGTTCCTTGGCGAATATGATGTCCTTGACCGAGCCAACCATTTCAGCAAAGGTATTCAGGTCTTTCGTCTTTAAAGGAAGTTTTAGTTCATAATAATACCAACCCGACTTTGCTTTTAAGTCACCATTTTATGTATTATTTATGTATCCTTTCATTTGTCCACTCAGTTGTGTCAATTGGGTATCAGAGAAACAGATACTTCAGAAACCTTAATATTTATTAAGTTATTGTACACATTTGGCCTATGCTATGTAATTGGGATATGTATTTATTGTTACAAATTCTAATATTATGAGATATTTATTTCGATTTTCTACTCTTGGGTGGGTAGTACGTCATAGTTATTGCTGTACAAAATGTGATTAACTGCAACTTTTTGACCCCCTTTGCAGAGAACACAAAACGTGTCTCAGTGTAAATCCACCAATTCGCTTCCATTTAAGTTTCAACATTCTCCTCAAGATATTTCAGGTACATTTACAGACTTCCACCCTTCTTTTCCGTGGCTTGTTCAATATTTTCTGAGGTAAGTGCCGGTTTCATTTCCAGATGCTAGTAAGGTAAAATAAATGCTACAGCATTGTATAACAGCCTACGTCTTCATGGTTTTCATTGGATGCCACGTGGATACACACACTCCCGCGTTGTTAACAGACGGAAAACCCATATCCGCTGACATATTACTTGGTTATTGCTTTGGTGGTTTTCAAGTTGATCGATTTTCTTTCAATCACTTGGGACACAGCCTGTGTGTGTGTGTGTGTGTGTGTGTGTGTGTGTGTGTGTGTGTGTGCGTGTGTGTGTGTGTTGGGGGGGGGGGGAGGTTTGCATTGCGTAACCCAAACCTCGACCCAACCCTGACCCAAGGAAACCTCGTCCCCGCGTCCGGCGTCCCCGCGTGCTACGGCAGCCGGTCGCCCCGCCGACCATCTGTCCCCTCCTCGTCATAGGGAGGTCTCCACGCAGGAGCCGTTCCGGTGGAACGAGCGGTGGTTGTGGCAGTTCTCGCTGCAGTGGACGATGAGCACGGGGAAGCAGAGGGCGTCCTGGTAGTCGGGCGGGTCCTCGTCGTCGGTGGTCTGCCGCTCCGACAGGCAGCGGGTGTTCTCGCTGGGGCTCTCCTGGTCGTCCAGGCTGCCGCTCCTCCAGAAGCAGCTGCTGCGGGAGCCGTAGCGCCGCGACAGGGAGAAGCGGCTGCCGCTGAAGGGGATGCGGGAGCTGGCGCCGGTGCAGATGCTCAGGGCGCTCCGGGAGAAGACGGAGGAGCAGCTGATGGCCCGGTGGCAGCGCTCGCAGTTCTGCCTGTAGCCGCTGAAGCCCGCGGGACACTGGGCCAGGTCCATGAGGCCGGCCTCCGAGTAGCTGGGCACCAGCTGCTGGTTGGAGCGGATGTGCCACTCCAGCTCGGTGCTGTCGATGGTGTTGACGCGGGGGATGCGGCGCGGGTAGGGCCGCTCGTCGCTCGGCGTCACGGGGTAGTCGGGCCCGAACAGCTTCTCCACGCGGTAGTGGACGTAGGCGGTGCGGTACTCGGTGAAGACCCGCAGCGGCCAGGAGAAGGTGAGGAAGGCGGTGAGCCAGAAGACGACGTGGGACAGGTACCACGGGTGGTGGTCGGGGTCGGCCAGCACCAGCACGTACTCCTTCAGGTCGATGTTCTTCAGGTGCATGCCCTCGCGGGCCTCCATGTAGTCGTCCAGGCCCTCGTTGTCGGTGAAGAAGCGCGCCCGCTGGGTGAGGTAGGAGTTCTCCGACTCGACGTTGGCGAAGCTGAAGCACTTGGTGAAGCGCAGCTTGGTGATGGCCGCCTTCTCCAGGCTCAGCAGCTGCTTGGAGACGTCCTTCACGCCGCAGTGGCTGTAGTCGAACTCGGCCTCCGCCACGTGCGTGTTGACGCGCTCGTGGTACACCTGGGTGCTGGTGTAGGCGTCCCCGTTGCGGTAGCGCGTCACCTGCCGTGTGCGCCGCACGTAGTGGTAGCTGATGGCCTTCCACCAGATGCAGGGCTTGGCCTGCTGCATCCGCTGGATGCGCTCGTAGATGCCCTCCACGTCCACCCGGTGCTGCAGCTCGTTCTTGACGTGACAGTGCCAGCACTCCACCAGGTAGACCACGTAGAGCATGCCCAGCAGGGCCAGGGGGATGTAAATGTAGCCGTCGGAGCAGGGGCTGTCGTGGTACATCATGGACTTCCCTTTGAAGGCGCTGTCAAAGGTGAGGCGGGTCACCTTGGTCACGTGACACCACACCATGGCGCCCATGCAGCCGTACATGAGGAGGGAGAGCAGCAGGCACTTCCAGAAGCTCTCCCGGCAGAGGGACTTGCTCAGGGACTGCTTCAGGGGCCTTTGCTGTTGATTGGAAAACACACTTTTATATGAATAAATAATAAAAAATGGTAGTTGAACATAACTTATTTGTCTTTGTCTCCAATTGGTGTGGAGGATGGGGATGGGGGTGACATGAGTGTTGCAGACAACCATATGCGAAATGCTAATGGCAATTTTCATTTTCAAGTTCAGAGCAGTGCAGTCACACATACCTATACAGAAACATATGTTTCAAAATGATGGGACACTGTACAGTAGTCCTTCTTAACGTCCAATACAGTTTATAAGTTAATAACATGTGGTTGCTCTGTTTAACTGTCTTTCACTGACTGCCCTCTGCTTTGTGGTGGATGATTGCTAGTGATTGGTGAATTGATGGCAGGTATGGGTTAGACCAACCCTTTCTTCTAATGATGTCCAGAAAATTAAGGATGAGGTAGGAATACGCGAGCATGTAATCACGTTATTGTCAGTGTTTTGCATGAAGTAAATAACGCATAGTATAGAAAATATGGAGGAATCAAATTGCAGGAGAGCGCACAGCCGCCTCTGTAATAAATAATAAATACTAGCCTACGACAATCCTAATTGGCAATATGCTAATACATTGAGTGTGTTTATAGTACTATGTCGATCGTCGAACATAAATACCTCTTCCCTGGCGTCCTCTTCGAAAACAGTGGTGGTGCTGCTCTCACTGGCGGTCGCCGCCGACGCTGGTGGAGACATGGTGGCGCTGATCGGAACGATATCGTTAGGGTGTGGAATAGGACTAAATGTCAACACCTTTCTCCTGCGGTCCCTCGCATCAAAGGCTTGAAGTCTAGCTGCACATCATAGCCTACGAATCGTGCATCCTTTAACAGAAAGAACAGCCAGGTTCGTCCACGAATCATGCTTCTTCTCGGTGCAACACTCCACCGATTTAGTTTTGCTTTGTCGAATCGATACAAGATCATCAAACCGGGGGAACTGTGACCGTACCGGAGATAACGCCGCGTCTTCCACCACTACGTCCTGTTTCTCTCCGCCCGCCTGCCGCAGTCACATCATCTAGGAGGCTCCATGATTAGCTGGTGGCGGACTGACCGTGCCCTGCCCCTGCCCTGCCCCGCCGTGCTCTCATCATGGTGGGGATACCGTGTTGTAGCCAGCCGCACCGCCAGGCCTTTTTAATACGGGGACCAGCCGAGAGACGCTGTCCATGGTGCGTGGTTGGATGAGCGGGATCCGTACGGTGTTCGGTGTATCCCCTAAATACATCCTCCTCCTCCTCCTCCTGTTCCTCATTCGCGGACGCGACTGCACCCTGTTAAAGACACCTCGCCGCCCACATGGATGGAAAACACCAAATACTTGCCGTTTGGACTGCTTACTCGTTGTTGCAATGATATATTAATTGTAAAAATATAAAGAAATAGCTTAGAAATTATGTTTTGCCTGTTAAAGGTGTTTCATCAATAGACCATTAACGCCATTAATATAAAATGTCAATTATTATGGAAGCCATGTTTGAGCCTTTTAAACATGTTGGTGCTTATTGTTGCATTTGTCCTTGCAAGAGGTTGCATTTAAACCAAAAACATTCAATTATTGGACGGCACAGGGAGGGTATTTCAATCATGAAATGTTTTCAGGCCCAGTGATAATCACAGTAGCTCGGGAGGAAACCGCGTTGCACTGTTACAATATGGTTGTAGCCAGTTGCTCCTTCGCTGGCTCCGGGCCAAAAACTACCTGCTGCTCCAGCAGGAGGGGAAGACCAGGTTACCCACGACCAGTCCACAAAGCAACTGGTTGCGCACACACACACACACACACACACACACACACACACACACACACACACACACACACACACACACACACACACACACACACACACACACACACACACACACACACACACACACACACACACACACACTCTCTCTCTCTCTCTCTCTCTCTCTCTCTCTCTCTCTCTCTCTCTCTCTCTCTCTCTCTCTCTCTCTCTCTCTCTCTCTCTCTCTCTCTCTCTCTCTCTCTCTCTCTCTCTCTCTCTCTCTCTCTCTCTCACACACACACACACACACACACAAGCACACAGACAGGCTAAATAAACGTATTTTTGTAATTGTTTGTGTGTGACATTTCTTACAACCTCAATATTTGCTAGATGCTCGACGCGACCGAATCAGGTCGAATCCTGGGGGGGGGACTTGTTTAACTTTAACTAACCCCTCCTCTACCTTGTTTGTCCCCAGACTCACCAAAGGAGAGGTAGAACACAGCTTGACACGCTCCCAGCCCTCATCGATTTTCCCCTCAACAAAACGTTGTCTATCCAAGTGTTCAGTGCTTGAGCTAGTTTCTGATAGTTTCTTTTACATTTGTATTCAAACATCCATGTTCTGGGTTATCACATTTGAAATTTAAGATTAACTAATTGACACAAGAGCCTTGCAGGTGGGATAAGACAAACCACACACTGGTTACCCCACCTGTTTTGGGGCTACCCGTAGTAGTTCTGATTTAGAAGAGAAGTAGGCTCCTTATTAAGATATCAGCAGAACAGTTTGCTGAATTAAAAGAATATATAGTTCATAATTATGGCCCCAACTTCTACTCAACCTCACCTCACTTGCCTTGGAAAAAAAGTGTCTAAATAAAAAAAAAATCAAAGTGCAACAGTATTGGACCTACTTTTTTTTTTTGTTAATAGCTTAAATTAACGAAGTAACTTTTTCCGAGAGCCTACTGCTTTCTTGGGGATCTGTAAACAAGTGGCCATGGTGTTCAAATAAGAGTCCCTAGCAAGACCTAATAAAGCCAGCAGGTGGCACTACAGAGTAAAAAAAGAAGTTGGACCATTCTTGGAAAAGAGATCTACCAGTAATTATTTTTTAATGGTTTCTGAGATAAAACGACGATAATAGAAATGTTGCAATGTCCATGCTTTTCTTGCTTCCTTGGTAAGCCTATGCATTTCTTTTTTTATAATTACTTTCAAACACTGAGCCAACTAGGATAATCATTTAGATATTGAAAGTGAATCGTAGCCTCTTAAATACATTTAGGTTATTAAATGAAAACGTAAAACGTAAATTATACAAAGACATGGAACAAAAAAAAGTTACACAATTTAATAGTATCTTAAAATACTAAACAAAGTAAACATGCTATGAATGCTCACAAATAAATGACTGAAGTTTGTCCGTATATAATTACATATTGATTAAAATCGAAACAATATCGTTTACAAAACAACATGCAACGTATTGTATGTATTAAATGTGTTCTAAACTATTTCCTTTTATAAAATATTAAAAAATACAAATACAAAATTGAATTCTGGAAAATTCAGGAAAAACTCAATACAACTGAGGGGATTGCTGATCGTTCCCCAATCTGCTGTAAAGGTTGTGATGCCAATCGATGTCCTATTTTGGCCTCATTCATATGGGCCTATCGTTAATTACCATTCCTTGAGCTATATCTTATTAACGCATTATACAAACATACAATAACGGCCCAACAAATCATAGGACAGCTTCCATTCTCTTCTCTCTACTCCTTTTCCCATGGTCGAATTTTCTGAAATCTGTTGCCACGATTGTTACCCTTTGAGAGAGAGGAATGCAAGCATTTAGATATCAATGCACGCTCTAGGCATATATAAAACCCGCTGCATACTTTGCAACTTTGCAACTTTGCAGCTATACTTACGTAGTACATGCCGGACAGGTTGTTAAAAAGCACTTGACCCGCGTTGACCTTGTTCCTCACGCCTCGTATAGTCCCGTTCTTGCTGCAGATGTTGATGCGCTTGTTGCTGAAGAGCAGCTCTCTCTTGGCACTGGCGTACAGCAGCAGGTCGTCGGGTTCGCACGCGCCGCCGCCGCCGCCGTCCACCGCCGCCGCCATGGCGGCTCCCGCGAGGCCGTTCAGGTGGCTGTTGGCCTCGCTGGCCGACGACCGGCTCTCCCGGCCCTCCGTCTCGGGGTTGCTGGCGCAGTCCGAGTCCACCGAGTCGGAGGCCGAGCCGCACCAGGCCGTCGTCGCGTCCTTGAACACCTCCGTCAGCACGCGGCCGCTGTTCGCAGACGCCACCCGAAACCGGACCGTTTTCCCCCCCAGACGGCTCTTTGTCCCGCTTCAACTCTGCCCCGTCCATTGAAACACACATAGGAAGGGGCTCACATGGCTCTTGTTAGCATCTCATGCATGTGAAGGCCGCAAGGACTCTTTCGAAACAAGGCCCAAAAAAAGTGCAATTATCAAACCATAATATCCCGATGGACGAGGTTAAACCCTGGGCAGCAGGTATGCCCCTGTCAACTAAAACAAGACACCAACATGGTTAATAATGGATAGAGATCTACCATGGTGACGGCTGTCACAGGGATATACAGAAACCGAACGCCAACAAACTCAATAATGGATCAAGGTTACTTCTCGACTACCGTCCGTTTCAGAGTCTGGCTTCGGATAGGCCTGTAGGCTGGATTTGGGAACTTTCATTTAAATGAAGGCTGGCTATATTCTGTGACTTCTTTCATATTCCGTATTCCTTATCACATTTTACTTTAAACCCCTACTGTTATTTTGCTATGGCTTTAGTATTTCCGAATTGTATCCTGTTTTCAATTGTTTGTTCTTTTTTCCAAGTTGTATGGCAATTATGTAACTTCACCCCGGCCCTATAGGGGGCAGTATAGACAGTTTGATTGACAGCGTGACCGGCGCCGAAGCAGGAAAAACACAGCACATGTGTCGCTGAGCACTGGGACTGGGATTGTCAACATGGGCAAGCGAAGGCAGAACAACCAACTTTTTACCAATCTGTCTAAAAAGCAGAAGAAGCATTTAAAGGAATTCGGCGAAGAGCATCCATTCCATGATATGTAAGTATGAAGCCAAACGCATTCGTATGTGTATTGTTGGATGAGTTATTCATGAGCTATTCAGCTAGTAGTAAACTGAGGTAGCTCAATCCATCCATGCAATGATGCTGGCTCAAGGTTGTATTCGAAACAGCATTCACTCTCTGGTCTAAACGTCAAGATATATCTCTGTCAATGCATGCAATTAATTGCTTGCGTGACTTTTCTGCATTTTCAGTGTCAATGAAAGACCTGAAAGAACACAAATAGTCAAGCTGGTGAGTACCATTTATTGTGTTAACTAACACTCGAACCAACAGGTGTATCATGTACACAAAGCAGACAGTCCGTTAATGTTTACACCATATGTTTCATTAACCTTCTTCTCATGTAGGTAAAAAACCTTTACATCAAAAGTTGGTTTGATGCGTGTGGAATATCCCATTCGTTGTAGGCAAAGGAATGACATTGTTGTCCATATGTCTGCTGTAGCAAGGGGTCCCACAACAGGCTGACGATGGCAGCGAGGAGGAGGACGACGAGCTGGAACAGAAAACAGCCTATCAGAAGCTCCTGTCGACTCTCAGCGGTCCCGTAGACAACGGCCACAGCGACGAGGAGGAGAGCTCAGACGAGGAGGAGGAAGACGAGGAGCTTGCTGAGGAAGGTCAGTGGCACCAGTTTTTACACTTCCACCTTTTTCCAATTCCTAGTTTTCCATCAGCACAGCAGCAGCAGCAGCATTCTGATTGGCTGCACTCGCTGTCCATTGCATATTTAAAAAGTAATGTAGTAGTGTAGTTGGGTGTACTTGTAGTAGTGGTGTCTCTCTGCTCCCTTTCTTTAAACTAGCTGGAGTATTGGCTCCTTTGGGGTTCCACAAATCTAGAAGGGATTGAAACTGTATTGGAATAACATCAGGTAAAACAGCTCCTTGCTAAATGAGACAATGCAACGGGTTTCCAGGCGAGAGTGACGGCGATGACGGTGGCAGCGATAGTGAGGACATCGACGATGATGATGATGATGGCAAAGGGGAGGACGAAAGCGATGAAGATGTGGGTGAGACGGCAGTAGAGCAGGACGAGACGGAAGAGGGCGATGCCGACGGAGGACTGGGGGAGGAGACGGAGGGAGCGGAGGAGGAGTTCACTGACAAGGAGCACGAGTCTCAGTTCTGCCTGGAGAAGAACATTGGGGAGGAGGAGGAGGAGGAGACACATGACACACAGCCTCCCGAAGAGCAAGACGACGCTAAAGGTAAGGTCAACGTCTCTGTAATACGCTCCTCCATCGATGAACAAAAGCGTTTCTCCCTCCGACATCTAAGGCCTCCTCATCTACAATGTTTGACCAATGCTGAAGCTGGTTTACAGCGTGAATTGTAGTTCCAGCTGTCGTCCCAGCAGCTTTACTTTTTGTAATTGGCGGTCATTTATTTTTCCCAGTATTGAATCCCACCTGCCTCAACGCATTCTGTGGCGAGACAGAGGATGCATTAAACAATACAACATTATGTGTTGCGCTCAAATTGTCTTTGTCAGCTAATTGTTACTTGTGAGTGAAAGCGGCCTTTGGATGTGAAACGATGCCGTCGTGGTATGTTCTCGAGGAGCAATCCTTTTCTGTTGTTGTGTGCAGACATATTTGTGCGGCATCTTGACATGGAGCTCAGTGAGAAAGAGGTGGAGAAGATTGCGTCCGGCCCCAGGGCTAAGACCACCCTCACGGTACTGACCAAACGTCTTTGTCATGCAGTGTTAATGCTTCATTTGTAATTATGTCATATATTAGTTATTCACATTTTATGTTCCATTGCTGTGGAGTTCTATTGGCGATTCGTGACTCTCACAATCGGACCTTTGCCAAAACATCCCCCTCTGTCCTCCCTCCGACCCCGTGTTCAGTGGCCCGTGATGGGTACGCTGCAGTGCTCCACCCCGCTGGAGAGGCTGGGCCCGCTCGGCCAGGCGAAGGACGCCGTCCTCCCCGCCTTCCACAAAGTCCTGGAGGGCCACTGGAAGTCCCTGAACCGGGCCTCGGACCCCGAGGGAGGGGCGGCGGAGGTGAGCCCCCTCCAGACGGAGCTGCTGGGCCTCATGGGCAGCTACAGGGACCTCCACTACCCCGAGAGCTCCCCGCTGGGCACCAGCCAGCAGGTGCGCAGCGCCTACTGCCTCCACGTGCTCAACCACGTGCTCAAGGCCAACTCCCGAGTCCTGTTCAACAACTCCGTGCTCCACGCGGGGCAGGCCGCAACCAAGGCCGGCGCCGAGCCCCAAGACGAGCCCCGGGACCAGGGTCTGACCCGGCCCAAGGTACGCTGTCCGCCCAACGGCCCTTTACAGTCACGGTCACTGTATGGATGGAACGGAATGGACGTTTGCCTGCAGCATACATTTTGTTTTGATATTTTTAAATCACTGAACTTTTGTCTTATTTAAATAACTGACAAAAAAAATCGGATTTAGAAATAGCAAAACAAAATGTATGCTGCAGGCAAACGTCCATTCGGTTCTTACGTTCTTCCTTCTCCGTGTTTCTCTTTTACATCTGTATAACCGCCACTAGGATCTAGGTATATGCTACGTATATGCCAAGATGGCGTTATAACGAGAAATGTGATGTATTCCAAAAAGTGCAACAGCATTCATTCAGTTGTAGGCATTTGGATTTGGATCGCTGAACTTTCAGGGTAGCCGGTGTTGATGCGTCCACATTGTGAGTTTTAATCTCATAGCTACAGATCGGTTCAAGTGTGACTCATTTGAAATCGGCATTGCGTTGGTTCTCATTTGCTGAACGACCCTCTCCCCTCTCCCGGCCCCGCAGGCTCTGATCCTGGTGCCCTTCCGCGACGCGGCCCTGCGCGTGGCCCAGAGCCTCATCGGCCTGATGGAGGCCAGGAACCCCACCATGGACGTCAACAACAAGAAGCGCTTCAAGGCGGAGTACGGCGAGGAGGCGGACGACAAGCCGCCCAAGGTGCAGAAGCCCGAGGACTACCGCGCCACCTTCACGGGGAACGTGGACGACCACTTCAGGATAGGTGCGCCGCCGTAACCGCCGGTTGATACGTAAGGGATACTGTGTAGAACGCCGGTCCTTATCGGGAAGTAAGCCCCGAGGGCGAACTTGCTTCGCCCTGAATTTCATGATAATAACCGGCGACGTTCTATACATTATCCTTATACCCCTTACTACACGGCTACTGCCAAAACAAAAGAATTACTTCACACGGTGTGTCTTTTTACAATTTATTTGTTACCAGCATACGCTGGGGTTTATAAGTTACCGGACTACTTTGATGATGGAATGATACGATAGACGTGAGGCAAAAAAATCCACTTTCCTTGACAGCGGTCATTATATGCTTAGCAACGTCATTATTGAAAAATAATTGATTGCCAGAAGTCGGGAAGGCCCACGCAAGTGAACAGAGCCTTCGACAGCATTGAGAATAAATGACTTTATACCACATACTATAGGATGTTAATGAGTGATGGGTCCCAGAACGGCATGTTTTTTTTGACTTTTTAAAAAGCTTGTACCTCGCTCGCTCTCTCACAAACACTTTAACAAGTTAACAGAACTGTCTGTGAATAGGCCCTCCCACTCGCAATTAAAACATGATCACAGGCGGTAGGAAGGACGACTGGTTAGTATTAGGGTTGCAAGATAATTTGTCCCTGGGCTGTACTGAGCTTTTACAAAAATTACACCGGACAGGGACGCCCCAACATCAAAACTGAAAGTGAAATGTAAAGCACCATAGCGCTGCTGTGTGGCTGTGGATTCATAGAATCATGCATCTCAATAGCAGCATATGTCCGTCCCCCATCCCCACCCCCCCCCCCCCCGCCTCGCCCTCTTCCCCCCAGGTCTGTCCATCATGCGGCGGAGCTTGCGTCTGTACGCGCCCTTCTACTCGTCGGACATCATCATCGCCTCGCCGCTGGGCCTGCGCACCCTGCTGGGCGCCGAGGGCGAGAGCAAGAGGGACTTTGACTTCCTCTCCTCCGTGGAGCTGCTGGTGGTCGACCAGGCCGACATCTTCCTCATGCAGAACTGGGAGCACGTTCTGGTGAGACTACAGCAACATGCATTCAATTGTGGTTGTTGTTGTTGTTGTTATTCACAATGTATTATAGTATTAGTAGCGGCCGTCATCGATTCCACCGACTGCCAAAGAGGAGGACGTTGGAGAGCTTTACTTGAGAGCATTCCACTCTTGAGAGCATTAATGCAATCTCCTCTTGCAGTAATCCCCCCCCCTCCTCCCCACAGCCAGGGGCCAATATTGGCCATTGGAGGTTCCTCAAGCTCCTGTGTCCAGAGCAGCTCACGTTTCTTCACCATTAGCCTCCTTGTCAATATGGGGATGCTTATGAATTCATCATTGTTTGTTTGAATCAGAAAAAAGATGATAAATGATAAATGGTGCCGGATTACGTTGTATAAACACATACATATTGTTCCATCTACGCCATGCACGACGTTAAGGACATTCTAGGCGTCTATTCCAAGCTATTGGTGTTCTCTGCACAAGTCGCCGAGTCGCTGTTGAACCACGCGTGTCCCGTGCGCCTCCACAGCACACCATGAGGCACATGAACCTGCAGCCGCTGGAGGCCCACAACGTGGACTTCTCCAGGGTGAGGCTCTGGAACCTCAACAACACGGCCAAGCACTACCGCCAGACCATGGTGTTCAGCGCCGTGCAGGACCCCCAGATCAACAACCTGCTGTCCAAGCACTGCTCCAACTACCGCGGACAGGTACTGTTGGCACAATATGGGAAAACATAATCAATTCAAAATAGTTGCTTTTCCCAGTACCTCCCTGGTTAATACTTTCACAATTTGTGTATGGTGGTGAATCACTTTTTTTGCTCTTATTATATTATAGATCATACCTTCTCGTCTGTTGATCAGCAATATTTTTCAAAAATATTGCTGATAAAAAAAAATACATATTTTTTTTATGGGCTGAAGAGTTTTTAAATGCGCCTTTTCTGGATCAATCAATCAATGAATTAATAATGACATGTTGGATTAAGAAAGCCTTTCCTTTCCTCCTGTTGCTCGGTTCATCTAAAGTGGGCCCCAGAGGCCCGGGTCCAGGGCTCATCTGGAGCCCCTCCACTCGTACTGATCTGGGGTCTGCCTCTTCTCTAGGTCGCCGTTAAGAACATTCCAAAGACCGGCTCCATCTGTCAGGTGCTGGCACAGCTGCCCCACGTCTTCCAGATGTTTCCGTCCGACTCCTTCATGGACCAGGACACTCGGTATGTCCCGCCCGCTGCCGCGCCGCTGCTTTTAGGTTAACCTCTGCACACAAGTGGTGGTACTCGTGTTGCATGTTTTGTGTCACATACAGACCTTTTTACTGGTATGTTCTGTCTCCCTATTTTTGCTTACTTGTTGTTCAGTTTAGGATTTTTTTTGTCATCTTTTTCTGTTTTGCGATTATTGACGTTCATTCGTAAGACGCACTCAATACGGCCACCAACGAATGAACCCAAGCAGCCACCCGATGGGCTCTGACTCTGCACGCGTCCCTCCTTCTCCCCCCCCCCCGTCAGCTTCCAGTTCTTCGTGGAGAAGGTGCTGCCTCAGTACAAGGACTCGGTCATGTCCCACACGCTGATCTACGTGCCGTCGTACTTCGACTACGTCCGCCTCCGCAATCACATGAAGAAGGCCAACATGAGCTTCGCCAGCGCGTGCGAGTACTCCACCAAGTCGGAGGTGTCGCGCGGCCGCCACCTCTTCCAGAAGGGCGAGCGCCAGTTCCTGCTCTTCACCGAGCGCTTCCACTTCTACAAAAGGTACAAGCGGTTGGCCGCCCTCGTAGGGCGACCTCTCCGTGGTACACCTGTGAGGAGGAGGTCAAGTGGACTGTGTTGTCAAATAAGTCTGGGTCTGACATGTCTGCAAAGGCTCGGGGTCCATGGAGCGGGTAGACGCGTTGTTATTTTCCCACAGGGCAGACAATTCTTCTATTATTCATTATAAAGCAAAAGTAAATGTAATTTATTAATCACATTTACACACAGCATAACTGACCAAAGTGCTGTACAGAGGATAACTAAAAAGACAAATAATACAAAAAAACACATTGGCCCAATAGTCGTAAATATATAAAAATAAATAAATGTGACAAAAGTTATGGCATATGATGGTTTGGTAACCGGGCTGTAACTCAAATCCCAACTTCATAACCTGATCAGAAGGACTGGGACAAGAATTGGCGTGCTGCCCCAATCGTGTCTCCAGGAGATCTGTAGGGAGGCAGGGCCTTCAGTTCCTCTGTGAAGATATTGCCCACAGAGGTGCAAGTTACCAAACTTTGCAGAACGGGTGTACTTTTCATCTTGTTCAACTATCAATTTAACTACTTAACTGTGTGTGTGTGTGTGTGTGTGTGTGTGTGTGTGGGGCGGTGGTGTAACCTTATGTTTTTTTATTGGGTGTTAATGTGCAATATTTTGGTGTAATGCAATGAAGGGCATCGGGCAATATTCTTGGTGTGTATGTTGCTGAATGTCGGCTGTAGGTCGACTTTACACACATAAAGACATATTATAGTTTGTAGAGGCTGTATGCTGATTGCTCAAATGTGGAATCGATCTATAGTTACTTCCTTCCCAGAGTATGTCATCATTCCCTACGGTCGTCAACTCGACCGCAGAGCGTTGAAAGGTAACGCCCGAAGCACGTCTAACCCCGGCCGGCTCCCCTGCTCCCAGGTACACCATCCGGGGCATCCACAACCTGGTGTTCTACGGGCTGCCCACCTACCCCCACTACTACAGCGAGGTGTGCAACATGCTGACGGCCGGCGCCCAGGCCGGCGAGGCCAGCTGGACCTGCACCGCGCTCTTCTCCCGCTACGACGCCCACCGGCTGGCCACCGTCGCCGGGGCCAAGCGCGCCGGACAGATGCTCAGCTCCAACAAGGCCGTGCACCTCTTTGTGACGGGCGAGGACGAGAAGGCCTCATGACCCCCCCCCTTCTGAGCCTCTCGAAACCGTCTTTGGACCTTCGTGGAACCAGACATAGAGCGGGACAAGGATGCAGTCTGAATACTGATGAATAAAAAAATGTACGAAAAGCGAGCTTGGAGAAGTGGGATGAGTTTGGTGGGGGCGGGGGAGGTGGGGGGGGCAGGGGTGTTGTCCTGTAGCATCAGCGAAATGTGTCGCTAATCTCTAAAGTCGTGCATACGGTCAATGTGTCTTGTAGGATGAGACAGTAAACCGTTGGCCTTCAGGTTATCTACTTTGTCAGTGAGATAAGAAATTGGTGGTCACCAATGTGTTGCTTGTGTTCTATTTCCCACTGACATCCAAGTAGGCCATTGTGGAATAATTACTATATGTATTTTGTGAGTAAATGATTTTTTACTGAACTCTTGTGTCTTTACATTTTCCTTAGATGGTTAATACGATTTGGAAAAAGGCTAAACATCCCTGAAAATCATTGTCAACCAATCAGTCCCGTCCAGTGGCGGTTAGGCATTACATGGGGGGCGGCACGAGCACACCAGAAAAAAAAAAAGTTTTTTATTACCCCCCCCCCGCAACAACTCCTTTTCGGGGGGGGGGGGGGGGGGGTTCTCGCCTGGCGCGTAATTCAATGTAGAATCGCTACTGGTCCCGTCGCTGTAATGATTAACTCGACTTCGGTCGCAAGGTTTAATAGGTGAAGGAAGTTGGGAACATCGAAACCCTATTCTGAGTCTGAATGAAATTCCCCGGGCTTTGACATGGACCCGGCACCGCAACTCAACCTGAGGCGAGAAGTGGGGCTCACGGGGGCCGTGGCCCTCATCGCCGGGACGATGATCGGATCGGGCATCTTCATGTCGCCGCAGTATGTGCTGTTGGCCATCGGCAGCCCTGGAGCGAGTTTGGTGGTGTGGGCCTGCTGCGGTTTGCTGGCCATTCTGGCGTCTCTCAGCTACGCGGAGTTGGGGACGGTGATTCGCGAGTCGGGGGGAGAGTATATCTACATTCTCAAGACTTCGGGCCCGCCCGTCGCCTTCCTGTTGATCTTCAGCTCGGTGATGTTCGTGAGGCCCGCGGGCGTCGCCGGCATCGCGCTCAGCTTCGCCGAGTACGCCGTGGCCCCCTTTTACGCGGACTGCGCCCCGCCGGAGCTAGTGGTGAAGTGCGTGGCGGCGATCGCCATCCTGGTGCTGGCTACGGTGAACTGCCTGAACGTCCGCTTCGCGATGTCCGTGCAGGTGTTCTTCATGGTGGCCAAGGTCTTCGCCCTGCTCGTCATTGTCATAGGAGGTGTGACGAGGCTCATCCAAGGAGACGTTCTCAACTTTGAGGACTCGTTCGCCAACACAAACGTTGGCATTAACCCAATTGGCATCGCTTTCTACCAGGGCCTGTGGTCTTACGATGGGTGGAACAATCTGAATTATGTGACTGAAGAGCTGAAACGTCCGGAGGTGAGTGACACTGTGAGACTGTTTGGGTGGGTCGGTGTGGTTGTGAGAGATCATGATCTTATAAGAACAACCATCTCTTGAGTGTCATTATCACTTCATTCATCACTTCATTTCATGTCGTGCATTTATTTATTGTTTTAGATAACAGGGGGGGGGGGACAAGACCCTTCGCTCAAATGACACGCAAATCAAATCCAACTTTATTTATAAACCTTGCAGGAGGCGGGCAACTGGAATCCAAAGTGCTTTACAGAATAAACACAGATGGGGATAGGCTAGATCGCAAAATAAGAATAACCAAAATGCTATTTAAAATAACACATAAAAATAAAAAAAAGATGGCAGGGCGTCCCAAACACGAGAAGCATGGACCCTTCGCCTTCCTCGTCCAACCACAAGTCCTGCACCAGAGTGAATGAGGAGAGGACTCTGGACTCAGGACAGTTATCACTTATTTTTTTATTTCCATTAGTGTGCGAATCGTTTAGAAGCAGCAGCAGAAGCAGCACTGATTCATTAGGAGGAGAGCAGCAGCATGGGAGGCGACCAAGAAACAAAACTCCACCTGAGGAGGAACGTGGGGCTCACGGGCGCGGTGTCCTTCATCGCGGGCACCATGATGGGCTCGGGGATCTTCATCACCCCCCAGACGGTGCTGTCCACCATAGGGAGCCCGGGGGCCAGCCTCGTCATCTGGGTCTGCTGTGGACTGCTGGCCATGCTGGGGGCCCTCTGCTTCGCCGAACTCGGCACCGCGATCCCCGAATCTGGCGGGGACTACGTGTACCTCCTGCGGACCACGGTCCACGTGTTCGCCTTCCTGTACGTCTTCAGCTTCGTCATGGTCATGCGTCCGGCCAGCGCCACGGGCATGGCGCTCAGCTTCGCCGAGTACGCAGTGGCCCCGTTCTACTCCGGGTGCAGCCCTCCGGTGTTGGTGGTGAAGTGTGTGGCCGCTGTGGCCATTCTTCTGCTGACCCTGGTCAACTGTCTGAGTGTCAGGTTGGTCACCGGCATCCAGGTGATGAGCATGGGGGTGAAGGTGGCCGCCCTGGCCTTCATCATAGTGGGAGGCGTGGTGATGTTCTTTTTGGGCCCCACTACGAACTTTGAGAACTCCTTTGAGGGGACCAATGTCGGCGTGGGCTCCATCGGGATCGCGTTCTACCAGGGCCTGTGGTCCTATGACGGCTGGAACACGTTGAATTATTTTACCGAAGAGCTGAAACGTCCAGAGGTAGCGTGCGCGCGCGCGTGTGTGTGTCGAACTAAATGATTAATTGAGTTCCATAAACTTTTTTATTATTATTATTTCAACCGAACACGAATTTATAACACATAGGTTAACATTAACTTGTTTGCACCTTGCAACTTGTATATCAATGATTAGCTTAACTTTGATTTGATTTTCTGAATTCTTTCTGGTGAAGATGATGTCGTCAGTTGTGCCCTCATTGGTCCTTATCTGGGCCGGTCACTCCCCACTCCCAAGATAACATATTTGACATATTTTTAACTAAAGAACTTGAACTTGAAACTGTTCAGATTTTGTGACATTCTGAATTGATGCTTAGGTCCAGATGACATGTTTACTAAATAGAGTTACTGCCTTAGTTGTGATGAATGAAACAGGTGTACAAATAATATCCACAATAATCTGAGATTGTAGTGATGGGCAATGGAGAGGATTCATTTTAAAAGATAAGCAGAGAATACTCACTCCCACAGTTTTACTTCAGTTTCTATAAAAAAAAACTGTTAATTAACTGAACATGAACTAGTTCAAAACTGAATTGGTGAACTGTGAACGTGAATTTATTCATTTTCTTTTGTATGAACTGAACTTTAAACTAGTTCATTTGAACTAGTGAACTTGCACAACACTGCCCACTCAGTACCCTGCTCTGGTGCTAATTGGGGACAGGGTGAACACAGCACCGAGCAAGGCATGGTGCATAAGGTGGCATAGGATCAACCCTGATGCACTAGGGCCACCTGCTACTGGTTTTATATGATCTTAGTCTTGGTGAGTGACAGGAGAGCAATTGACTCGGTAGGAGTTTTTCGGTATTCGGTAGGAGTTTACCATCCGCATAATAATCAATTTCATCATCTAGATATTGGCATTGAAGCCAAGTCAAGCCAAGACACCTCATTAATGAAGCACAGTTAGGCCTATGTCTTATGCATATCTAACACGAATGAACTGTTTATGAACTGTATGTATAGCCTTTATTATTATCTTGTGTCATATAGGCCTATCATGACAGATCATGAGATAAGATTATGAGAATCTTTATGACCCAATATTTTCTATACAAAAGTTAATACTAGTTCATATTAACTCTGAGCAATTTGCACTTGTGTGTGCAGAGTCAGACACCTGGCCTGCTGATGTCACAAGAATTGATACGTGTAAGATACATGAACGGATGCCTCCCTAGTCGCCAAGGACATATCAGGCCTGATGCATGCTAGAATATGCTACAATGCTGAAATACGCTACACTATAACCAAGCAGACAGTCTGCAGCCTACAGTCTATTGGATATTATCCACCATGGCGGGCAAAGCGCACGGAGGCCTGAAAATAAAGAGGGAGCTGGGTTTGATTGGGGGGGTCTCGCTGGTTGCAGGGACAATGATCGGATCTGGCATATTCATGTCCCCACAGTTTGTGCTCTCCAACGTCGGCAGCCCAGGAGCCAGCTTGCTGATATGGACTCTCTCTGGTCTGGTCGCTTTGTTAGCAGCACTCTCCTACGCTGAAATCGGGACCATCATAGCGGAATCTGGCGGGGATTTCATCTACATATTGCGGATCTACGGCCCCTGTCCCGCCTTCTTCGCCGCGATAACGTTCATCCTAGTCGTGAAACCTGCAGGCATAGCCGCAATTTCTCTGAGCTTCGCAGAATATGTGAGCGCCCCTTTCTATCCCGACTGTGCTCCTCCGCCGTTGATATTAAAGTGCACTGCCGCCGCGGCCATCCTGGTGGTAGCCACGGTGAACGTTTTGAACGTGCGCCTGGCCATACGAGTCCAGGTGGTGTTTTTGGTAGCCAAGGTGTTTGCACTGATCACCATTGTTATTGGAGGGTGGGCGAGCCTCGGGAAGACCACCCATGTCATTTCGATGAATCTGAATGTTGAAAATGCATTAAAAGGGACCCAGTTGAGTCTCAGCACTCTAGGAATGGCTTTCTATCAGGGGCTCTGGTCATTCGCTGGCTGGTACAACTTGAACAGTGTCACAGAGGAACTGGAAAGGCCAGAGGTTGTTTTTCTTTATTTTTTTTTACATTTGAACAATGTTTTTAAAATGGCATGGTGTTGGTATGTGATAACACCAGGAATGAAAAGTGAGGCTTAGGCTAATAAACTAATCTCTTTGTGATAAATACCCAGACGCATGTGAGTAAGCCCTGCCCTTTGGGTTGTTAATGCCTGACTGAATCTGAATCTCTCTTCTATGCAAGATATTGGAACCTATGCATTTTATTTCCTCCTACAGGATATTTTGTGCATCCTCTCTGCTCTGATTTCAGAATCAGCAAACAGTCACAAAAAATACATGCAAGAAAACGTTTATGTTCGCCCCCTCTCGCAGGTGAATCTTCCCAGGGCCGTCCTGATCGCCATCCCCATGGTGACGGTGTTGTACCTCCTGGTCAACGTGAGCTACCTGATGGTGATGACGCCCGCCGAGTTGATGTCGTCCAGCGCGGTGGCAGTGACCTGGGGGTGAGAAGACACAGGCCTGGCCCGTTTGTGATGTCACAAAATGATCAAGAGCTGTTATCCAACGAGGTAACGGGCGAACGACCGCCAACACCATGGCTTTACTGTGAATGTTTTGTGTTTTGTCGGCAGTAATAAAGTGCTGGGCGGCTGGGGCTGGATCATGTCCGTGGCAGCGGCGCTGTCTGCGTTCGGGTCGCTCAACGGGACCTTCTTCAGCGGGGGCCGCGTGTGCTTCGTGGCGGCGAGGGAAGGACACATGGTGAGCGCCTTCCACCGCGTAGACATTTGTTCGTGCGTCCGCGTTGCTCGGTCCATTGTTACATGACCCAATTTGACTTATGTTAGGATTTGAGTTTGAATTTGCTCAGCGAGTCACTCTGGGAACGAGCAATATACTCACTCCCTGATTCCCCTGGCCCAGAACATTAACTAATCACATCGGTGTATCTGATAAAGGGGGCCAAAAGCGTTGCTGTTTTAACAAAAGGATACGGCAAGAGTCTTATCTATTGGTTAGCTCCGCTGGTCTGGATACGTCACCCCTTGTATTCTTCTGATTGGTCGTAGTGTTATCCAATTACGTGTAGTGATATTTTCAAATGCATGCTTGGTGCCGCCCCTCGAGTTGGGCCATTTTCATAACTCGTTGCCAGACCCTACAGCTTTCTAGATGTGGGTCTGGGTTTCCAGGCTAGGCGGAGATAGTCGTGCTTATGATAATGATAACGATGATGGTGGTGGTGATGTTTGTGGTTATGATGTTCGTCATAACCACAAACAGATGTTCTGTGTTGTTTATTAAATAACAGTTGTTTTTTTTATAATAGTTGTTGTTGTTGTTGTGGATGTGGATGTGTAGCGTGTGCGCGTGTGTAAGCAGGCAAAAACGTGTGTCACACGGTGAAACCGTGAGTGTTGGCAGCTCTGTTGTAAAAATGTGCTTCTGTTTTTGTTCTTCCTTTGTTTCACAGCCAGATATTCTCGCCATGGCCCATGTCCACAGACTGACGCCCTCACCTGCGCTGATCTTCACTACAGTCATCTCCCTTCTTGTGCTGATTCCAGGGGACTTCCAATCTATCGTCAACTTCTTCAGGTAACCAGTCGATCTTGATAGGCCTAAATGTATTGATTCCTAAAAAAAAGTACAACAAAAAACATTGATTGGTTCCTTATTTAATTATTATTATTGTAATGTTACCGTTGCATTTTAGGGTTTCTTATTTACCCAAATGTAATGACAATAATATTTGTTCTTTCTTTTCAGTTTCACTGCCTGGTTTTTCTATGCAATCACAATTTCGGGACTCCTTTACCTCAAGATCAAGAAACCTGAACTCCCTCGACCGTACACGGTATGGTGGCGGTTCAAGCCCAAATGAAACCTCATGTGTCAACGCAACTCGTTATTCATTTAACAAATCCCATGGAAAAACCGAAAGTGGCTTAAATGATGTACAAATATACATCTTGATGATATTGCAATTATTCTGTCTGTTTTTACCCAATTTTATTAACTTATTTGCTAACATAATTCAGATATATCACTTAATAGGCATATTATATTAATACCAAACATATAAGTTAAGCCAAATGATAAAACATATCGTTAAACAATCTACATCAGTTTCAGATTCTGTAAATACAAGTTATATGCAGAAAAGACATTCCTCTCTTCTCTTCCCTTCCCAGGTTCCTATCATAATCCCCATATTGGTCCTCATCGCAGCCATCTTTCTGGTGCTGGCACCCATTATAGACAATCCTCAAATAGAGTATCTCTATGTGACTCTATTCATCTTCAGTGGGATTTTAGTTTACATACCAGTCATCCATTACAAACTCTGCCCAGGTCTGTTGACCAGGATAACCATGTTCCTTCAACTCTTCCTTGAGGTCGCCCCTGCGGACAAGAACCTCTGAAGATACAAAAGATAAAAAGGAAAGGTTTGTTTTTGATCTTACACAGGCTATGTTTGAATTGGCTCACCTGTGCCCTCATTCCCATAGCACTTTGTACCACAGTATTTAAGGGAACGGTCAGCATAACGTGCACTGGTCGCATAATCAAGAAGACACGTGTGAGATGTCAGCCCGAGAAAGCTCATTTGCATAAATAACTCCTATGTGCCGACCATCTCTATTGGATGAGTCCGATGACAATGAAAACCACTGTGCATCATGGGATATAGTGCAGAAATAAGTGTGCATCACTTGTACACTTATTTTACTGTGGGTATCATGGGTAGTGTACTATATAGGGAACCACACTCTTGATTTTTGACAGCACTACAAAATGGTGATGCTCCTTAAACAGTGTACTGTATAGTGCACAAATGGACTAATAGGAGCACAGTAACTGTGTTTGTCGCTCTCACCACTAAAAATCGAGGCACTTTTGCACTTAAATATGTTGACAGATGACGGGAAGGAAGAATGAAAGAAGTGAGCACCTCGGGCCTTTGATTGATTTGATTGAAATGCAATGAGGAATATGGTTACCAGTGCATTTATTGTTTTCTACAATTTTCTATAAAGGTGTATATGTACAATTATTACATGTGATTGACCTGTACTAGAAATGGGTATGACTGAATTTGTAAATGTTTTACCCATTTGTTTACTGATGTCAAACGCCAACATCATTCTATTGTATTTTTTTAACACCAACCTTTTTATTAAAGAAACAATAATGAACAAAGTAGTCTATTTACGATGCCAAACTTGAAATGTGAAAGTTTAAAGCTTTAGTTTGAGCAAGGCATTCAATGCATGAGAGCATGACATGCAATGACGATCACTGTGTTACACATATACCAGGGTAATATAAGTTATCTTTAAATAACCAGCACACATCAACAATTCCTCCAGAAGATAAGAGGCGGCAATCTTCTGAGAACCTCCTGATATACATTTTGGCATTTCGCAATGTATATCAGTCTGATCTTGGCTTGACCGCAATTTATTTACAAGTATGGTCACACCTTTTGTATGCAAAAAACTCCCTCACTCTTGCTCTTCACACTTGAGGTCAGACTGATCCCCAAAGAGGAACAGAATATGAACTTACTAGATGGTCTCAAGGCTTTTAATCTACAGATCTGATTACTGATAAAAACTGGACCCTGTGTAATTGAAGAAAGCTCAGTTTCGATCTAACCACACCAGTAAAAAATTTAAATGGGATGTAGCACCATGACTAGGCTGCCACCGTTCTGAAATATACATAAAAGTTTATTTTAGATGTTATGGATTACACTGCAAGTATAGAACATTGATTTAAATTACACTGTGTTGGAAAAAGACATTTTAAGTTGTGGAATCGCACTGTACCCCACAAATGACGTAAATGTAACAATAAAAAGAAACACTGACAACCGTTCAGGTTCACCATTAAACAAGTCATGGTCGATTCATACTTGATACTAGTGCAACTTTGACATGCCAACATATTGTTCATCAGAACCACAAGGAGGATGGAAAAGAGGATAAAGAAAGGCGTTGTAAACAGTGGGAGTGTATGTATGTACACACTATTATTATTGATTATCTGAATGATAATTGTATTTTTGCCTGGGAGAGCCAGCTGTGCGGATCCCTACACTTTCATATTTAAATAAGATATACGTGTGGCCTGCAAATTCTTCACATTTCTAAAATTTAACCAACCGATCATTTTGGTGGCCATCAAGTTCTGGCACACGTGGCAAATGGCCAAAGTTGATGAGGCTTTTAAAGCAAGGAGCAACAGTTTAACAATTATTAAATTCAGTTAAACAGTTTTCTTATATCAACGGGGTACACTAAACTGGGATGAAATTGTTACTGTGGGCATAAAAAAAACCAACAACTCGTCTGTGTGAGTGAACGTTGCCCATCCCTCGCTCCCCTCGCAGTGTCTCTTTGTTCTAGTCCGCGGGCGTCGCTCGCGACTCCTCACTGGGTGTGCCTCAGAGCGGTTCGTCCCCGGTGGCTGATGCCTCGCTCTCGGGGCCACCGCCCCTGCCCGGTGCGCTGGCGCCCCCTTGGGCCCGCTGGTGGTAGAGTGCGTGCAGACGCTGCGCCGTCACCTCGGCCTCCTTGGCCCCCTCGCAGCACTTCATCCACGCCTCGGGGATGACCTCGACGCCGTAGTGGGCCCCGGCGATGGCGCCCGCCATGCAGGCTATGGTGTCCGTGTCGCCGCCCAGGGCCAGGCTGTAGGCCATTGTCCTCTCCAGGCCCCCGTAGTGCTGCGGCAGGCTCTCCCGCGGCTGCAGGCAGTGGAGGACGCAGAAGATGGCGGTGGGCACGGAGTGGAGCGCTGCGATGCCGTTACCTGGGAAACGGAGAAAGAAAGAAAGATAGAAAGGAAGGAAGGAAGGTGAGAGATGTACATCAAATGGACTGCAACCATGCCAATAACAATGTTCCTATTGCAGACATGAAATAAGGTGCAGCCTTAAAGAAGTTAAATTAGAGAAGTCCCAAAAAAAACACACAATAAACATTTCCATGTTTTATATGGCTTTCAGTATTGGATCATTTAATTATTAATTTTGTAATTCAAATGCTTACCCAGTTCACAGATGACCTCTTCTATGCTGACCTTGCTCCTGTCCATAAGGTCTCTCAGTCTATAAAGACGCTCGCAAAAAGGCTTCTCCGCCTCCTTCAACCTTAAGAAAAGAACAAGCATACCAGAACTTAAAAGGTTTGATGGGTTCCCCCAATCGTTTCCCAACACCACAACCTCTGTGAAGAATGACCTGACACTTATACAGACCAGGAGAAGATCCCACGGCGAACAAAAGATACATTCATTTCAAGTCCATAGAAGGAAATGATTGCAATCAATCTTTTTTTCCCAGATGCTGTTTCTTCATAGTGACCGGACATCCCCGTTCAAAACAACAACAACAACAACAATGTTAAAAATAACCACAGTCCCACACGTGTTGGCACCAGGGAGGCCGGTTGTCTCTGGTACGGACGTCAGCGTCATACTGTAGCAGCGCAGCGACACTCACGCCCTGGCGTCGTTGCGCGAGGCCTCCTCGTCCTCCACTTCCTCCATCTCGCTGATGAGCTTATCCAAGAACTGCGCGGGCAGCTCTAGCGCCCCCTGCAGGGACAGGTGGACGGCCAGGGCCTGCAGGACCGCGCCGTTATAGCCCAGCGAACAGGAGTGTGTCAGCATGGCTCCAGAGCGGCTGTACTGTAAAGCAGAGGGACATAAAGCGCGGTTTGCTAGTAAGTAAATATATTAATTATAGTTAATACATTAATTCACATTTGTAAGACGTGAGTGAGTGAGCACAAGCTCATTTAATTTAAATGACCGACTTCCATTACTCTGATGGCTTGGTGCCTCAATGCAGCATTTTCCGTGGTGCCAGGGGGGTGACATGGCAGGCATACCTTCTTAACGTCGGAGAGGTCTGGGAAAGCCAGTGCAAAGGGAGCCACTCTCATGGCCCCGCCATTCCCAAAGGAGCCGCGGCCATTGAACTGGTCCCTGGCGGGCTGGTAGACGTCGCTGAGCTGCGAGGAAGACAGCTTTTTTAACACCTGGATCACCCCAGATCCGTAGCCCCGACCCGGAGCCAGACTGTACTCCTTAGCGAACCTGCAAAAAGTGAGAGCGCAGTTACAATCAGGTGGTATGGTTGCAGCAATGCATCACATTCAGGGGGCCACGTTGAAATTGAAAACTGAGAAAAAGCCTTTCTGGTAAATCTGTCAGACAGACCGTTTCACATAAACTTGGAACTGGGCTGCAAAGCATTGATAATAAAGACAATACAATTGGCCTTTGTTGCAATTGTGTGAAATGACTGGATAAATCACCTGCGAGCCATGTCCTGTTCATCAAAGCCAGCCCTGGTTAGCAAAGATTGGACCACACACCGGGCCATTGCAGTATCATCACTGTACTCAAGGGTACCTGACACACACACACACACACACAAAGTACAAAGTAGTAACACGATGAACACAGATGTTATGGGAAAGATTTGGAACTACAAGCCAAAGGGCCCAATGGAAACATGGTCATCGTCAATGACACGCATGATGTTATCCTTTCCACTTGGTAACTATCAATTCTCAAACGGAATTGTACATATTTTGGATCTCACCATCTCCTTTAGTCTCATCGTCCAGACCATTCAAATGCCTCAAGACGTTTTCCATGGGCACCTCCTCCGCTCCCTCAAACTCGCCGCCAACACAGTCCCCCAACACAGCTCCGACCAGTGCACCTTTAAACCGAGACAAGGATGCCATTCCTCCGACGCCAACTGCTCTAACAGCCATCGTGTTCATTCATCAGTAAAATATCAAAGATTTTAATCCACACCATAAGGCTGACCCGGTTTGCAGACTGAGAAAATATCAGCAACAATCCACTCGAGTTTGCGTTCCCATCCTGCTTCCTGGTGCCGCTCCATCAGAGGTCCGTGTTGCTTTTGTTTTGTTTGTTTCGGTACTTTATTATATTACTTTAAACCGGACAAATGAACGACCAGTGTATACAACATGTAACTGAACAATATAAATGTATCATATTCATAAATTACTAAACGCAAACTAATTCAATTGTCACGGTTTTAACAAAACGGAAACGACATAATTTCGGTGGGACCATTGGACCTCCTACCGAGAGCAATATCAAGTTATTTTTGGTTTGTGAAATGAGGTATAAATATGAATAATTAATTAATATTCATATTATTATAATACGGTTATAATTCTATTAATGTTGTCAATATGAATAATATTCATAATTAATACAATTTATATATATATATATATATATATATATATATATATATATATTCATATATATATAGATATATATGAATCATATATCATCATATGTATACATAATATAAAAGGTATGATCATTCATATAATTTATATATATATAAATAATATGAATAATATTGATAATGAATATGTTTTAAACATGCACTGGTAAACCAGCTCTAGATAAGGGCAAGTGTAGCCTTCCATACAGTGGCAATACAATGTGCTTCTCACAAATAAAAGCAAAAGGATAGTAGGTGATAGGCTATAAGGATATAAAGGTGTGCAAACTTGAAACTGATCTTACCAAGTTTCTGTTTAGTTCTTTTTATGGGATAAAAACCCTGCTGTGAAGCACCTTTACACTGATGAGGCGTCTCGTTATTACCAGGACCATGAACGCGCCTTTAGTTAACTTCTGTTCAAGTGTCCTTCATTCATGTGTTGAGCCCCACCTCGAGGAGCAGGGAAATCTGTTTAGAGCGCCTTGTTTTATTAATTAAAATATTCATAAAAAAAAAATATATATATATATCAAAATATTGATGCGATATTCCCAGTCTTACTCTTCAGGATTAAAGCATAAAAAAATGCTAAAGAAAAAAAGGATATTATATATTTTTTTAAATAGAAAAATATTAAATCAATATTTTGCGGCAGTGTATCGATTCTCGTATCGCGCGAAGGGCGTCGATATATCTCCATATCGATATTGGGTCCCACCCCTAGTGAACGTTGAGTCAGAGACGGGGCACAGCTCAGCAGAGGGCCTCAACAGAGGGCCTCAGCAGGGGGCCTCAGCAGAGGGCCTCAACAGAGGGCCTCAACAGAGGGCCTCAACAGGGGGCCTCAACAGGGGGCCTCAGCAGAGGGCCTCAGCAGAGGGCCTCAACAGAGGGCCTCAGCAGAGGGCCTCAGCAGAGGGCCTCAACAGAGGGCCTCAGCAGAGGGCCTCAACAGAGGGCCTCAGCAGAGGGCCTCAGCAGAGGGCCTCAACAGAGGGCCTCAGCAGAGGGCCTCAGCAGAGGGCCTCAACAGAGGGCCTAACATAAAGACCAGCCTTCCCCATAACCATAACGAAGATGTGAGTGTAACGATGGATCCTCCGTTCAACAGTCTAGGCCTCTGTACCTCTGCAAACATCCAGGCCAGCAGGTGTCCAGAGGGCAGCCGAGGCCGGCTGGAGCATGTGTGACCCAGCTCCCCATGTCCCTGGTGCTCTGCCATGGCCCATGAGCCAAGAGGTGAGAGCCCAGCACCGGAGCTCTACAGCAGGTGGAGCTTTAGGAAAACCAATCAGAAGTGTTGGTCATGAGAAGAGAGAGAGAGAGAGAGAGAGAGAGAGAAACAACAAACTACCTTATGGGTAGTCTGTTGTTTCAGGCTCAACTTCATCAAGGTCACTAATGCCATCATCCAACCCATTGTTCTGAGTTTATGTTAAAACTCCCTGGTGTGGATCGTGTACTGTGGACGGTGCAGGCCTACAGGTTAGCTGATGACCAGAGGGCCACAGAGGGCCACAGAGGGCATCTAGCGGATCAGAAGACAGATGGGGGGTGTCGAGGACAGGTTTCAAGTCAGAATCAGCTCTGACTTATTACCTAGGACTTATAGTTCTATAGACTAAATGACTAAAGAAAATGTATCAATGTATAAGTGAGCGTCATCACTTATACTTATATAAATAGTTTGGAGTTTCCTCCTCGCCTCTTACAGGCCACCGTAGCTTTTCCTAGGGCGCTGGAAAGGGAGGGGTGAGGTGGGTGGCTATTAAGTTAGTTGCAATCTGCAGCCACAATGCTAGAGGCCATTAAATCCTCCACACTTCACCTTTAGTTCCAGATCTACCTGAATGAACACATGAAGTTTCCCCTCTGGAAGGACAGCGTCTCCTGAGGGCCTGGAACCAAAACCATCCCCTCACGGTCTGGAACCAAAACCATCCCCCTGACGGTCTGGAACCCAAAGCATCCCCCTGATGGCCTGGGACCCAAAGCATCCCCTCACGGCCTGGAACCCAAACCATCACCCTGAGGACCTGGAACCCAAACCGTCCCCCAGCTGGTTAGTCCTGAGGTTGAAGAGACAGTGTCTCATGGTGCTGCGTTCAGCCCCTGGCCTGCTTGCTGCAGGCTCACAGCAGCGCTGGCTTGATATGCCGTTGCCAGGATACCTTGATTTGCCTTCTTGCCGAAGCAGATGAATCCTGCAAACAAAACACAATAAAACACAAAGAGCAGTAGAAATGTTTTTGTGTTCCGTTTTTATTTGCAATGTTCTTTATTATCTTTTCCAGTTTTGGACATGAAAAGAGGCATTTGTTTTATTTAAATTAAATATATATATATATGGGGGGGGGGGGGGGGGTGAACATTACATGTAGGTACATTTGCATTTCATCTTGGAAAAGAAAACAAAAATATCTATGATATATATATATTTAAGATATTTAACTAACAAACCAAACTAAACCACCCTTAAGTCGCCCGCATTCCTTTTATTTTGCTATTCTGGCGTCCCCTAGGAGATGTGACCCGCGGCGTCCCCTAGGAGACTCCCTGGGACCCCCTGGGCGCCGGTGTCCAGGTAATCCTCCGTAGAGAGAGCGCTGAGAGCAGCCGGTTAGCGCGTCTCTCTGATGAATGGATCAGGGTCATATTGGTCAGATTAGTCGAGAGCATCAGTGCTCTCTTCTGGGTTTAGATTTGCATGTGTAGGCGCCGCGACCGCCACCGCCACCGCGGCTCCTAGCTGCCGTCTAGGACGTCGGTATACCGGAGACGGGAGAATCTGGTCGGGACGGACCTGAGGCAGGATAACCTTGTATTGTTGGATCTGAGGGAAACGCCGTTGCCTTGCTGCTCGGCTGGGTCCCCTCGGCGGGATTAACACTTCAGGAAGACCTCCTTCTTGATCACCTTGCCATACAGTGTGTGGAAGAACCTCTGCAGCAGGTCTGGGAAGAGGAGGACTCTGGTGTTATGAAGTAGAAACATAAACACACCAAATGACTGACACTTACACTTCTTTACATCTGGTTTCAGGTCAAGCAGCTTCTTCATCTCCATGTTCAGTGTCTGTGTCAGCTGATCCAGGGATCTCCTCAAGGTCCCTGCGTATGACGGAGGACGGACCTCCACCGTCGTCCAGTCCCTAGTTGGTGGAGGATCCTTCAGGGATCTGAAGGTCTGGAGGAGGTGGAGTGGTCTTTAGTGTGTGAGAGTTGCTTCACCTCTGATCTTCTAATGGTCAGATCTTCTATTTCCTGTTCCAGCTCTTTGATGAGGTCTCCAGCTTGTTTCTCTGTGGATTTCAGTCTCTCTTTAACCATTTGGTTGTGATCATCCTGGCACTTTTCAATGCAGCGCATCAGCGCAGTGAGGACCTGCACACCATCGGCTATCTCTCTGTCTGCGTCTGCTTTGCTGCGGCCCACTGTGTCTTTGATCTCCTGAATCATTTGTTCTCTCCTGGATCATCTGCTGAACTTCAGCCTCTATCTTCCCCAGCTGGGCTGTCTTCACTTCATATTCCTCCTTTAGAGGTACAACAGGATGGGACTTGTGGTCACCCTCTGTGCAGAACAGACACACACACACCTGTTCAGTTTGGCAGAAGAGCTCCAGGAGTCGGTCGTGTTTCTTACACATCCTGTCTTCCAGACGCTCCATAGGCTCGACCAGCTGATGTGTCTTCAGGTGTGCGACTCTCTGATGTGGCTCCAGGTGGGTGTGGCAGTAAGACATGAAACACATCAGGCAGGACTTCACGGCCTTCAGCTGGGTCCCAGTACAGACGTCACAGGGAACTTCTCCTGGTTCAACACAAGGCTGCTCTTTCACTCGTACAGAACGTCTGAACTGATCAACCATCCCTGATATGAAGGTATTGACCAGTAAATCAGGTCTTGTGTGGAACAGCTTGTTGCAAACAGGACATTTGTACCGGACTTGGTCATCCCAGAAGGTTGTAATACAGGTTCTGCAGAAGTTGTGTCCACATGGTGTGGAAACTGGGCCGTTTAACACATCCAGACAGATGACACATGAAAAGTCCTCTTCAGACCAGGAAGTAGCAGAGGCCATTCCTAGAAAACAATTGCATAACAATGGTAAAATAGAGGTTTCAACTCGTTGTAATAATGCAAGTGTTTTATATATAGTCCTTCCTTATTCAGTAGCGCAAAACGTGGGTATGCTCTGTATGCGGCGCATTGGGGCGCTGCACTTAACAGCGTTTGTGTAAATGATGATCAATAACAGAGGCACGTCACTGATTAGGCGCCCCCCCGCTCCTTCGCCTCCCTCCCCCCTCCTCCTTCTCCCCACACTGCGCTCCAGTGCGCGCCCCCTCGAGCACGCGCTGGAGGCGAGCGCGAGCGTTTCATTTGAATCGTAGTGTCATCTGATGACCGGTACCTAAATATGGAGAGGCAGAGAAGAAAGCTCTCGGGGTCACAAAATAGAAAAAGAAAGATTGAGAAAGAGAAAGAGTGCGCAGGGATGAAAGAAAGCTTTTCAAAGTGGTTGAAAGGCAGTAGGTAAGTTATGTCATTCAGTGCGTTTACATGACACTCAAGAAAGTCGACTTATTGGCTTAGTCCAACTATGATTGGATTACTAAGATGCATGTATACACCGTCCTTAGTCGAGCTATACTCAAATCGAATTGGGTTACTCATAGTCGAATTAAGAGTGAGCTGAATTAAAAGTACACGTTTTTCTAAATGTGGGTCATCAACGAGGTTGTAAAGTAGTAACTTCGGGCACATCTGTCAAAATAAATGTTTTTTTCTCCCGACGTGTTTACGATCTTTATTCATTCATTGCACCGCGGCGGGGAATGTATACGGACGGGCGGCGGAGGGGCTGCTCCGGTGGGAGAAAGATGTTTTCAGCTGTCAACTCACTTTGGGTCAGCGATTTATTTAAAAAGCTGGCGCAGAAGATGGAGGAAGCCGGTGTCGTGCCAATGTAGTTACCCCCTATAAGGAGTATCATCATCAACGTGCATTCAGTACACACTACGCTTTGCTTTAACCCAAGGCTGAATTAAAAGTCCATGTTTTTCTAAATGTTGCTCATCAACGAGGTTGTAAAATAACAACGATCTTTATTCATTCATTGCGCCGCGGCCGAACTGACGGGGGTATTCTCTGATATTATGAATCTTACAGACTGCGTCGGCTTCTCCGACTCTCTGGTACTTCCACAACAAAGACTGCTAGTCGGGTTTATCTCGCCCATGGGGAAAAGGAATTGGGGGAAATTAACTTTGGCTTTGACTCTCTGAAGTCCAAATTGAAACGTGACATGGAGGAGAAAAATATGTTTCAGCAGACAGCTGTCAGTTCACTTCGGGTCTATATCATTTCTCCGACGCTCCATTGTTCCGACCTCTCGGTCGTATGCGGACTGCTCCACCGGCAGAGCAGCCGGAGGAGTCGGCATACGACCGAGAGGAACAATGGAGCGTCCGAGAAATGATATAGACCCGAAGTGAACTGACAGCTGTCTGCTGAAACATCGCTTTCTCGAATGAGTTTGTTGTTGCTGGTGACGTAAAGAGGTCAACCGGTGGCTCTATTACCACTAGTTGAAATGGGCACAGCGCCACCTATCGTACCGGAGCATGACACGCTTCGGCCAATGAATCGATTTACTCACCGCCATGTATACGCGGACAATTGCAGTTGTCCAATTGAGGAGCATAATCGAGCTATGGCTTTAATCGAATTAAGCTGTGCATGTAAACGTACTGATTGTATCAACAGGAGGCTTGTAAATATTCAGGTTAGCTAAAGCTACTAGGCCTACTAGTAAAACGACAGGTTACTGTTGTCTTGCAGCTGTGTACTGATCAGAATTTAGCCTACAATATAACAGATCATGACAAAATAAAGAAACTTGTTTGTGGTAATTTTGTTTTGCTTCAATCTCTATGCCAGTAAAAACTGGCTGAGACTGAGTTATAAAGTTGATATATATATATATAAATATTATTTTCCCGTGCTTAAAAGTATGATGATTCGAATGTGCCTAAATAGTTAGCCTAAATAGTTTAAAATAATTTAATTTTAAAACTCTGTAAAAACTCTGTTTTTACATTTCTTTGTGTGGTTTTGGGTCCAACATGTTCATATAGTATGTATCCAATAAGGATATCATTTAAAATAAAAATTTCAGTTTTTTTTTAAAATGTGGTTTGACTGCTGTATTTTTGAAACCTCCTTAACACAAAGTTCATGTCATTCAGGTGTGAGGATGGAGAGAAAGAATCAGGACAGACAGGGGAAGGCAACAGGTTGGTCTAATATTAGGTGGAAGTGTAGGAACAGCCACTTGCAACAGCCAAGTGATTCATTTCTAAATATTATTTATATGGAAAAATTGCATCAGCAAGATGTGTAATTTATTCAAAGATATTAAATAAGGCTTGTTTGACAATATGACTTAGTGGAAAAGAACACAGGCAAGGGGTGAAGGAGACAGACATGAGGTTGGTGATGGCATCTGCTATAGAGGAGACCAGTGATGACATCAGGTAGGGGTAATTAAACTAGTGAGGCCACAAAAACCTAAATGCCCATGGTTTTGTTACATAAAGCACAAGCTTTTGTGCAGATGTCCAGTACAGCGAATGTATTGAGCTGCTGTTTCATGTTATTTTTCATGTTATTACATTATTATTATTATTACATCATTATAGGCTACATTATTTTTTGTTTTTGATTGAGCTGATCACCTGCTGTAATATGAATCCTAAAATGGAAGTCAGTAATAAAAGTATTGTGTTTTATAAGTATATTTCATTTTGTTTTATAAGGGGGGGGGGGGGCGCCTTCTATGTGTCTGCATACTCCCCAGAAAGTAGGTAGTTGCGCCCTGTCCATATTCTATAAACGTCACCGCGTTCGCGGTGGCCATATTCGGTACATTACCGCGGTAAAGTTGGTTCGTTATTGGATATTGGCTTGACATTCGGTAAAATGACAATAAAATGACATTTACCCATTCTGTTTGCTGTGGTAGATCATATTTGCAATGCTCTAACTACTACAGGTGAGATCTTTCTGAAAAAACATTTTATATGGAAATAGTATGCATTTAATAACTGAAAATGTTCCCTTGTCCCTGAACAGTGTGGCGAACGCGCCCTCTGCTGGTTGAAGTTAGACACGGCATCCTGCTAGATGACTACATTATTTATTAACAATAAACCAACCTTTCCTTATCAGAAAACAGATAATTTTCACCCCACTCTGAACATGAGCTGTACTAAATACAAATAATAATACTGTAGGTATATTACCCCACTGATGGCTCTGTATGCCACATTTGCTGTAGTAGATCATATTTGCAATGCTCTAACATTTTATATGGAAATAGTATGCATTTAATAACTGAAAATATTCACTAAAAATCAATGAAATTACCTTTTACCATTATTTTTGCTGTAGTAGATCATGTTTGCAATGCTCTAACTACTACAGGTGAGGCTTTTTTCAGAAAACAACATCTATCATGCTATCAGGACGCATTTAATCACAAGCAAGCAGCACATGTCACACCACCATTCTGCATTTTCAGCCGGAATCATGTCTGGAGTCAACCCAAGGCAACGTGCATGAAACCATCTCTGGCACTTATCACATTCAATCTGTAACAATAGACAATAATTAATAGAAGACACCATTAGTTTTGAAGTTGAAATGAATGACTTCTTCTCACATTTATGACACTTACCCAAGTAATTGTCTGTGTTTCTTCTTGCAGTGACAGAGGCACCTTTAGGCCACAATGGGAGCAGAAGTCCTCCTTTGAGTCTGAAATAAACAACAAAAGGAACCTATCATGTATTGTGCAGACAAATGACATTCGAACATCACTGGTTTAATATGAATTGAGTGAAGTCCTAACCCTGGCTCTCCTTCAAATATCCTTGGAAACATGTATGACTACAGGTTACAATAAACAGCATTATTAAACAGGAGACTTTAACTCTTTAGACGCACATTTGTCTATTACTGTATAACAAAATTGTTAATTTAAAGTAACGCTCCGTCATGGTTCTTCACCCCAAGTACACAATGGCAGAACAGCAGAACGTAGTACCTGATACCAGGTACTACGTGCTAGTGGAAACACGCAAATACCGTGCCGTGCCGTGCCATACCGTGCTAGTGGAAATGCGCCATTAGTTGGCATAAAACAGCACACTGCTTTAACAGAAAATTCATATCCTCTCTGTAAAAGCACGAATTTCTAGAAATGCTTTCATTTTTGGACACAATGATTAATTATCCATCATTCATTAAGCTACATTTCTTTTCAAATTTGATTTCACAGGGTAACGTTAGCCACCATCAAACAGCATGCTGCCTTAACTAGCTCAAAATAAATCCATATTCCTGTTTGTAAAAACACTAAATATAAATGCATTTGTGTTTTCATTTTCTAGAGAGATGGACACAATGATTCATTATCCATCATTCATTACATTTCCCTGCCAAATTGAGTTCACAGGGTAATGTGAAACAGCCACCCTACAGTAAAACAGCATGCTGCCTTATCGAGCTCAAAAGCTCCTGCTTGTAAAAACACTTTTTAGAAATTAACCAGGACGAAAACTTTGCCTTACCTTCCTCACACTGTAGAAAGATGGAGGGGACCAGGGATGCAGTTCAATCTGCTCTGATACCTGAACATTCTGGAGGGGGTGTGGCTATTGACACACATCTAATTTTGTAAGATTTGGTGGGATGAGTATTTAATTGACTTGTTGTATTGAGTCATAAAAATAATTAGATTTTTGTTTTTATGGTCATTATATATCAGTCTAGCTTTGTAGGAAAACACATTTGGTAGTGGTGTTATTTCAGAAAATCACACCTGTAGTTAGTAGTTCGAGCATTGCACATATGATCTACTACAGCAAATGTGGCATACAGAGCCATCATTGGGGTAATATACCTACAGTATTATTATTTGCATTTAGTACAGCTTATGTTCAGAGTGCGGTGAAAATTGTCTGTGTTTTCTGATAAGGAAAGGTTGGTTTATTGTTGAAATAAATGTAGTGATCTAGCAGGATGCAGTGTCTAACTTCTACCAGCAGAGGGCGCGTTCGCCACACTGTGTGTTCAGGGACAAGGGAACATTTTCAGTTATTAAATGCATACTATTTCCATATAAAATGTTTTTTCAGAAAAATCTCACCTGTAGTAGTTAGAGCATTGCAAATATGATCTACTGATGTCCGAGCAACAATGTCATGCACATATATATGTATATATATATATATATATATATATATATATATATATATATATATGTATATGTGTGTGTTATCGGTTATTGGTATCGGTATCGGCCTTTAGGAGCTGAAAGTTATCGGTTATGGTATCGGTTAAAAAAAAGTTATCATGCATCCCTACTACATACATACATACATACATACATACAACAAAAAAAAAAAAACAACAACAACAACATAATATCAAAATACTAGGACGAATGGAAATACGTTAACCAAGAGATCATTAAAAATGGAGTTTTTGCTTTTTTTTTGCCTTTCCTGTAATATTTTTGTTTCAATATCAGCTGACCAGCTGCCCAATCCCCATGAGAGTTCTCCCCCCCCCCCCCCCCCGGCTAAAAGTATTAAAGTTTAAACCTGGGTTCGCTCAGTGAGCACAACCGTAAAATAAACGTTTAACGTGTAGCCTATAGTATTTTTCATGCAGATGTAGCTCTACACCGGCAGATTCAGGGTCCAGCAGAGAGGAAGCAGAGCGAGCTCTACATCCAGATTATTTTGATGATTTTGTTGACAAGCTGTTTGTTTTCTCTAACTATATAAATCCAATATATCAATCAAGGAAAGTCTGTCTGTCTGTGTGTGTGTCCTCATTTTTCTCCTAAACGGCTTGACCTATCACTCTGAAATGTCACATAGCCCCTCAATATATACCTGGCCAGAGACTGACTTTTGACTTGATTGCAAACATTGGTTAAAAAAAAGCTTGATTTGTGATTTATGTGAAGCAGTAACCAGCAGTGAGGGGCAGACAATTTGACATCTTTGTATGTTGTTAGATATGACAATTCTTTCCCACTTTTTTCATTCCACTAAAATAATTGTATCTTGCACTATTTAGATCATTTCAGCCTTGATTTACCTTTCTAGGCACATGCAATTTCTAATATTTTGTACATGGACAAGATTGCTTATAATATATTTCCCAGTGATCTTCACAAAATTCTAAACACATGCACATCCCAACATTGACATGTAGTTGCAATGCACATATCCACGGATAAGGACTAGTTTTTATTATTTTACACAGTGGCAAAATTCTACGCGCGCTACTCCCGCGGTCTCATAAAAGGCCTCTCCATCCCAAAGTCCCGGGCCAAATTTTTGTCCCAGTCCATCCCTGAAGGTGGCTGTAGGTCTAGAATTGGAAGGTAGCCTAAAAGGTATCGGTAAGGTAGATGATAGGTAATGCATTTATTACATAAACATTATTTACGCTGCTTGTGAACTCCTGGGCTGTATATGCAGACACTGTATTTGCAAGGTAATTACATAAATCCATACGTGACGTCCGGTAACAACGATGGGTCCTTGCTTAGTGTCAGAATCCAGTTGATAAGGGTCAACACCGCCGGTTAAACTCAGTTTGTCTTGATAACGTGCGAACGAAGCCATAATATTGATAACTCACTAGTCTCTCAATCAAATCTCCGTGTCACCTAAAAAGGGGCGTGCGAATCATATATAGGCCTATATATATCTATATATATATATACCAAGAGATTATATATGTATGTATATATATAGAACACTCTATATATAGAACACACATATTATGTGTGTTCTATATATATCTATGGTGCGAATAACCTCTCAATGTGTTTTATTAAAACACATCCAATTCATACTTTGCGGTCACGTGACTACCATCGATACCTGGAGGGCAACAAACGCTGGCAAAATGGCGACGAACAACGGCCAACCAGGGGAATTGCAGCCTTGCAGATTTCCGATACTTCAATCAATCAACTATTTAGACGATATGTCACAAAATGTTAAAATTAGATACGAAGAGAAGATAAACATACTCGGAACTTGTGATCCATACACAGCACCCGGTGATGTAATTATTGCTTTTGTGACCGGGTGAGCCATCTCCCTCCTGGTCACTGCATGATGCTCTGCCAGCCGTGCACAGGTTAATTGGGGGGCGGCGCTGCGTGCGTGATTTAAAGCAGGTGTGTTGGGCACTACTCTCCCTCTTGACTCCACACTGCAGTGAGTCTGTCGGTCGGCGTGCATGCCCATGTCTCCGCGTCGCAATATTAAGGTAGGCATCCCGTGTCAACTGCAACTGCCAGGTTGTGTTCGTTTTATCGGGCCCTGGGGTTTCATCCTCCCGCTCCGTTGTACAGTACTTGGAGTGACGGTGAGCCGGAGGGGGCGAGCAGTTCGGTGGGCGCGTGCTTGGGTGCAGTAGAGCTCGGAGGTAGGCTGCTCGTTATTGTCTGCTGCTGCAGTTTCCTCTCTGCACTAGTTGTGACGCTCTCTCTCTTTCTCGCTGTACAGCGGGACGCGGTAACCAGCGTCTCCCACTCTCCCACTAGTGCTGCACTGATCCATTTGGCGTCCTGGTGTGTTCCAGTCATTGGCCACCACGACGAGGTCCGCTCCTGTCCTGGTTCGCGAAGCTGTCCTGGTTCGCGAAGCTGTCCTGGTTCGAGAATAATCAGACGGAGAAGCTCGTACTGGCTCGGGTCGCTATACGTGGCCGCAGCTTCGGTCCAGTGTGGACACAATTCCAAACGAGTGGCTCGCCTGTCTTGGTTGTGTTTTATGTAATTGCTGCTCCTCACGCAGCAATATAAATTTTTAATAATGTATTCGTTTGTTTGACTTTTGATTTGTTTCTGTTCAGCCATTCATTGGGTTAAATTAGGATTTCGTTCTTTTGTTAAGTTGTTTATACATAAATTTGTATTTGGTTTTGATATTTCTTTTTGTTAATAATTGTAATTGATTTCCCTTTCTTTTAACTGAGAGGTCCCAGATGTCCCCACACTGTGCCTGATCGTAATTTGTGTTTTCTTGTTTTGTACCATAGGTGCTGGGTCCCAGCGAGCGGCAGCCCTTCCCTGGTGGTGGTGTTTGACACAGTTTTGTTGCAGTGCACTGGTGGTTTTAGTTTGCATTTATCCCCTTTTGAGTTTCCTGCCGCCGTGGTAAGCCCAGCCCTGATTGGTGTCTTTTGGTTTAGTTTGCCAGTGTGGTGGTCCCATCTGGGTGCCCTTGTTCCCCCCCTGCATTACTTAGTTTTGTTATTTTAATAATTGTTAAATAAAATTTTATTCTTTTTGAAACCACGACCTCTGGACCTTGTGTGATTCCGGACCTGTGTTGGCCTTTAGAGGGCTATTTCCTGGGGTAGAGTCCCAGGTGGCGTTGTTGGCAACCTACATCACACATACACACGCATACACCAAACACCCTAACACCCGCTCCCGCCACACTTTGAAGCTGGCAAAGACTCTACCAGACTTGGAGTTTGGAGATATTTACATTTATCTCATTGAGAATCCGTCACCTTATACCGCACAAAAATTAAAAGCCTACGGATGGGTTAACAACACTGTCGTATGGGAGGTGAAAAACAGGAATATCTTCATAATCAAAGCAAAGGTGAATGTTACTATTTCACCATCCACTATGAAATGTCCCCTTTTGTCTGCGATTACATAGCCAATGTGGTCTTATTATAGCCCGATCATTCACTAAAATACACATAGAAAGATTAAAGCATCCAGCATATGATTTCAACAATGTGTGAGGGCAGGGATGATCGCACAGTTGCTGTTACAGAATGCTGCGCGATTTAATCTGCACAGTGGAATGAGCGCTGGGCGGAGATGTTCGCGCATTTCAGAAGCAGGGAGATTCCGTACAAAAATATGTGTCTAATTTGTCAGTTTGCCATGTGTAGGCTATGCCTGGCAAAAATGTTCCCGTTGGACTAATATTTCCATCACAACGGTATTTTGGACTGAGAGGAACCAAGGACCGTTCGTGTGGTAAAACTGGCGACGTCCTGATTAGATTAGCCTACTAGGTTTCGTTGCTGGAGTTCTTGCCCGCCAGCCAATCGTTGTGACGTCACGTGCAAAGTATGAATACCACGGAATGTCCAGCTGGTTCTATTTCTCAATAGGCCTACCCCAAAAACAGTGGTTACCGCCGACATATTACTCGTAGACTACTGTTAGATTTAAACAGCAAAGAGACATGTTAGAAGTCAACAAAAATATAACTTATTGCAGCAATTTAAAATTCCAAAAATACATGCGCAGTCGAAATGTACCGATCAAACAAGGCAACCCTATCACAAGGCATATAATAAAATCGAATTATTCCATTGCTCGTGTGGGCTGCACTTGCTGTCTCCCTCTGATGGTGGTTAAAATGTCCTCATATTGATCAATGACAGAAGACATACTGTAGGCCACATGAATCATGCTGAGACCAGCGGGTGTCTGAGAATTTCTGCAGGCGTTTTTTGTTGCGATTGTTTGCCATAAAGCACTGTAGGCGCGTCGGTGAGGCTGTGATGAAGTTCACTATTTATTGGACCGTGTCTAGACAGTTACGAACATCCCTGACCTTAGTGGAGTGCACAATCGCCAAGTTGAGAGCGTGGTTTCTGCAGTGATCGTAGACTGCTGCGGGAAACTGTGCAGCGATGTGTGCCTTTCCCGCTTAAATTGTCTGCACCATCATACTCCTGCCCAACGATATTGGCAGGAATCGATCTAGACCACCAACAGCAATAGCCGTGTCAATGCCTCTGCGTTTGAATGATAATGAATGAATGGAACGTTGCATTTTTAATGTTGACACGCTTACTCAGCTATAATAATAATAATAAAACTTTATTTGTATAGCACATTTCATACAAGGATTGTAGCTCAAAGTGCTTTACATCAATAGTATAAAAGACAGTATAAGGCAAGCAGCAAGTACACTTCATATAGTAGGAAAAGTATAAAACAATAACCAACATCATATCAGATCCTAGTGTTCTAATAGGTTACTTGAGTTACCATAATCTAGTTGCAAACAAACATAAACATATGAATTAACATCATATCAGAACCTAGTGCTCTAATAGGTTACTTGAGTTACCATAATCTCGTTACAAAACACATTAACACAAAGGAGGAATATAAATAGTGGAAGATAAAAGCTAAAAAAAATTAAAAAGGTAGTGTGTTTAGTGCAGAGTAAGATTCTTGAGTTACCATAATCTCGTTACAACATTAACACAAAGGATAAAAGATTAAAGATTAAAAATTAGGAAATTATTGATTGATGCCGTAGCGGAGTTGCGATTGAACGGGATTGTTGACTGGGGGGGGGGGGGGGGGGGGAATATATAGATATGGGGAAGAAATATAAGGACGCTATTTTGGGGGGGCCCTCTATCGGGCCTGGGGCTCCAGGCAAGTGCCTGGTTTGCCTAACAGTACGGTCTGCCCCTGTCAATAGTATCAAAAGCCGCACTGAGATCCAATAAGATAAGGATAGAGACTTTATTTGCATCAGAGTTTAGTCTGAGATCGCTAATTAATTTTGTGAGAGCAGTTTCAGTACTGTGATATCTTCTGAAACCCGACTGAAAGATTTCTAATATGTTATTTTCATTGAGAAATGAATTTATTTGGATTGAGACTATCTTTTCTAGTACTTTACTAATGAATGGAAGATTTGATATCGGTCTATAATTTGTTAGTATGTTGTTATCCAGTTTGGGTTTCTTTAGTATAGGCTTTATGTTCTTCGTGGTCATTTTCCCAGAAGAGGAAGCCCAACCACAGAAACAACAGCTGGCCTCGGAGGCTGTTTGTTTTACTGGGGTAATCATTAAACAATGTCCTTAGGCAAGTATTGTGAAATCATTTACAAGCAATACTGCAGGATACAAACACGATACAGTATACAAAGGAAAGAGGTGACAAAGGAAACATGCAGAGACCGCCCCATCCCCGCAATGGCTCCAGACTTGGTTGCTAGTTGTAATCGAAATACTTTTTTTACTTCACTGATTGTCACCCACTACAGTAGTCGACGTGACGTATACTCTGCTGCGCAGAGTATACGTCTGCTGCGCAGAGAATCCAAAAATCATGCTGGGTAGCAATGAAATGCGACAGGATGTGGTGCGACTTCAGAAAGTACTCAGAGAAGAGCTACATCCTGTAGGCCTGCTGACTAGACAGAAGGTACTAGGCCTACAGGAAACTCCTCAATTCAATGTGTTGAGTGAAATACACAGACAGGAACCCTTCACATACTCTCATCAGAAATACTAAAGTAAACGCTAAAATTTCCTTTCAACACATATAAAGTGAAAGTACCATGAATCATGCAATACGAAAAGCAGTTGTTGTCCAAAGGGAACTACTTACTGCAGGTGAGCAGAAGCAGGCCAGACGACATCAACAACCAGAGCCAGCTGGCCCCCAAGCCGGCCGCTGCCCCCGCAGCGGTTAACTTCCCCGTTTGGCAGCCCTGGCCGTTTTTACCAGGCTTCAGGTCCTGCCAGTTGCTCTCAAAGTGGACGGGCAGACACTGGTTCTCCAGCTCATCACAGGCCAGGATCAGGTGCTTTCTCTCCCTTGTGATGCTGCGGATCTCGCAGGTGTTGAGCTCGCTGCGCACCGTGACGAAGGAGAAGCGCTCGAGGCTGATGCACAGGTTCTCCTTGAGCCGCTGCCCACCGCGGTCGCTGCACACCGCCTTCACCCGCATCAGGTCGCCGGGGTCCAGGAAGGACTGGGTGGGCCGCTTGCAGCCCATGGAGGAGATGAACTTCTGCCAGGCATTCTGGTCATCGCCGCTGGGCATTCCAGGCGGGACATGGCGGTGGAGGAAGATGTCGTAGGCGTTGTTCGACCCGGAGGGCTGGCAGGGGGTGTTGTTGTTGGCCAGGGAGAAGTGGCACAGCCAGAGACCCAGCAGGGCTAGCGGGAGGAGGCCCTGGTACCCGGACATCACCCCAGTCACCTGGGGACATCAGACGGCTGCAACCCTCACTTCTCCCTCTAATTACTATTGCATAATGTAGATCAAATAGTAGCAACTACTTTATAGCTGTATAATAACAACTAGGTAGCACTATAATAGACCTGAGAATGTTTATTTTATTACAATACTGCATACCGACATACATGTAAAACAATATATGTATTGTATCGACCGTGGGCCATTAGGACTATCACTGGTTGGACCTTTCCAATTCGTACAAATAGCAAAAGACCATGGATTACCTGCAAAAGCCAGTCTCTTGCTCAAAATCCTTAGTTCATCTCTCAAAAGTAAATATCTGTGTCAAAGAACATGTCAATGCCATCAGAATGTCAAGTCCTTGTGTCATTGTATATGGAAGACAAAGACTAAGTCAAATTTATAGTCATGTTGTCAATATAACAGTGTACTCTGGAGGGATATTCTGATGTAATCTATGGCTAAAGTTTTGAAGACAATTATTGTAAATTGTAAGTTACACCTTAGTGTATGTGGGAGATTGATTGCAAGAGACTGGACAAGATTCACATTTACGCTTTTACTGTAATTTGTTGACAGACCATGTCATTGCGATACAGAAAGGAAAAGACAGCACCTCCGCTGCGAGTCGGACGGACAACGCCCCTTAACTGTGGTATAATGAGAACATACCACAGCCTGTCGTGATCTATTGCTTAAATATATACAACTATATTCTTGTATACTCATACAATTATTCCACAGCATATCAACATGTCTTTTATATACTTACACCTCTCTTCCAAGGCGTCAATACAGCTTCCAACACGAGGTGAAGTGGTCTCAAAATGTCCAACAGTAATTAGACTCGTGTGGCAGAGCACACCTGCAGTCCGGCCAGGCACAATTATCTGAGAGGAGGGGCTGTGTTTTGTTCCTACTCCTATTTGCCATGGTGCAGATTACACGATGTATACAATACTAATTAATAGTAACTTAATTTTTTACCACTTATTCAATGTCAAAGCCTACATGGCTTATTGGCTTGGCTAAAATTGAAAAACGATTTAATAATAATAAAGAGAGAGAGAGAGAAAGTGAAAGAGAGAGAGAGAGAGATAGATAGATAACTATAATGCAAAAATATATATGCTAATATATATATATACTTATAGATATACACTTTATATATTAGACTATATAAAGAAGTCTTCCATATGTGGAGGTATGGCGAGCTTAGTAGGTATGGTAAAATGGCATTCGTATTCTTTAACTGTTACGGTACAAGACCGGGACCCAAATGCTGGACACAGGGAGGCGGAGACAGGGTAAAAGGTAAAGGAATTTATTGGATGAGCAATCGGGAAGTCAGGCGAGCGGGGGTCTGGTACTGGGCAGGCAATCAGGTGGGCAAGGGCTAGACAGTGGACGGGTAGTCAGGCAGGCGGGGGTCTGGAACCGGGAGGGCGATCGTGCAGGCGGGGCGAGGGACGAGTAGTCAGGCAGGCGGGGGATCTGGAACCGGGAGGGCGATCGTGCAGGCGGGGCGAGGGACGAGTAGTCAGGCAGGCGGGGGATCTGGAACCAGGGGGGCGATCGTGCAGACGGGGCGAGGGACGAGTAGTCAGGCAGGCGGGGGATCTGGAACCAGGGGGGCGATCGTGCAGGCGGGGCGAGGGACGAGTAGTCAGGCAGGCGGGGTCTGGTACCGGGAGAACGATGGTGCAGGCGGGACGAGGAACGAGTAGACAGGCTGGCTGGTTACGAACTGCTAGTAGGCTAGGGAAACAACGAACTGGCGCCGGCTGATTGGGGAACCCCGGCTTAAGTAGCGAATGTAGATTGGGGATTGCCCACAGGTGGGTTGCGGGAAGGAGGACCAGTTACGCCCAGCAGCCACTAGAGGTGGGTGTTGGACCGTGTAGCGGGACGTGGCGTAACAGTACCCCCCCCTCGACGGACGCCTCTCGGCGGACGCCCAAGCACAGCCGGGTGATCCTGGAGAAAGTCCTGGATGAGAGATGGGTCCAAGATGTGGTTCCGGGGAACCCAGGAGCGCTCCTCAGGACCGTACCCCTCCCAATCGACGAGGTACTGGTGACCCCGCCCACGGCGCCGCACATCCAGGAGTCGACGGACCGTCCAGGCTGGATGATTATCAATCACCCTTGGCGGAGGTGGGGGTGGGATGGGGGGGGACAACGGACTGGTAGCGACTGGCTTGATCTGCGAAACATGGAAGGTGGGGTGGATGCGGCGGAGTGCGGGGGGGAGGTTCAGGCGAACCGCAGAGGGATTGACCACCTTGGATATGGTGAAGGGGCCGATGAAGCGTGGGGAGAGTTTGGGAGGAATCCCCTTCAAGGGAAGATCCTTAGCCCGCAACCAAACCCCTTGCCCGGGGGTGTACTCTGGCGCAGGTCGACGCCGCTTATTAGCCTGAAGTTGGGAGCGAGAGGATGCATGGAGTAGTGCAGTGCGTGTCCGTTTCCAGATGCGCCGGCATCTGCGCAGATGGGTTTGGACCGAAGGGACAGCAATCTCTTCCTCCAGATCAGGGAACAGAGGAGGTTGGTAACCCAGGGAGGCCATGAATGGGGATAACCCTGTGGATGCGTTCAACAGTGTGTTATGGGCGTATTCAACCCAGGGCAGCTGAGAGCTCCAGGTGGTGGGGCTGGCGTGGGTGATGCAGCGGAGTGCCGCCTCCATCTCCTGGTTGGCTCGCTCAGATTGACCGTTGGACTGGGGGTGAAACCCAGAGGAGAGGCTGGAAGTGGCGCCAAGAGCCTTGCAGAATGCCCGCCATACCTGTGACGTGAACTGGGGACCTCTGTCTGAAACGATGTCTGCGGGGATGCCATGCAGACAGAACACATGTTTGACCAGGAGGTCGGCGGTCTCCCTTGAGGAGGGAAGCTTGGGAAGAGCGATGAAGTGGGCGGCCTTTGAGAAACGGTCTATCACGGTAAGGATGGTGGTATTGCCCTCTGACGTGGGTAGACCGGTGACGAAGTCAAGGGCGATGTGTGACCAGGGACGGCTAGGGATGGGTAGGGGCTGTAGTAAACCGGAATGGGGGCGGGTCGAGGTCTTGTTCCGGGCGCAAGTTGCACACGCCGAAATAAATGAGCGGACATCCTGGTCCATGGTGGACCACCAAAAACGCAGACGGATGAAGTCCAAGGTGCGGGTGATACCTGGGTGGCAGGTAAGCCGGGAGGAGTGCGCCCAGGTCAGTACTCTAGACCTTACCGCGTCAGGAACGAACATACGGTTAGGGGGGCCGAGACCGGGATCCGGCTGTTGCCTCTGCGCCAGACGAACCGCGGACTCCACCTCCCAGGTGAGAGTGGCAATGAGGCAAGTGAGTGGCAGAATGGTCTCGGGGTCAGTGCCGGGGTCCTCGGGAGAGTACAGGCGGGACAGAGCATCCGGCTTGACATTCTGGGAGCCGGGACGGTAGGTGAGGGAAAAGTTGAACCGACCAAAGTATAAGGCCCACCTGGCCTGACGGGAATTTAGCCTCTTTGCAGACTGGATGTACGCGAGATTGCGATGGTCGGTCCAAACTATGAAAGGAAGCTCCGCGCCCTCCAACCAATGTCGCCACTCCTCCAAGGCCAGCTTGACCGCTAAGAGCTCTCGGTTGCCTACATCATAATTGCGCTCCGGCGGGGACAACCTTCGAGAGAAGAAGGCGCAAGGATGGAGCTTGTGGTCGGCGGAGGAACGCTGGGAGAGCACCGCGCCCACTCCGGTGTCCGAGGCGTCGACCTCCACCACGAACTGGAGTGAAGGATCAGGCTGAGTGAGGATGGGAGCGGATACGAACCGCTGTTTGAAGCCCTGAAAGGCGGTCTCCGCCTCCGGCATCCAAGCAAAGGGACTCTTGGTGGAAGTCAAGGCCGTGAGGGGTGCCGCGATTTGGCTGTAACCACGGATAAAGCGACGGTAAAAATTGGCAAAGCCAAGGAACTGTTGCAATCTCTTGCGGGTTGAGGGAGGGGGCCACTCGGCCACCGCAGAGACCTTAGAGGGATCCATTTCTACCTGGCCCTGGCTGATTATATACCCCAAGAAAGAAATGGATGGGACGTGAAACTCGCACTTCTCCGCCTTGACATACAGCCTGTTCTCCAACAGCCTCTGCAGAACCTGTCGGACATGGACCCTGTGCTCCTCCATGGATTTAGAAAAGATTAAAATATAGTCGATATAAACGAAAACGGTGTGGTTCAACATGTCCCGGAGGACATCATTTACCAAGGACTGAAACACTGCGGGGGCATTGGTGAGGCCGAAGGGCATAACAAGGTATTCGTAATGGCCCAAAGGGGTATTAAAAGCCGTCTTCCATTCGTCACCCTCCCGAATGCGGACCAGGTGATATGCATTGCGCAGATCTAATTTGGAGAAAACGGAGGCTCCATGGAGGGGGACGAAGGCGGAACTGATGAGTGGTAATGGGTATTTATTCTTCACTGTGATGTCGTTCAGACCCCGGTAGTCGATGCAGGGGCGAAGTGATTTATCCTTCTTGCTGATGAAGAAGAAACCCGCTCCAACAGGTGATGATGAAGGGCGGATGATTCCAGCGGCGAGGGATTCCCCAATGTACTCCTCCATTGACTCGCGTTCAGGGCGGGAGACGTTGAACAGACGGCTGCTAGGAACGAGTAGTCAGGCAGGCGGGGGATCTGGAACCAGGGGGGCGATCGTGCAGGCGGGGCGAGGGACGAGTAGTCAGGCAGGCGGGGTGGTGCAGGCGGGACGAGGAACGAGTAGACAGGCTGGCTGGTTACGAACTGCTAGTAGGCTAGGGAAACAACGAACTGGCGCCGGCTGATTGGGGAACCCCGGCTTAAGTAGCGAATGTAGATTGGGGATTGCCCACAGGTGGGTTGCGGGAAGGAGGACCAGTTACGCCCAGCAGCCACTAGAGGTGGGTGTTGGACCGTGTAGCGGGACGTGGCGTAACATTAACAGCATATCAAAACAATCACCAATCATGTTTCTAAAAAATACTGTGTCAAAACCCACTGTCAAACAGACTTTTTTTTGTGAAATTACGTGTGTACCGCTTTAAGGCCCAGCCTGCATTGTAGAGAGGCCGTGGTTCAAAAGGGAGAACTTCAAACAAATGTTTTTTTTAAGTTTGGCATGGGTATACTATGGAATCTCCTCTTAATAGCCATATTCAACAGCTGAGCCTATGTGTTTTGGATGCAATGTTGATGGCAAAGATGATGGCAAAGATGATTGCTACAGTCAATGTTTGACTTTTTGGGGTAAGTTACATCAACTTTGGGGGAAGTTTCAACTTTCCCCAAAAAGTCAAATATTGACCCCAACAGTTACCAGCACAGTAAGCCAAAATAGCTTCACACATCCTCATTTCCCTTTGTTTTATTTTATTCGCTATCTGCAGACAGGTAGTAAGAGGCCACAAGGCACCAAGGGTACCAATCTTGCCAATATTTACTTTCTACTCTAGGCAGTGGCGTAAATATCGACGGTGCAACCGGTGCAGCTGTCCGGGGGGCCCAACTCCGCTATGGCATCAACGGTGCAAAAATATTTTCACCGGGGCCGTCAACCATGATGTTATGCCACTGACTCCAGCGTTTATTATTATTAATATACACATAGAAACACCTATCTTTGTGTGGGCTTGTGTTTGCAGATCAAGAGGATTCGGAGAGTACTGAGTCTGACACTGAGGTTGTGATTAGAAGAACTGGAACTGAGTTTGATCTTGCTGACACACTGGTGAGTATGATGTTATGTTAAATAGTATTTGTTCACTTACATCAACAAAACCGTCTGTTTTAATAAATAATAAATAAATAAATCTGTTTTTATAAACATATACATTATGTTAGTTGTTAGTAAAGGCACATTAAAGAACACGCAAGGTGAAAGAAAATAACTAAAATGTTATTTGTGTAAGATATCCCACACACATTTTAAGTTGCACTTACACAGTCGGCGTGACCTTAGACAACGGGCCGAATAGATTGTGAAACTGAGTACCTGTGTTCGCCACATCGTGGCCACAGGGCACAGGCCAATAACAACTAAACGTTGGGCACCCCCCCTTGCAGTGATAGGAGTCCTGAATATTACTGAGACATACAAACATGATCTAACACATTGCTTAATTCAACACTTTGCTTAATCTGTTGAACCCAGGGTTGCCTATGTCAAAACATGGCAAGTTTCACGTTAACCGAAAGCCAAACAGTTACAGGTCCGGATTCCAGGATACCATTATCCTGGAAATCCAGAGTTCTCGTGAAAGCACAATTTGAATTTGCTCAGCGAGTCACTCTGGGAACAAGCAATATACTCACTCCCCGATTCCCCTGGCCCAGAACATTAACCAATCACATCGGTGTATCTGATATAGGCGGGCCAAAAGCTGTTTTACCGACTGGATACGGCAAGAGTCTTATCTATTGGTTAGCTCCGCTGGTCTGGATACGTCACCCCTTGTATTCTTCTGATTGGTCGTAGGTTTATCAGAGCCCATCTACGGAGAGCCTTGGCACTCTCTAATGAGCCCCATTGTATCAAACTTGGTTGCAGTTCCATTAGAATTCCACTGGGGGTGATCGAATGAGTGCAGATTGAATGGGGGTCTATGGGGCTAGACGGCTAATTGTATCTCTTTCACCTGCTTGTCGTTGAAATATCGCAGATTGTATTGTCGATTCCGCAAGTTCAATATAGATTATAGTTCAAAAGTCGAATGAATGAGTACTTATGTCCTTTCGATTTCTTATAGTTTGGGCCGTTGTTGGCCGTACACGCTAGCATTCTGCTAATGAATGCTGATTGGTCAGGGACGGACTTGCAACTGATTACGACCAGAGACCCCTCTTGATGGCATCTGAAGCTGAAGCACAATCAGAAATTATCTTAAGGAGGACTTTCCATCAAAGTTAATTGTTATATATTATATGTATATATATAATATATATATTATATATGCGGAAGTGCCAAAGTGACTCAGAAGGCAGTGACGTCATCATCTTTTTGAACAGATTTTCAGAACAGTTAAGTGAACTTAAAAAATGCAATATTCAGCTGAGTGTATTCTTTTAGCCCCCCCTTTTGAATGTGACTCTCAAATTACTTATTAGGGTTAGGGTAAGGGTTAGTTAATTAATTACACCCTGAGAAAAGTGGAATTTGAGGGTGAAACCCCGTCGACTCCCATTCATTCTGCACTCACTGGTGAGCGCCCTCGCATGGACAGAGATGTCAGTTCAGAAACCGGAAGTCACCAGAGAGTGCCAGTTCTCTTCACATTAGACATTCTCTGGTGTTATCCAATTGCGTGCAGTGATATTTTCAAATGCGTGCTTGGTGCCGCCCCTCGAGTTGGCCCATTTTCATTACTCGTTGCCAGACCCTACAGTTTTCTAGATGTGCCGTGGGGCTGGATTTCCAGGCTAGGATACCATAGGCACGGCCAGCTAAATACGCAGAACATCACCAAGATATCATCATCATAATATCATCCAAGACTCTCAGGACTCTCATGACTCTCATGGCCGACTCTCAGTTTTGGGGTACCCTGCACTCTCACAAAAGATGTGTTAAATAATTGTAGTATATATATATATATATATGTATATAACACATTATATATGTTATAAATAAAAAAATGTGTGTCATGTAAAACTGATTGTGTTATTTTTTTGTGATTAACCCAAAATGTGTAAAGTGATTGTCCAATCCGCTCTTTCTTCGATAAGCCATTAGTGCTGCTACCAGAGAGTCGCGTCACAGAAATACTGCATTCAATTATTTTTTTTGCTTGGCGGAGGTGCACAGTGGACTGGATACAACTCTAAAAGGTAACAGTTTAATGTCTTCTTCTTTCTTTTTTTTTAAGTCTTACTATTGAAACATTCTAAAGGTTTGGAATAGGTTTTGGAAATGTAAAGGCCTTGATGCAAGTCCAGCATTGATTGCATTCAGATGTAGATGTTTTTTTTTAAGATAACGTTTCACTAACTGCGAGTCAGTCTTGACCTCACATTACTGGTCTTAAACCACTTTAGTACTTGCCAATGGTGTTTTTTTTTTTTTTTCTACCACGAGAAGTCTACAGCTTGTACAAAATGCTGCAGCTAGACTACTGATCGGAACGAGAAAGTTTGATAGCATCACTCCTATTCTCGCCTCTTTGCACTGGCTACCAATTACTTCCAGATCGGATTTTAAGGTGTTACTGCTAACCTATAAAGCCTTGCATGGACGAGCTCCATCCTACCTGAAGGACCTCATCATTCCTTACAGTCCCTCACGGCCCCTCCAGTCTTCGGGAGCTGGCCTTCTTTCGCTAGCAAAGGTTAAAAATAAATCAGCCTTCGCCTACCGGGCCCCCTTCCTATGGAATAGTCTGCCACCTGTGATCAGGGAAGCTGACTCTGGAGCTATTCAAAGCAAAGCTTAAAACGCACCTTTACAGCCTTGCGTTTGAGACATAGGAGTGCAAAAACGATACAGACCGCTGCGTGTTTGTTCGTGCTTCTGTTAATGCGGTTACCAAATGAGTAGCAGTATACATTTCCACTATGTACTTCTTCCCTTCTACTTCATTATTCTCTCTGTTCCAGCGTGTTGCGGTGACTGCCACTGGATGCCTGGATTCTAGGGGTGTAACAATACGTGTATTTGTACCAAGATTTTTCGGTACGGGTCTAACGGTTCGATGCACGTTTCATTTCGGTACGTACCGAAAAAAAAAAAAGTTTTTTAGAATAAAGTTTTTATTGATTATCACACTCTGTGAGTGCCTTGTCTTGTCCTGATGTTTTGTGTTGAGGACCACAATGGAAATAAGTCCTGGACTTTATTGTGTTTTTATCCTCAATTGTATTTGATGTCTTTTCATTTGTGTTAGGCATTTGTTTGATACAATTTAATCAATCAAATCAAAATCAAATTGTTTAATAAAAATAAAAAACTGCTGTACAGAAAAACATACCAACCCGTGATTTAAAAACCAAGGTACGTACCGAATCGTGACTTTAGTGCATCATACACCCCTACTATATTCTCCTCATGGTTAACCGGCCAGCATCCCATCATCAATTTTAATGCCTGTATTTATGTATGTCAATTGTGGCACCCATTGCACTCCTGACCATCCCTGGAAGGAGGGATAACCCCACTCTGCGTTTTTTTTCTTCCTTGCTTAAGCGAGTTTTTTCTTGCCCGTGTGGGGGCTTGGGTCTGGGTGGTGTCATAAATACTTGGCCTGTTAAGCCCTTTAAGACTATAATGGTGATTAAGGGCTATACAAATATTGAATTGAATTGAATGTTACTTACTACGGGTCATTATTTGTTGATATTTAGCATTATAGTGAAACAGGATGAAATTAATAGTTTGAAATATTCACAAAAAATAAATAAAAGTGAATATTTCAAACTTAATTGGATCCTTATTCACTATAATGCAAAATATCAACAAATAATGACCCATAGTAAGTTAAAGTGGCCCATAGTAAGTTAAAGTTAAATTGGCAAGTACTACAGCAATCAGAATGAGAAAATGTGTTTTTATAGATTTTTGGTGAATATTTCAAACTAAATTGCATCCTTATTCGCTATAACGCTATAATGACCCGTAGTAAGTAAAAACCCACCATTTGCAAGTAGGCATACTACAGCAATCAGAATGAGAAAATGTGTTTTTATTGATTTTAACTTATCAACAAATAAACTTATCAACAAATAAATGGTATTGATTTTTGGCAATATGAAAAGCAGTTGCTGTCCAAAGGGAACTACTGACTGCAGGTGAGCAGAAGCAGGCCGGACGACAGCAACAACCAGAGCCAGCTGGCCCCCAGGCCGGCCGCTGCCCCCGCAGCGGTTAACTTCCCCGTTTGGCAGCCCTGGCCGATTTTACCAGGCTCCAGGTACTGCCAGTTGCTCTCGAAGTGGACGGGCAGACACTTGTTCTCCAGCTCATCACAGGCCAGGATCAGGTGCTTTATCTCCCTCGTGACGTGGCGGATCTCGCAGGTGTTGAGGTCACTGTGCACCGTGACTAAGGAGAAGAGCTCGAGGCTGATGCACAGGTTCTCCTTGAGCCGCTGCCCGCCGCGGTCGCTGCACACCACCTTCACCCGCATCAGGTCGCCGGGGTCCAGGAAAGACTGGGTGGGCTGCTCGCAGCCCATGGGGGAGATGAACTTCTGCCAGGCATTGTGGTCATCGCCGCTGGGCATTCCAGGCGGGACATGGCGGTGGAGGAAGATGTTGTAGGCGTTGTTCGACCCGGAGGGCTGGCAGGCGGTGTTGTTGTTGGCCAGGGAGAAGTGGCACAGCCAGAGACCCAGCAGGGCTAGCGGGAGGAGGCCCTGGTACCCGGACATCACCCCAGTCACCTGGCGACATCAGACGGCTGCAACCCTCACTTCTCCCTCTACTTACTATTGCATAATGTAGATCAAATAGTAGCAACAGTATAATAACAACTAGGTAGCACTATAATAGACCTGAGAATGTTTATTTTATTACAATACTGCATACAGACATACATGTAAAACAATATATGTATTGTATCGACCGTGGGCCATTAGGACTATCGCCCTTTCCAATTCGTACAAATAGCAAAACACCATGGATTACCTGCAAAAGCCAGTCTCTTGCTCAAAATCCTTAGTTCATCTCTCAAAAGTAAATATCTGTGTCAATGAGCATGTCAATGCCATCAGAATGACAAGTCCTTGTGTCATTGTATACAGATAAGACAAAGACTAAGTCAAATTTCTTAGTCATGTTGTCAATATAACAGTGTACTCTGGAGGGATATTCTGATGTAATCTATGGCTAAAGTTTTGAAGACAATTATTGTAAATTGTAAGTGGGTATGTGGGAGATTGATTGCAAGAGACTGGACAAGATTCACATTTACGCTTTTACTGTAATTTGTGACCCCCTTACCTAACTTAATTATAAAGCGGGTGGCTTAAATCAAGCGATCTGATTGGTTCCCAACTGTTGTATATTGAGCGTATACACACAGCTATGACGCCCGTTCAGTTTACAGAGTTCAGTATCACTCCGCGCCTAACGTGAACTGTTGTTTATTTATATATAAAAGCGATAGCATAGTTCACTGAAGCCTAAAAACATGTTGATTGCTGGAGAGGGTGGAAATGTTATAAAGCAATAGGCACACGGTCGGAAATTTAGCCTACTATCGAGTTCGAGTGAATTCGATAGAAGGCTAAATTGCCGGCGAACCAAGCTACCGTCTTTAGCCTAGCCTTCTCTCTGAAGGACGCTACAGTGTGTTGCATAGCAACCGCCGTACACTTTGCCGGCAGCCAGGAGGGACTACTTTTTTGTGTTCGTTAAAAAAAAAAATGCTTTTTCGACTTTCTAGCTTTTTCAAAATTGAGGGTGTCTTTGACTTTCATTTCGCCATATTTACGTAACCGTTTTATAAAAGCAATAGATCACTTCAGTCAGTGGTATACGTTCATTATACCACAGTGAAGGGGGTCGCCGTCCCTCCACTGCGCGTCGGGACGGACAACGCCCCTTAACTGTGGTATATGCTGTATACCACAGCATGTCGTGATCTATTGCTTAAATATATACAACTATATTTTTGTATACTCATACAATTATTCCACAGCATATCAACAAGTCTTTTATATACTTACACTTCTCTTCCAAGGCGTCAATACAGCTTCCAACACGAGGTGAAGTGGTCTCAAAATGTCCAACAGTAATTAGACTCTTGCACTCTTGCAAGACGCACGTTAACGACGTGGGCAGAGCACACCTGCAGTCCGGCCAGGCACTTTTTTTTAAAACTTTTTTTAAAAAACTATTTTCTGAGAGGAGGGGCTGTGTTTTGTTCCTAATCCCATTTGCCATGATGCAGATTACACGATGTATACAATACTAATTAATAGTAAATTAATTTTTAACCACTTATTCAATGTCAAAGCCTATCTTATTGGCTTGGCTAAAATTGAAAAACGATTTAATAATAATTAAAGAGAGAGGGAGAGAGAAAGTGAAAGAGAGAGAGAGAGAGAGAGAGAGAGAGAGAGAGAGAGAGAGAGAGAGAGAGAGAGAGAGAGAGAGAGAGAGAGAGAGAGAGAGAGATAGATAGATAGATAGATAGATAGATAGCTATAATACAAAAATATATTTAAGCAATAGATCACGACAGGCTGTGGTATACGCTCATTATACCACAGTTAAGGGGCGTTGTCCGTCCCGACGCGCAGCGGAATAAACTAGCAATGTAATCAACTGTGTAAGAGCATTTAAAATCGACATTAAAATGACCAACGTGGTACAAATACAAATAAAATAAATTTCTTTACGGGCGCAGCCATTTTTGTTGCCGAGTCGTAAGGTCGGCTTCCCTGAACTCGCTGGCTGGTTCAGACGATACGATTCTCAGATATTCCTCCACGATTTAACATGTCACACTATGCGATCACAGTGCCAGGAAATCGGGCGTCGTCTTGTCTGGCCACACTACAAGATTCGAGGGTGCGATGCTCTAGATAATCTTTACTTTGTATCGATCACGATACACGCAGCAACAAAGTGTCAATTACTACTAGTCTAGGCATTATGATGGCTGTTAGGGTCAGGGCGTAGTGCAGTGAAGTCTAGAGAGATGAGCTGTAATGTCATCCGCACCCGCTGCTTAATATCAATAATCCGCAGCAACGTTTTTTTTCAACAATTGATACCCGCACCCGCCCGATCATCATTCATTTAGGGTGACCAGACGTCCCGGTTTTGCGGGGACAGTCCCGATTTTGAGTTGCATGTTCCGCGTCCCGACAAAAGCCTGTCGGCACGCTAAAATGTCCAACCACTATGAAATGTCTCCTGTTGTCAGCGATTACATAGCCAACGTCTTATTATAGCCCATTCATTAACTAAAAGCCACATGGAAAGAATAAAGCATCCAGCATATGATTTCAACAATCAGTGCATTTACATGACACTCAAGAAAGTCGACTTATTGGCTTAGTCCAACTATGATTGGATTACTAAGATGCATGTATACCTTAGTCGAGCTATACTCAAATCGAATTGGGTTACTCATAGTCGAATTAAGACCCCTAGATAATGCGATTCATAGTCGAGCTAAGCGTGCATGTACAGAGTCTAATTGGATTATGCGTTGAATTGCGTTCTGCGCATGCTCGAGATCTTTTCCCGGGGCCGTGAGCCGGAAGTAGAAGGAGACAATAGTCGCGTTGTCGCCGTCGGATAAGGGATAATGAGAAACGGCGATTTATTTAAAAAGGTGGCACAGAAGATGGAGGAAGCCAGTGAATGTAGTTACCCCCTATAAGAATTGTGTCCTGGCCGCGGGAGCGCGCATGCCATGCATTCATTAAAGGTGGAAGCACACAGACACTACGTTTCCATTTCACCCAAGGCTGAATTAAAAGTACATTTTTTTCTAAATATAGGCCATCAACGAGGTTGTAAAGTAGTAACTTCGGGCACATGTGTCAAAATAAATGTTTTTTTCTCCCGACGTGTTTACGATCTTTATTCATTCATTGCGCCGCGGCGGGGAATGCCGGACGAGCTGCGGAGGGGCTGCTCCGGTGGGAGAAAGATGTTTTCAGTAGACAGCTGTGAACTCACTTCGGATAGGCGATTTATTTAAAAAGCTGCCGCAGAAGATGGAGGAAGCCGGTGTTGTGCCAATGTAGTTTCATCAACAAGGTTGTAAAATAACTACAATCTTTATTCATTCATTGCACCGCGGCCGAACTGACGGAGGTATTCTCTGATATTATGAATCTTACAGACTGCATCGGGTTCTCAGACTCTCTGGTACTTCCACAACAAGTAAAGACTCCTAGTCGGGTTTATTTTGCCCATGGGGAAAAGGAATTGGGAGAAATTAACTTTGGCTTTCTGAAGTCCAGATTGAAACGCGACATGGAGGAGAAAGCGATGTTTCAGCAGACAGCTGTCAGTTCACTTCGGGTCCATATAATTTCTCCGACGCTCCATTGTTCCTCCGCCGGCAGAGCAGCCGGAGGAGTCGGCATACGACCGAGAGGTCGGAACAATGGAGCGTCGGAGAAATGATATGGACCCGAAGTGAACTGACAGCTGTCTACTGAAAACAAAAATGGCGCCTGAGTTTGTTGTTGCTGGTGACGTAAAGAGGTCAACCGGTGGCTCTACTACCACTAGTTGAAATGGGCACAGCGCCACCTATCGTACCGGGGCATGACACGCTTCGGCCAATGAATCGATTTACTCACTGCCATGTATACGCGGACAATTGCAGTTGTCCAATTGAGGAGCATAGTCGAGCTATGGCTTTAATCGAATTAAGCTGTGCATGTAAATGTACTGAATGTGTGAGGGCATAGGCAGCAGCTGGCACAGTGGAATGCTGATGGAAACCAGCGGACGAGTGGATAGTAGATATTAGGCTACTTACTTAAATTTTTCCAAGCAATCCACCCAACCTGCGGATTATCCGCAGTGTCCGGTCGGGTATGACCGCCAACCACGCATCTCTACTAGTCTTTACTTTAGTTATTTATTTACTAGATAGTAAACACTGCGCGTGAGCTCCAGCTGTTCGTGGGATTCCCTCGCGCAACTGGTGGCGGGGTTCCCTCCATGTCAACAATGGATACGTCATTACGATTCCCCCAAAAATTCTGGTATGCCAAACTTTTCGTCGTGGGGTTTTCGAACGTCGCCGACGAAAAAAATCGCAGATCACAAGTATGTCACATTACAAGACCTCCTCTCGTCGCCGACTTTTCAAAATCGTGTACGACTCGCAAATTTGTCTGCGACGAATGAATCGGGGCAAAATCGGGCTGAAATCGTGTAGTCTGAACCAGAGAACAGCGAGTGGGACCCATAGATATAGAACCCTAGATGTCTTACGGCGGAGTCTAGAACGTCATCACAGACGGCCATCTTGTCACAGGCAAGCTTTCTGGTGGAATCTGTGGTACCTGAGGTAAGGTCTGCACCTTACCTCTGCACAAACGCTAATACTTTTATCTTGCTGAAATCTTGACGGATTTACAAACGGTTCGGTTTCTTACAAACGTTATTAACGTGGTTATAATTCTGATGCTTGAACATGTTGAAATTGCAGCTTTTCTCTCTCTATCGTGCAGCTTAGTTGTGTATCACGGCTAGGCTACTAGCTACCCAGTAATTTTACATCAATGGGAGAGGCAGAATTGCTCTTTCTTTTCAATATAACTTAAGTTGCACATGATTTAACTGAAGTTGCACATGATTTCCAATCGGGTTGTTTTGTTAAAAACATCTTACATTATGATTTCTAAATTTTTTCAGGAAATTGCTGACTTTTACTCTTGACAAGTGAAGAAGTGAAGATGCCAGACTTTTGTGCAGCCTACGGATGCTCTAATCGCCGTTGTCTCGAAACGAGAACCCATGGGATCACCTTTCACCTGTAGGATATTACAATATTATGATTTATTTTTAGGATAATCTTTAGTTACTTAGTGGAAGTATGTACAATAAAGGTCCTGTTACACAGGAACAGGGGCTATGACATATTAGCATTGCTAGATTGTTGTTGACACAAATGAATGTTTCTTTTGGACACCTTTTTATTGTTTTTAGTGTGGTTATCTTATACTTAAAGTACATACACACATGCATACATACATACATACATTTACACCAAAAATATGATCATTTAGGTGTGTATTTGTGTCTTTACCCTTAATGTAAAAGGAAATACGGATTGAAAATGTTGACAATAATTTATATATCTGGGTACATTTCTCACTTTTTTAAGGTTTCCCAAAAGCAGAGAGATGAGGAGTAAGTGGGAACTTGCCCTAAGAAGGGAGGGTTTTGCTGCCTCTAAGAGGACACTGCTCTGCAGTGAGCACTTCAGGAGGGAGGACTTTGACAGGACCGGGCAGACTGTCTTAAAGATGGCTTAAAGATGGTGTTGTGCCAACCGTTTTCAACTTTCCAGCTCATCTTCAAAGGGTATGTGTATCATTGACCAATAATAATTTAAGGTGTATGAGATTGATATATCAATATAAATATGTGATTAAATGTCACACTTTAGTTTTTGTTTCTGCAAGTTATATAATGTGTTGTTTATTACAGCACATTTTAGACACTCAAAACTTCTTTACTTGTGTTTATTTCAGTCGGTAGCAACAAGAAGCACAACCACTTCTAGAAGAGCGGAAGACAACCTGCCAATGGACTTGATGCCTGATGTTGTGAGTATTTGCATGTGGAATGTCACAAACTAATTAGAGCATCATATGGCTTGTTATATTAAATCCTTTATCTTGGTGGTACCCAGAAAGGTCTATGATGGTGTTAGTAGTCTAAGCACCCAATATTATTTGAGGTGGTACTCTGTGTAAAAAGTTTGAAAACTATCTCACTTCATCTGTCACTCATACACTGGAATGAGTAAACATGTGTGAACATTGAAACTACACCCAGGGGTAGGCAACCTTTACATTTTTGTCCAGAGCCACAAAACGTATTTTTCAGAAGGGCCCTGCCTCGTGGAGTCTCTCTGTCTCTCTCTCTGTCTGTGTGTGTGTGTGGGGCGGGAGTTCTCAGGTGCATGCAATTGGAGGTCGATTGACGGGCCTAGAAAAGGCCTGCCTAGTCTGTGCTCGAGGCTGCTTCTCTCCCCTCAGCGTTTTGACTTTTTGTTTGGTTTTACAGGACTGATCTTTGCACCACACTTTTGGTTCCCTTCCACTTACTGATTTACACCACACTCCCGTTACTTTATATTCTTATGTATTGTTATTGTTAATCCTTATTTACTTATTTATATATCCTTTTTTTATTGATTTCACTTTGTTTTTTGGGTCATTTTTTACATAGATGATTTTTTATCTCTGTTCTCCATGTATACCTCCACAGTAGTCTAGTTCTCTCTAGAGGGTGGGGATTTCAACATGCTGCATTTCTTGATGTATATTTGTAAAGGGAAATCTTGCACCTTTTTTATTGCAAATAAATGTCACTTTTACGATACAACAATTTGAATTATTACTTGTTTAAACTAAACATGTAATATTTCAAATTATTTTATTATATTAGTAGGCCTAATATTCCTATTATAAAAGTATACATATATCTCATGTTGCCATTCTGAATGCTGAGTTTTAGTAGCCCATATATTGATTTAACATAAATAACATAAATACCTTGACATCTAGTGTTCTATGTATATGGTGGGACCGACCAAAAGGGGGCGTGCCTCCGTGAAATGCCGCAAGAAAGCTGGGAGATTTACGACTTGCACGTACCAGCGTGCCATACAACTGGATAGCACCATAATCGGATGGCGGGGTAAATGAAAACCATATCCGGCGAATATCGAACCTGCGGCTAAGTTCTATCCGCTGGTAGAGCCAGAGGAGCGTCTGCAGGCGACTGACAGTCTCTCATCATCAGAGTGAGATCGAGGAAGAGTTTTGAAAGAGGAAGACCCCTGTATATTATATGTATATATATATATATCACTGGGAAATGGTTCGTGTTTGTGCATTTCCCAATTGTGAAAACCGAATGAGAAAATACAAAGGGTTGAGCTTTCACCAGCTACCATACAAGGATTTGGATACATTGCAGTTGTGGCTGGTTGCACTTCACATTGATGTGCAAACTCCGTTACATGTCCTGCGTGAGAAAGATTACCGTGTTTGCAGCGATCATTTTGACAAAGAGGACTACTACGACGAATCAAATAAAAAAAGCCACAGTTATTTGAAGAAAAATTCTATTCCACGACCGAAGATTTCAGCTGCAGACACAATTGAGGTAATGTATTATCTTCCCAAGTTCATGTTTCTATCGTCGTTAGAAATCTTCATCAGATTCGACGAAAGACCTACTCTCCATCTTCAATTACTGTTCTTCGACTCCAACTGTACCCAAAGTGACCCAATCTCGCGACCGTCCAAACCCTTTCACTGTCCTGGATTCAAATCTCCAGACGACGTCAGACGCACCACGGGAATACGCGAGACTAGCTTTTACTGTTGATGGAGCTGTAGTCTGATGATTAGCTGTAAGCAATAATTGCTATGTTGTTACATAGTCATACATATGGACATGACCGCTTCATGGAGCTATTATGGACATGACGACTGCACTGCTCGGTCGTTTCTTTGTGTAAAAAATCAAAACGACAAGGAAAGAGTTTTCGTTTCTGTCGCTCCCAGTGATAAAAAAAAACCCAGCTCAGAAGAATATAGCGGGCTCCTGTGAGTGATGATCGTCTAGTGTGAACTTCTCAAGACACATCTGAGGCTTGCAGGCTTGCAGACGTTGCAAAGCCTGGAGGGATATCGAACAAGTTAAATATCGGGACCTTCTTTATGACAAGGATTGCTAGCTTCTTGCGGAAATCCATTTTTGGAAGAGTCAATGCTCGAGTGTGTTTTCGTGAATTGTGAGCCTTCTCGCTGGTCAGTCATAATAATGTGATACCCATTTCAAGATAGCAGGTTATAAGACAAAATTGTGTGATGTGCAGTATAGCAAACTGGCAACATTGAAAGTCGTGTTTTGTGTAGGGGCCATTACTTGTCATATGTGATCTGTAGTTTTACAGACTAAATAACTAAATGCAATTTATTGCATACCAAGGAAACTTATCACTTTGCCATCTTGCTTATGCTGTTATAGACAATAACATCATTTTGAAACTACGTACTGGCACCTTACAGGCAGATTTCCCTGTTACAGCAAATACAAAATTATGGATGAATATAGTATAACTTTGGCTATTTGTATTATTTGTAATCTTAATATATATATGTCCAGTGCAGGGTATTTCAGAGAAGCGCCTTATTCATTTTTATTTTGACATGTTTTTGCATAGCCCCGCCCACCTACGACAGAAGCTCCTGCCACTTGCTGTGACAGAAGCTCCTCCTACTTGTGTGTAGCTCCGGTCTGCAGAGATACGCTCGGGGAGGACCCCGGTGTGCTTGCAACCATCACATCAGAACCAAAACAATAGCTATCGCAATATTCTTATAGTAAGCTTTGCTATTGTTTGCCTTACGAGTTACGCGTTCATTCAAGAAAAACACAAGCCATTCTTAATCCAGAGTGGTTCTACCTGTTTGCTGTAAACCATAGCTAGTTAGCATCGTTACCATCCGCGGTCCATGGACGTGGGCGGATCTAGCAAGCATGCTGGAATAAACATGGCGGATACGGGAGACTTTCATCTTAAACATTCAGAGGTAAAAAAAAAAAAAAAAGATGGTCAAACAATGGCAATCGAATAAGCCAAGGCCCTACTAACCCGACACGACTTAACGTTACCTCAGTTGCGTTTGAGTTATTTGCCCGCTTGCATGCCTTTGAAATGCTGCACAATAGGATGGCTGATCTGGAAATAGTTTGCTATTATAACCTTAAAGCAACCCACAGTAGCTGGCTGTTGATGTTTTCCAGTGTGTGCTACAGCTGTAATCTTGAAGGCGTTGCATTTCTGGAGTTTACCTCGACCTTAAGCGTCTGCAGTATTGGCTTATGGAGAGGATGTATTCACTTATATTAGCAGACCCGTCGAACCCTCACATTATATTTTCAGGATTGCCATCTGTTATTTGAGATTGTGCAGATGTGCAGTGACCCTATTTTACTCAAAAAGCTAGTTATCATTGACAAAAACAACAATACGGGTATCTGATTAGTGAGTCAAGTGTGGTTGTTTGAATACAAATTAGGATGAATGTACTTGCATTAAGAGGTGGCTGTTGGGATCTGAGAGATCAGTCAGACAACGTCTCCTGCTATTACTCCGATCAGGCTCCACAAGACCCTGGAAAAGACTTCAGAGGGCTGGTGGAGGGACAGGCGAAGCGGCATGCTGTGGCCGCTGTCGACCGGAGGCCAGAGGCAGCGATCACAGCAGCAGCAGCCAGCCGTGGCGATTGGATGAGTGGCGAGATGGACGATGTCCTCGAGGGCGTACCAGCATACCCGGCGGCGGAGGAGGACGAGGATGAGGATGAAGATGAAGAGGACGAGGATGAAGAGGACGAGGACTGGCAATTCACCCTGCCAAAGGGCACCCTGGAAGACGACGACATGAACAGCCCATTGTCAGCGGAGGAGGGCCAGAGGACCAGGAACAACCAGCAGTGTGGCGATGGGCCACAAGTTGAGAAGGCCGGAGGACCTGCTTATAACTCCAGCTCAGGTGTGTGGTGTGTGTGTGGGGGGGGGGGGGGTGGCTGTCGCCCTGCGGGGTTGTGTGTATGAATGAATGGTTGTAAGTCACTTTGGATAAAAGCGTCAGCAAAATCCCTTAAATGTAAATGTACAATTTACTCAAATATGATTATTTAAAGGGAAGGGGAACCCCCCAACTTACTTTATTCAATTTGTTCAGTTTGCGTCTCACAAAGTGTTACTGAACATTTCGTATTTCATATTTTGTACTTAAATGTTGAAATTTGTTAAACTGGGAAATTCTCTGTGAAATACAAAATGTCTGACAAAAAAAGCTTTTCCAGAATGGCCTACCGCTTGTGCCTAAGGAACCCAATGTGTCAGTTTCTTCTATATAACCCCCGTCTCTTATTTGCCATCAGATGGTTTTTCTCAGATGGTCCTTTGTTATTAAAAACCAACAAACAAAGATAATGATTTAGAAGATTAATTGAATGTTAATAGTGGACAATGGTCTCTCTTTTCTCACAGCCTCAGCAGCTGGAGCAGCGGTGGAGCAGTCCAAGGGGCCAGACGACAATCAGGTGGGAAAGGTGATGGTTGGATAAAGATGGCTGCCCTTTGACCACAGAGATATTCTCAGTCTAAAAAGCCCTAATATGATAGTGTAAAGGCTAAACAGCCCGATGTAATTTATTTCACAGTCAAATAGACTGCTTAAAGCATACCGTTTGCTAGGCTGTGTAAGAACAGCAAATGTACGAAATGTACTAACTGAGGATGGAAGCTTTACTGTCCTGCCGTAATGTAGTGGCAATATTTACAGTTCCTGATCACGTACAGGAGCATTACATGGTATCGATAGTGGTGGCTGAGCAGCTTATATGAATTAAATAATGGGTATAGCAATTCTGTATATATGAAACTCAAACAAAGGTAGGACACACATTGTGCCTGGCCTCTGTTTACTGCAGACAGATTTTATGGCATTGTCGATATCGCAGTCCAAACACATTTTTGGAGCCTTAATTGGCTAATCCACGGTCCTACGTTACAAGAAGTTTGACTATCTTTTGTGGATCATTTCTAATCACGATTTCTCATGTCCCAGGTTCCTAAGGGTCCGTCTGAAGCAGCGCTTCAGGCCCCTGAACCACCGCCTCAGGCCCCTGAACCACCGCGTCAGGCCCCTGAACCACCGCCTCAGGCCCCTGAACCACCGCGTCAGGCCCCTGAACCACCGCCTCAGGCCCCTGAACCGCCCCTGCTCACCATTAAGGACGAGCCGGAGGACGAGGGCTACGACGGGGCCCTGCTGCCCCAGACCTCCATCAGCAAGATCAAAGAGGAGCACAAGGATGTATGTACGGGGGCCGCTGAAGACCCCGTCTCACAATTAACACCTGGAATAGCGGTAGGGATGTGCCCCCAAAACCGTTTTGATCCATCGGGAAGGTTTGACGTTTTCGGAATTGGCAAAACAAATGTAAAGTAACTTTAAAGCGTATTATTGCCCCGTATTGGTACCGGTGCTGGGGAAATGAACAGGCTTACATTTTTGTATTGGCTTTAATTTGCCGCAGCAAACGGCCGGCTGCCGAAACTGTATCTTCTTACTTAACTTGACCCTTTTACAGTAGAAATGCAGACACACACAGCACGGTACTCGTATAATAATGTAATTGCTATAAGCGAGGTAATACTAGCTACCTGGAAATGCAATTCAATATACTTGTATAATAATAATAATCATAATAATATTTGTTATTATTAAAAAAAACAATATGAATAATAATAGTACAATTTGAATAATGAACAAAATATAAAAAAGTAATCTATTAAGAGTACCGATAAAATAACGCACCAAAAAGCTGTAAGATCCTAGCTAGCTGCTAGCTGACCCCAAGTTAGCCAATGGAGAGAAATATGTGTTTCCTCACAGAGAAATGATCAGGAATGCCTTTAGAATTGACCCTGATGTCTATGTGTTTGCGTCTGTGTTTTATCTAGGAAGAGCTGAAGATCAGTTCAGTTTTCTCCTTCCGGGGAGGAAATGCGTTCGCACAGCAAGGTGGTAAGTGCATATAAAATCGAAGCAGCAAAATAAAGTGAGCCGCCCAATTCAAACACATTTCTGCGCCCATCCCATCAGACTTTTGATATGTTCAAATGTTTTCTTAATAAGACTACTTTTTGTTCCTATTTTATGTAGACAGAAATGTAATGGTGACCAACCGTAAAGGATACAACAGCCACATAGATGAGTCTGATGCGTTGTGTTTTCTTTGACCCATTATAGATATGGTCTCCTTGTACTACATTTACTACATTCTATCGCCAGTTACTTCCAGCTAGGCAATCAAATTATTTGTTCTTACATTTGTAATTTCCTGCTTTGCCACATTGGTGTGTCACTGTTTCAGAAATGAATGAAAGGAATGATGTGTTGGCTCTCACGCAGGTCCGGCCCCGTTCAGCCAGCCCACCACCACCATCTTTATCCCAGGGAGAGGTGCTCTCCTTCAGGCCTCGACGCTGGCCTCCCTTGGGATCAAACCCAGACTGCCTGCTCCGGCCCCAGCACCCGCCCCTACTATGCTGGCCTTACCCCAAGCCCTATCCCAGCCTCAGCCCCTAGCACCGCCTGCAGTGATAAGCACCATCCGATGCAGTGGTTGCTCCAAGGTAAGCTCTCTCTCTCTTCTTGCTCACAAGTTGCCGTTAATTCAACGTCACTCACAGTACGTTCACATTGGACGAGAATGTGTCAACTATGAAACAAATCAAAAGTACAAAAAAAAATTAAAATAAAGGTGTATTATCGCCGATACATAGACCTCATCTGTTCAGCGGAGTCCGTTCCTCTGATGCGACCGTTCTGCAGTTATTTACCCAGAATCCTCTGGGTCGACCGCTGTAGGTGCTGGTGAAGGGCCAGACGGCGTTCCAGAGGAAAGGCGCCACCCAGCTGTTCTGCTCCACAGTGTGTCTGTCCAGCCATCTGCCTCCGACCAGCAAGGCTCGCAGTTGCTACCAGTGCAACAAGTACGTCTCCACCACCCTCGCTGATGCTATTGGTTTCCACTTAATTCATTTTGTGCTGGCGCTACACGCCAACGTTTACTTGCACTACAGGACAATAGGTTGTCTCTTGATAACGTCAATGTGTGCAGTTGTCTGCAAGAGTTTTGTTTTGGATACCAACTTTGTACGAAAGCGTGATTTTGTGACTTTGTGAGCCTATTTTACGTCTCAAAAACACACCCAATCCATCATAACCCCCTCATCGGCAAACAGCCACTCGCTACACTATGTTACACTAGGATTAAAAAGTAAAACTCCAGTATAATTGAATCCTCTAAATCTATTGGATATTTTCGTGACAGAACACAGTATGAGCTCGTGTTCACTAGGCGATATAGGCGGAGTAATCCCTGTGTGAACAACCCCCTGGTCATTCTTTCTGTGTCCGAAATACTCCCACACTGACGACTACGGGCGTCTTTGGGGTGGATACATGGCTTCAGTGCTTGGTCCCTCAGCTATTGTTTAGCTAATGTAAGTTAGCGTAGCACCCCTCAAACACAAATGGCGCCCTCGCGACGACATGTGCCGCATGGCATCTAAGCTAGTGCATGGCCTCACCGTGCAACGTCCAGTGGGAAGGAGGCCTCGGGGAAGACCCAGGATGCGGTGGAGAGGTTACATCTCAGCACTGGCCTGGGAACGCCTTTGGGATCCCCCCGGTCAGAGCTGGTCAATGGGGCCCGGGAAAGGGAAGTCTGGGGCCCCCTGCTGGAGCTAGTACCGAGAGTCAAATGAAAGACGGTTACTCTGTAACTTAACTCCTTTATCATCAAAGCATGACAAACTTACATCTGTATAATTTACAAGCCTCTCAAGAGATGTGGTCGATTGGAGTGTTGTACTAGTCCAATAGGGCAATAGGGGGCAGCAGAGTGGCTGGAGGCGCGTCGTAGATAGTGGAGGTGACGTATTTCCGTTCTACAGTGGAGCTCCCAGAATCCCCCATGAGTCTGCAACCAGACCCCTCTCCTTATTTCTGGTACGCTTCCCTTTTCCTTTTTCTATACTGCCACTAGCAGTGTATTCTTTTTTTTTTCTTTCTCGGTTTTAATCCAGTGCTTCCTTCCCCTATCTTCCTTTGTTCTCCGTGCAGAGAAATCGACGACCCCAAGAGCATGGTGATGGTGCCGCTGGACTCCAACACCTTCATGCACTTCTGCAGTCACAACTGCCTGGCCGCTTCCTCCATGGCAAAAAAAAACGTGGCACAGGTGCTCTATAAACCTCGCCTGCTGCCCCAGGTAGCCAAAGAACTGGACAAGCCCCACTGCATTGTATGCAAGAGCACCAGTAAGGTGAGAAAGCACCCCCATATGAGCACTTTTTGCTGTTTGTTTGTTTATGTTTTACCCACCTTTTCTTTTTTGGTGTCTCCTTCTTCTTAAAGGGACAGTGAACCCAAAATTGTTTTTAACCTTTTTTTATTATTAGGTGGTAATATGTCATTTAACGTCGCTATTTACAACGAGGCGACAAGTACAAGCTTAAAAAGGTATCACAAAGTTGGAGCTGGACGTAACAATCCTTCCTAGAACCCAAAACGAGTTTAAAATTCCCATGGTTTTCACAATATTACCTGATTTGGGTCACCGTTTGTATGCACACATTGCACACGTTGGTCCGATTGTGGCCATGTTGTACCCCCACTCACTCATTCACCGACCGCTTCAGTCTGATACTTCCCTATGCTCAGAGCTCACTCTCCCCCCCCCCCCCCCCCCAATCAGATTGAACACGAGGTGACACACCAGGCCCAAATCCACAGCCTGTGTAGCGACGCCTGCTTCCTGGAGTGGCGCAAGTCCCGGCAGCTGGCCATGAACTGCTGCGAGGGCTGTGGCCTCTACTGCAAGAGTGACTCAGATTCATGCCAGACCCTGACCGTGGAGAAGGCCCAGCTCAACTTCTGCAGCCCCACCTGTGTCAGCACGTACAAGCAGGTACGGGCCACCAGAGTATTTGTGTTCGGGTTTGCTCAAGAATTTAGCGACAGAGACGTGACTCAATGAACTGCTGGCTTCTAGTCATTAAGACGATGGGTTGTTTTGCATGTCGTTTTGCAAAGGAACACACATTCGTCTTCTGTGTCTTCTAGCATACAATCAGGATACACTGATGCCTAGTGGTTGACATAAATGATGGCATTTTAGTTTCATTATGTCCGGCATCTTACTGTTATAGAGGATACCACAGAGACCATCAGCACCACAGCTTTAGCCAGTGGTGCTGATCAAGCGTTCTTCTGGGTGAAGCCTACGTGTGATTGTACAGGAGTTAACGGTTAACGCAGCCGTCTCCTTTCAGTCCTGCGTGAAGAATACAGAGTGCTCCATCTGTCACGACTCTGTTCGGGTCTCCAACACCATCATGGAGAGAGACCAGTTGGGGAAGGTCCAGCTGTACTGTTCCATCACCTGTGTGGGTCAAAGCAGGTCCAGCACACACATGCTCACAGGTAAACAAAAGGACAGAACTAACCTACCTTTTTATCTTCAGCCCCTTTTACTATTGCACACGTTGGTCATGTAAATGTAAATGAAAACCCAATTTGTGTTCTTCTCCGATGTCGAGTAACATAATTGCAATGCATAACAGTTGACACAATGAAACAAACAACACATTTGTAAAGCACGTTAGGAACCTCTCAAACCGTAGCTGGACCGCAACTTATTTTTGTCACGTTGATTTTTGTTGAACCCTAACCAACTCCCTCTGTTTTGTATACATTGCTAATTCTGGGACTGTACCAATGATCAATGTGTACACATTGTAATCCAACTCTCAAACACACGGCGATACTCCACAGAGGAGCTCTGCTTCTCGGCTTCTTGAGGTGTAACTGGAGGCCGTTGTGGTCCTCTACCCGGGTGCTCTCCCCAGGTACGGCGTTCCCGTGCTCGCAGTGCAGCCTCAACAGAGTCCCTCAGTACCACTTGGCCATGTCGGACGGCCACATCCGGAACTTCTGCTCCCACGACTGTGTCTCCGTGTTTAGGTTAAAGGTACCAAGAGCCTCATTTCATTCTGATAATCATGAATAAACATACATTTTGTAATGTAACCCCGAGCACAATACATCATAGCCTAACTTATCCAATATGTATTGGATATTATATATGTATTGGACGTTTTATGATATGTTGGCTATTGCTTGTTTTAGAATGATTTGTTGGCCGGTCTGACATTTGAGCATACAGCAAAATAAAAGAAAACAACGGGCTGGAATGATGAACGTGTTGAATAGATCCGCTCTCTCTCCAACGGGGCGACCTCATTTTGACGGTTCCTTTGTGTCGGCACAGAAAGACGAGAACAGCTCTGAGCCCAACCCGGTGAACGGAGCCGCCAGCGGCCCCTCCTACTCCTCCGCCCCGCCCGCCCTCACAGACGGACCGCTGCCGGGGCCCCTGAGCAGGCCAGAGTCCCCGGTGCCCCCGCGCTTCGACAGGTCCCTGCCCCACGTGACCTACCCCGGCGGCCACAGCAGGGTCACCTCGGTGCCCCCCCTGGAGCCCGCCTACAGCGACCTGGCCTCCCAGGCCCACCCGGCCCCGCCCTCGTCGCCGGGCCACGCCCTGACTCAAGCCCCGCCCACACACAGCCAGCTGACCTGCCACCAGTGCAGCCAACGCTTTGACACCAAGCCGCTTCTCTTCAGCTACCAGGTGAGGTCGAAGAGAGAGAGACGCACGCGCACGCACGCGCGCACACACACACACACACACACACACACACACACACACACACACACACACACACACACACACACACACACACACACACACACACACACACACACACACACACACACACACACACACACACACACACACACACACACACACACACCTCTGATAATATAGGGAGTATGTTTGTAAATCTGGTGTTTCTGTGTACCTTGATGTCAGGTCGGGTCGGGCCATCGTTTCCATTTTCATATTATCCAATCATGTTTATTATTGTAGATTGTCAATATACAATCCAACCACTGGTGGGGGGGGGGGAGTTACGGTAACTCCAAGCAAAGTTACGTGGATAAACATTTCTAAAAGAGTGAACATTTTACATTCGGCTCCGTTTTCATAAGTCCGGCAGTCTGTGACCATCGGCTAGCTACATGCCAACCGGCAGACCCGTACAGGCTCTGGTCCTGTTTGCTCGGCAACCCTCTCCGCGGGCTAGTAACGCTACCTCCGCTCGGCGCACAGGGTCGCATCTCCATGTTCTGCGACGCGGCGTGCTGTGAGCAGTACAAGACCCAGAGGAACATCATGGCGCCGTGCGAGAGCTGCCGGCTGGACAACGTGGTGTTTGAGGTCCTGACCTTCAACCAGCGGGACCGCGTGTTCTGCAGCCAGGGTGAGTGGTCTGGAAACGCGTCCTCTGTTCAGCCCTTCGTCTCCAGCGGGCACCCACACCCACCGGGGCGCAGCCTCACCCTCACCCTCACTCCTTGTATGGGAAAGCTTCCGTGGCGATACAGAAGAGTGTCTATGTCTATGTCTATCGTGTGTGTGTGTGTGTGTGTGTGTGTGTGTGTGTGTGTGTGTGTGTGTGTGTGTGTGTGTGTGTGTGTGTGTGTGTGTGTGTGTGTGTGTGTGTGTGTGTGTGTGTGTGTGTTCATATTCATCTATAGCCTGGAAATCCAGACCCACATCTAGAAAGCTGTAGGGTCAGGCCACGAGTAATGGAAATGGCCCAACTCGAGGGGCGGCACCAAGCGTGCATCTGAAAATATCACTGCACACAATTGGATGATACTACAACCAATCACAAGAATACAAGGGGTGACGTATCCAGACCAGTGGAGCTAACCAATAGATAAGACTCTTGCTGTATCCGGTCGGTAAAACAGCAACGCTTTTGGCCCGCCTATATCAGACACACCGTGATGTGATTGGTTAATATTCTGGGCCTGGGGAATCGGGGAGTGAGTACATTGCTAGTTCCCAGAGTGACTCGCTGAGCAAATTCAAATGGTGCTCTCGCGAGAACTCTGGATTTCCAGGGAAATTCATATAAATATTCCAACACATAATTAAAAAGAGTCTGCATCAACACTAGATAATTCCCTTTTTCACGTTGCTTGCTGCCATGTGTTTTAACGATGCTCCCTCCCCCCGCCCCCTCCCTCTGCTAGCCTGCAAGCAGCAGTTCCGCGAGGAGGCGCTGGCCGGGGGCAAGGGCCCCTGGAGGCCCTGCTCCTACTGCGGCAGCGTGAGCCAGAAGATGGTGCACAGCCACTACAGTGGGCGCGTGGAGGAGTTCTGCAGGCCGCACTGCATGTCCCAGTACACGGTGCTCTTCTACGGGGTAGGCAGCGCCCTCTCTGGCTGACGGCGGCATCATTAGTGGCGAAGGAAATGCGAACGATTATTTATTATTCTTTATTATTTTTACGATATATATATATATATTTTTTGTATCCATTTTAGGAACGTGTTTCTAATCTTCCCACTAACTTTATGGGGGAAAAAAAGGGAAACGCTGTTCCAAATCTTTTTCTAATGGCAAATGTGGAGAGTGTGCCATTTGACCGCCGTGTGGTCTCACTAGACCCCAATGAATAACCACTGGGCCACTTTAAAGTTGAAGGTTAATTGCAATTTTGAAAAGATGCCTATGGTAAAGATAGTTACAGACTATTAAGTGAAATGCATAATGGTATGCACATGGAATGTCATACTTCATAAACTCTCTCTCTCTCTCTCTCTCTCTCTCTGTTTCTGTGTGTCTGTGTGTGTGTTTGTGTCTATGTGTCTCTCTGTTTCTGTATGTCTGTCTGTGTGTGTGTGTGTCTATGTGTCTGTCTGTCTGTCTGTCTGTCTGTCTGTGTGTGTCTATCTGTCTGGCTGTGTTTATGTGTGTCTGTCTATGTGTGTGTATGTGTGTGTGTATGTGTGTGTGTGTGTCCCTCCCTCCAGATGGCCCGGTGTGACGGCTGCAGGCAGCCGGGCTACCTGGAGGAGAAGCTGCAGTGCACCAGCTCGGTGCGCAACTTCTGCAGCCGGGCCTGCCTGATGCAGTACTGCTACCTGCACTTTGAGGCCGGCGGCCAGCGCGCCGCCGCCGACCCCGCCGGCACCGGCCGCGCGCTGCCACCACCCCACGGTAAGAGGACGTCACCGGCCTCTTTGTTGTCCACGTCATCTTCACGCACACGCGCGCGTGTGGATTTTGTGAGGCGATACTCGGCAGCGTGCAGATAAACATGAGGAAAAGTGTTGTGGTGTTTCAATATAATCTGATACTGTAGTCATTATTAATATTAATGTGGTCGGACTCAAGACTCACTTGTTCAGAGTTAACCTGGACTGTCCATAGCCTCCTCCCTTACCCCCCCCCACCCCTCCTCCTCCCTTTCTCTCCTAAAAACACCCCTCCTACACACCTGTTGTATGTTGGCACTTAAAGTACGCACCTATTGTATGTTGTACATCCTGGCACTTAAAAATTGTACTTGCCATTGGGTAGCTTCTAATGCTTGCTCTTTGTTGTATACGGGGAACGGGTTAACCTAGCGACTGTTAGTGCTTGCCACTTGTTTCTATGAACATCCTTACTGTACCGACAGCGATATATTGTTTCTCTTTCTTCTGACCAATGGACTTATTGTAAGTCGCTTTGGATAAAAGCGTCAGCTGAATGCCCTCAATGTTAATGTAGTTATGCCACCACAGCTAAGATAACCTCTCTCTCTCTCTCTCTCTCTTCCTCTCTCTCTCTCCCCCTCCTGCCAGCTCCCAGTCAGGCCCACCACCCCTCCAAGATGAACCCGGTGGGGGGCGACGTGGTCTGCCTGGCCAGCGACTCTGCCGCGCGGCCGCACGCTACAGGTCAGTTCACCTTCAGCTGCTCAGAGGAGAGCCTGCGAACCTTGTGACTCCAGAGGAACCATCCGGTAGAACTGATCGGGGATGTTGGGAGAAGGGGCAATATTTCAGCTTTACAATAATTGATTTTGATGGGTTTTCTTTTTTGTGTTAACCTATAGCGTTCTAACATATATATATATATATATATATATGTTAGATATACATATATATCACGTATGTTTTTGATTCTAATAAAGAGGAGGCGTTTGAGCATCATAGCATATTGTTGTATTAATGTATCGATCGTTGCATCAATTAATGTATTTCTTAATAATAGTTAATTTTCCTAATAATTGCCACGTTTGCCATATGTTATATTCCCCTGATCAATGCATAACATATCTATCCTTGGATATGTGTAGCTTGGATATTAAAAAAGTGTTTTGTAATTTACTTTCCATACCCATTCTGGTGGTATATATTATACAATCGATTATCTTTTCTCTTTGTAGGCGCTCTTCCAACCCCTTACACCCATGACAAGACCATATACCACGTAAGTACTGTCAGTAAAAAGAGACGCGGCACAGATAAACAACAAAATAAATGCTCACAGGACACGTCCATTCAGGTGTCCCGAAACTGACCTTCACGTGAAACTTGGATTAAGAAGCTATGGTCCCATTTGTGTCCGTCCGCAGGCCAGCACCCAGACGGACGCCATGCGCCCGTCTGGGCCCCGCCGCTGCCAGGTGAAGAACAAGTCCGTCTTGTGCCGGCCCTTCACACTGAACCAGGAGACCATGTGCCAGCTGCCAGAACCCCCCGCCGAGACTTCAGGTAGCGCTTTACCGCTGTATTCGCTTCTACAGAACCCTGTGCGCGCCCCACCGCTGTGCACCGTGGACAGGGCTTCAGTTCAATGGATCATTGATGATTGGGTTCAGTCCGTCGCAAGCCTGTCTGCACGCCACGTGTTGTTAGCTTGCGTGCGTATGAAATCACTGCAGAGGACGGTTGCTTACTCGTGGCTCAACGCAGCCCAGATGAATGAATGAATGTATTTCCTCACCCGCTCTTTGTATCGGTTCTGTGTTTCCGTCGCAGACGCCTCCACCGCAGCTCCGGCACCTTCTCCCGTCGACCCTCTGCCGGAGCGTCTCACCGGCCGCCACTTCCTGGCCAAGAGGCTGTGGGGCAGCGTGGACTGCGTGGTCTGCGGCCACCGCACGCGCAAGAGGGCAAAGGAGGAGTCGGAGCGGGAGGAGGAGGAGGCGCACACGACGAGGAAGAGGGGGAGGACGGAGGAGTTGGAAGGGGAGTCGGGCAAGGAGCGAGTGGGGGAAACAGAAGAGGGGGACAAGAAGGAGGCGGAGGCGCTCGAGCAGAAGAGGCATCTGGAGGAGGTGGTGGAGGTGCCCGCAGAGACAGAGGATCAGGAGGAGAGAGGGGAGACGGGGCGTCCGGCGAAGGAGACCAGGGAGCGGCGGGAGCCACACAAGGAGGGGGCCGTGGAGACGGGGGTGGAGGGCGTGGTCGGGTGGGGGGCGGCGGCGGCGGCGGCGACGGACTTCTACTGCCAGATGTGTCCGGGGCAGCCGGGCCTGTGTGCCGCCCCCTGCTTCGAGCTATACCACACCAGGCTCCTGTACTGGCTCCGCCCTGAGCAGCACGCTCAGGGAGACGGACCGAACACTCCTCACGCCAGCGGCCCATTGCCGCCGTCGGCCGTCACACAGACACACGCCATCAAGGCCGACCCCGGACAACAGTAGGGGACTACAGGGCCGGGGGGGGGGGGGGGGGGATGTCCAGTGTGTCACCCTGCTCGCCATGCTCATTACGTGCGTTTATATTTATATTTATATATAGATATATATGAAACTGTGAAATGAACACTTTTTTATTCAAAATTGTAGTGAAACGTGTACGCTCTGAACTGCAGCCCTGCGTGTTCATTTTCATCTGTCGTACAGTTGAGTTCTGTTCCACTTTCACAATATTTGATAGTTTGGATTTACATCAGTTTTGTTTCAATTCTGAGCCAGGATCGAAATGGAGCCTTTCGCTAATGTTGACACATGAGAATAATACGACTTTATTTAAGGGAGGTGGTATTGTCCCTCGGTTGCTAAGGCATTTCTTGTATCTTTAGGTTCTTGTCCATTCTTGAGGGTTCTTTTTATTCCTTTGTGTAACACTCTCATTGGTCTGGTAAGGTTAGGGTTCTCTTAAATTCTATCAAATGTTCATCTTTATTATTTCCACTTCCACTGTATGCGGAGTTGCTGATGCACATCTTTAGGGCTAAGGGGGGGGGGGGGGGGGGTTATCGGTGGAGGGCAGACTGATCCTAAAACAAGCATGGTGGACAGCAGTAAGACTGATTCCCTGGTGGCATCCGGGTGCCCCAGACTAAGCAAAAAAAAAAAGATTTCTGCATTTGGGGAGAGCTCCACCAGCCCCCCATGCCAACCTGTTCTGTGGACTTGTCTGTTGAGAGGTCACAAAGGGCAATGACTTGGGCCTTGGTGTCCTTTGGTCAAACTTATTCCCTCTCGTCTATGTCCGGTTATTTTCCCCGTAGTTGAAGGTGAATTCAAGAAAGGAACTATCCTTGATATATTTTGGGTGGATGATGGGCTGAATAGTTTATCAGGCGTCACACTGTGTTACTTCCCTCGTGGACATGAATGAGAGCGAGGTCAGCGGTGTATCCCTGGTGTTTTCTCTACTCACACAATACCTCACTTCGTCCTATTATGTTCACCAATATGATAAAAATGACGGCTTTACATTATTGTCTCTATCTGAATGGTAAAATGTTCTTAATCTGATGATGGTGTAAAGTTTGAACATGTTATCTGGCAAATGGTTTTATGCAGTTCATTGTTATTAAAAAAAAAAATTCTATTCACGCTTGTATTGTTGACTCTAAAGCAATTAAATTGTCCTTAATTGCATGATGTTTATATTCTCTTTCTAACATAGTATGGGAGTCAGGGATAGGGACAGAACCTGCTTCCCTCTGCCCACATACGATAACCACACATCCTGTGGCAGCCAATCAGATCCCTGCTGAGTGCGAATCTATTGCAACAGAAGGAAGAGTATTTCAGAGAGAAGACACTGGCCAGTACCGTCAAGACAAAACCTCCACATCACGTGTCACATCCCATTCTTCTGTTGGATCACTGGTACAGTTCTGGAGCACATCTGGACAGCATTCCAGAGTGGAGTGCAGATGCCCAGGACCTTGACTCAGATGTACATCCACTTTCTGAGGGTTCAGGGTCAATACAGCAAAACAGCATGTATCATGGGAGAGCTGAAACACGTCCACAGACACTCAGTGTCACTGTTGTTACTCTAGGAAAACTGGCTTTTAAAAAGAGAAAGACAACCTGATCTTCTATGAGGCAGAGTGTGGCATTGATATTAGAGCAGCCTCTGTGTGCTCAGGAATGTTCAGTCAGATCATGAGTATGGGCTGTACCAGGACAGTGTTCTTCTTTGTCCATATGAGCATTCAGGAGTGTCTGGCTGTTCTTTATGCATTACTGTCATTTAGGTCCAACTCCTCTGTGGTGTGTGCTGTGGGCATAAGGCCTTGCAGAGTAAGAAGTGTGGGCACCTGTACTTGTTCCTCCGCTTCCCCCTGTGGCTCTCTCTGGAGACCAATCAGATATTTCTATGAGGTCTGCTGGGAGGGTCAGGAAGTAGCTCACGGACCAATCAGGGAACAGGCAGTTACATCAAGAGGAAGATTAGCAAAAGATCTCCAGAGAGAAGCTTCAATCGTTTCCACTGTCTGAATGAGCTGAACAAACCTTCTTTGGTGGAGGAGGTCCAACAGTACCTGACATCAGGAAGTCTCTCAAGAGAATCTCTATCCCCTGCTCAGTGGTCAGCGCTGGTCTTCATCTTATTGTCCCCTGAAAAGGAGCTGGACGTGTTTGACTTGAATGAATACTCTGCTTCAGAGGAGTGTCTTCTGAGGTTGCTGCCAGTGTTCAAAGCCTCTGTATGCGAACAAGACATTCATTACTATCCACAGCTGTCTTATTTCAATATAAATTACACTAAATTACACTATTTTTGTCTATTATGGGGTCTATATGTAGATATGAGTTAAATAAACTTATATCCATCGTTAAAAATAAAAGTGAATTTATATTTATTCAATTTAGTATTGCTTATGTGACCTTCATATGGTGTAGGAATCAAACATGTCACTGATTGTAACTATGTTCATTAAAGGATGAATGGCTGTGATCTGTCAGAGACCCTGAAAAGCTCTGGCCTCAGTTCTCAACTCCAACTCTGTCTGAAGAGCTGGACCTGAGTACCAATGATCTGCAGGATTCTGGGGTGAAGTTGCTCTCTTGTGGACTGAGGACTCCACACTGTAGACTGAAAGTTCTGAGGTCAGTTATACTCAATGTACGACAAATTCAGTGGGTCAATTCAGTAGGTCAAAATGTGCTATATCAATAATTATATACTAATTAAACATACCTCAAAACAATTTTTCAATGTTTTATTAATTACATTAAATACAAGTCTTCATTTTGTTTTGAATTATAACAATAGATCCACAACAAATATTTTGAATGCCTGTGCATTAGCCCTTTCCAAAATGTGCAAATTGCATCGGCCACAATGTAATGATTCAAATTACTACTGCATAAATACAGATAAGAGTTGCATACAAATCAGACCAAACTTTAACGGAAAAATCTGATTATGATGAGATAACTGACAATAACTCTGGCCAAAATGTAAAACAGAATTGGAACTATTATTGGCTGTGATTATCAACTGCCCTCTTTCCAGTTATTTCTGTTCTGTATAGGTAACTTTAATTAGTTAAGGCATTTTTATTATTTGGCATTCCTTCCTAATTTTGAAGTGCATATTTCTAAAAGTCCCCATTCAGTTTCACAAACGTATTCTTTGAAATAAAAGCTGCTAGTAAAAAAAAAAAATGGACAAAACTGGTTAAGCAGTTAATTTTTGAAATTTTCTTTTGTGTAATTAACAGCATTTTTATATTTTCCTGCTTGTCAGAACCATAAAAGACCCTTGGTTGCACTCTGTTCAGTGACAGCAATTCAAAGAGAAATTGGTTGTTCCTTCCCTGGGACTTAAGAGAAACTAGCATACGGTTCATCTCATCATTTTTTTTTAGTTTCCAAAAAGTTATTTTATTTCATTATCTCAGCCCTAACTAAAATGTCTTAAAAAATATTTTTCATAAAAAACTAAATAAATGAGTAAGCAGAACCAAACTGGTATTCGCCTCATCTCAACTTTTCTTAGAAACGTTCCATTAGTAACAAAAAACAAAACAAGAAACAGAGTTCATAATCTGGATTACAGAAACCAGTTTGGATATCTACAGAAGAGGCCAGAATAAGGTTTCCTGAGAAATAATAAGTGGCTCCTCTTGTGTATGCAAATCTTCAACATTGCGCACAACGGAAAACAAACACATTCGGTCAGAAACTAGTCAGGACATAATAACGTACCTGTTCCTTGAGGATTAGATGCACATTTACATCCAAGGAACATTTCATACCCAACACCGGGCCTGACTATCCAGACCTCAGTCTAGGAAAAGTCTCAACATGCTCTTCATCCAATGCAACGCCAGCTATAAAAAGTACAGTAACTTTTACATCCCTTCCATATCATCCTTATATATAGGTGACGAAAAATAAATCAGTTAAAAAAGCGAAAATATAATAAAAAGAACAAACAAAAAAAACAGACAAATGGTTACAGTCATGGGTGGACGAGCGCATTTGGCAACGCGGATGCTTGACGTTTTGGGAATGAGGGCACTTGTGAACCTGCAGCGAGCCTGTGGGGCCGCGTCATCAGGAGGAGAGCGGGGCGGGCACTCGGCTAGTGTCGGGGGCGACCGGGGCCGGCTCGGGTTCCAGCTCAAAGCTGATGTTGACGAAGGACGCGGCCGGCTGCTCTGCGGTCGGGCGCTGGGAGAGGCTGAGGCCGTCCCCGCCCTCCTCCTCCTCCTTCTCCTCCTCCCGCCGCTGGTTGAATTGATGCTCAGCCTCCAAGGAGAGGCGGTTATCCTCCTCCTCCTCTTCCTCCTGTGCAGGAACGCGGCAGAGGCCATCAGTGAATAAGTGCGAGGAGACGTTACGAACGCTTTGTGACAGGGCGAGTCATTAGGCTACGAACAATGTGAAATGCGTTGACAAGTGTTACACAAGTCTGTCACTTCAGTGCAAAAACGCCACCACGGCTGACTATGCCAACAATGCCTTTTTTTATTGCCTACCTCTTTCTTAATGCGGTAGTACTCGTCGATGGCATACTGGTATTTTGGCGTGGTTATTCCGAACAGAGAAGCCATTTTTTCTCCCATGTAGTCACACACTGCAGAAGGTAAATATAAAATAATGTAAAGAAAAACACACACACTAGCCAAATAAATAGTATTGTATAAAAGAAGGCTAGGCAGGTACATTTTTAACAGCTGGATGTACAAAAATCACTGTAAAGGAGGTATTGTGGCCATTTTCTATTCCTATGAATTTGTTTTGCCATTCTTAGCGTGTTGTATATTTTTTCGATTTTGTTTACATTTCATCACCTATTTAATGTTTTTTGTGAAATGTGGATGTTGCATACATAATGTGCCTTCAAAATTACTAGTGTAAACAACTATGCCTAGAAACGACTTGGCCTCTTTCTTGCAGTTAAGGGTTAAAAACAATATTATTTATTATTATACTTCCTTTAGACGCTCACCTGAAACGGTTGAGGTAGCTGCTCGCCACATGTGGAACCAGAAGTACGGGCCCCAGGTAAGTTTGGACTGAAACACACCGGAAACAAGCCATATATAAACCAGCATTGGAAACCTAACATTACAACTGCCAATACTGTAAACGTTCATATGTATCTCAGGGAAACATTCCAAGCAATTACAATTTTAATGAACCCATCATATTTTTTCTAGCAAATAATAAGTACTTAACACAAACTCCACTCTTTAATTGTAATGCAATGTTGTCGTATGTCTCTGCATCTGAATGTACATTAAAATGGCATACATGTCTGCCCTTGCCCAGTACAAGGGGATGTACTGTGCACTACTAGCAAAGATATTTGCAAGTATACATACATATACTCATATACTCAGCCCCTAGGTCCCTAATATCCTCTAATAAAGGTCTTCTCCACATCTCCCGCTCCAGACTCAAACAAAAAGGTGAGCGGGCCTTCGCAGTAGCTGCTCCATGCTTGTGGAACCAACTGCCACCTCACATACGTGATGCCCACTCCATTTCTGCCTTTAAATCAAGGCTCAAAACCCATCTGTACACCCTGGCTTTTTCTCCCCATTAACTATCTTACCTCTGCACTACTATCTTTGTTTATATGTGGATGTCTGAGTTTTATGTATTTTTTTAATTTAATATTGTTATTTTAGCTACTGAATAAATACAATATGTACAGTGCAAACTATTAAAAATGTGCCTTATAAATACGTTTTACTTACTTACTTTACATGATGCACACTAGCATTTATGTAACCATAACAAGACCTATACAAAATGCACTGATGAGACGCCTGTGCACAATGTCCTGCTTGTTTGCCCTCACTGTTTGAAGTCATGTGGTGCTATTAGCATACAGGATGTATCTCTACAGGCCGTCCACTCTAAGGCACATGTTGAGAATTTGGAGGTGTGCAGTGCACATTAACTCCTTGTGGCTTGTGTTTACAGGGCAACTTCTTCTCTGCCTAGCAACATACTTCTACAGTCTTCCTGGCGAAACAATATTCCTCTGCCTTCAATTTGGCACCTGGAATAACTCAAGAAGTCCAGTCTGTAATTAAGGAAACAGACTAATTTTGAAATCAGCTTACCGGGTCCACAGTCACAACATCTTTCTTCATAGGCGTCTCCTCATCCTCCTCTTCATCGGTGCTGTACTCCTCCATGGTCTCTCCGCTCGCAAAGAAGATGGTTCTACGAGGCACTCTAACTCTCCCTCCTTCATCTATAGGCTCTCCCATCTCCACACTCTCAAAGTTGTCAGCAGCCCCATAATTCTTGAAAAATAACCAGGGGAAAAAATATATATATATTTGGGTCACAAATGTCATTCCACTTGACACAACCATCATTATCAGCAACATCCCTGAGATATGAGATTGTGGACCATTCTATATTTAGCGCAGTATATCAACATTAAGCACTCTACAACATAACTACAGTACAAGAAAAATGCGTAGACCAAGAGAAGAGTTTGACTTTCAAGTTGTATTGTTGCATTGAATTTCCTAGTTGTATTGTGTTTTGTAAGCCAGGACAACTTGTACTGTAAGCCTGCTATCGTAAAAACCTGGCGTTCGTACCACTTTGGCGTGATCGCACATGCTTATAAATATAAATATAGAGATATGTTAGTTCAAGATGGGGACACAACATGGAACAAAATACGGTATGTCGTTTGGGGTGACCGAGCGTTTCAGCTCTGGAGCTAGTGCTAGGGAAGTATTTTGTTCACCTAATTAAACCCAGATTTGTAGTAACCATAAGAACAAGAAAAGCACGCAGATTGAGGATGATCTAACCTTCTCAGATTCCATGTTTTGGCCGAGTGAAACGTTGACATTAGTGAGATACAGCGACAATTCTGCCATTACAGGGACGCTGGTTTCTAACAACTTCCAACAAGGCAGCCTCTGACTATAATAATAAGACGACCGTACACAAACACACGACGACTTCCGGTCACGCCTATTAAAATAAATCTACGAGAGAAGCGATTCCCAACCACGGTGCCCGGGCCGGAGCCGGTCCGTGGACCCGTAAGAACCGGGCCTAGATATATGACAGAAATATGAAAAGAATAAAAGAAAAAATAATAATAAAAAGAAAAAAATATATAACTTGGGCTGTACGAGTCATGTTATTTCTTCCAACACATCGACTCCATACACTTATTTGTAGTGGAGGTAAGGAAAACATTTTGTGAATTGTTCTGAAAGTTTAAATCTAGTATTAAATTAACTATTTCTGTTCCCCTTGTTGTAACATGTCTGGCTTAAACGTAATACATATCGCCGTCTCAAACGTTTGTTTTTGTAACCGATGAGATCCAAACGAAGAAGTAATGAGTTTTTTTTGCATCATTTAAGAAGAGCGAACTTAAAAAATACCGTATTTTTTATTTTGGTTTTATTCTCCTTCATCTATAGGCTCTTTAAGTTCGCTAAACCAAAATAAAAAATACCGTCTTTTTTTAAGTTCGCGCTTCTTAAATGATGCAAAATAAGTGTATGGAATCGATGTGTTGGAAGAAATAAGATGACCCGTACAGCCCAATTTATGCATTTTTTTTCTTTTTATTATAATTTTTTTTCTTTTAACTCACACACCACACTATACCACACTACACACACACACACACACACACACACACACACACACACACACACACACACACACACACACACACACACACAAACTCCACCTTCGACACTTGCAGTTAGCAGTTAATGCTGCATGGGTGTCTATACTATGAATGCCTTTAGAAGGACTGAAACAGTGGCTTGAATATATGTGCACAGCTCCTCAGCGAATATATAGCCTACATCTCTGCAGCAGCCACAAATATCCAGGTGGACATTTTGGAAAGACTAAGCATTCCCATGCATCATCTCAAACGTACACAAGACCCATTGTGTAAATCTGATCAATTTCACAAACCAACAAGTCATTTTACCCTGAATGACATGTTCTCACTGTGGTTGCATTTAGGCCTACGTATGGGTCATTTATTTTTGGCCAATTCAAAGTTATTTTATATTTTGTATGTTGGGTTGAATCAGTGTGAATGAGTATCTTTAATCTAACTTTTTTATCTAACTACCCTAAATAGAAAATCCATATTCACGTTCACGGTAGTAGTAGGCTAGTCTAATATGCATCACACGCAGACTAAAGCCACATTACGAGCGGTCAAACAACAGGTGTTCTTGCAACCTTGGGGTCTGGGGAGGTTGCTCCTCCCGCTCTTAAGAGGCTTCTCAATCGGGATGATTTGAGGCTTGTGTGCAATTTAACTTAAAGACCGGGTAAACCAAGAATAATTATGGGTTTTGAGTTTATAATACCACAGGAAAATATATTATTAACCACCCTGCCAAATTTGAAGGACTAAAAAAATCGCGAAGTATATAAAATTATGCTTCAAAGTTGATGAAAAATGAGCAGTAACCCCAGGCTCAGGACGGTGGGGGCGTGTGCGCTGCAGGCCAGGAAACCACGCCCATCACCGGAGAGCCAACTGCAAACTGACAATTCAAACCAGACTCGTGAGCGGTAAAACCATAGACGGGTGAAACCACAGAATGCTAGTGCGCGGTTAATGTATTTATACCTAGAGGGCAGCAGGGGGCGGGTTTATGTGAGTATGACCGCTTTACGTAAAGCGGTCATCGATGTAGACCCGCCCATTTTAAACCTGCACACAGAACATTCTCTGAGGCCTAGCTCCTCAAGGAAATGATGAATGGGAAAAATATTTTTTACATGTTTTGAGGGACACATTTAAGGCCTAATTAATATGATAAGAAGAAAAATACTGAATTTGGTTTACCCGGTCTTTAATAGGTTATATGAATAGCAAAAGCCTCCTCACCAGATCCTGCTTTTAGAGCGTGTGATAAGCGATATGTTATTTATGTTAACAGATTATAAAATAATAACATTGATAACATCAGCTCCATCCCGAATTAACAATCCCCGCAAGCTAGGTTAGGCTATAAGGCTACTTTAGGAAAGTATACCCAATTTCCATTTTATACCTGCACTAATTGTCATGTCTCACCATGTGACAGCTTAATCCCACATTGTAAAGGATCGAATACATTATTTGAAATGTAAGTCTGTTGCACATGTGTTTTGCAAGCCTGATAGGCCGTGAATAGGCCTAGTATGTTTTAAAACGTTTAGTACACATGAACGGCACATTATCCATGAAATATTAGAATATATCATGAGTTTATAATGTATATTCTGCACATACTGTTAAACCCATATCAAACACAGTATACATGTTATGTATTTTTTAATTCATAATTTTAAAATAAAAAATAAAAATTGTCCACAGCCCACCACCAGGGGAGCTGATGCTGTGACGAGGGAGGCTGCAGCCTCCGCAGCACTCCCCTTCCCGTACCACTGAGGTCTAGATCCCTGCGTCGCTTTTGGCTGCACCATCATCTGTGGTACTGTTGACTCTTGGTGCCGGTGAAGTCACACCAATGGGAGGGACTAGGGAGCATCCCGCTTAGCCAGCTGGTCTGGATGTCTTTTCGTCACTCATGGCTGCACCACCATCTGTTGTAGCAATTTCCCTCTTGCCTCTTGATGTGGGAGCCGGTGATGCCGCACCAATGGGAAGGACCTTGGAGTAGGTCTCTAAATGCAGGGGTCTCAGGATCCTTTGGCCATTTCCCCCTGATCCATTGTCTGCGGCTGGCTGCCAGTGGCCTTGTTTGGTTTCAGATGCATCTGACTGCTGATGCATCTGGCTGCCACACCCCTCTTGCCTATTAGTGGAGGAGCCGGTGCAGTGGCACCAATGGGAGGGACCTGGGAGCGTCCCACTTGGCCAGCTGGTCTGGATGACCCTGCGTCCCTCTTGGCTGCCCCACAATCTGGGGTCACAGTTGCCCTCTTGCAGCTTGGTGGAGTCGCCGGTACAGCGGCGCCGATGGGAGGGAGCAGGGGGTATAGCGCTTGGCGAGCAGGTCTGGATGTAACTGCTTGGCTCTTGGCTGCCCCAACATCTGTGGCAGCAGTTGACCTCTTGCCTCTTGGTGGAGGAGCCGGTCCAGTCGCACCAATGGGAGGGAGCAGGGAGTCAGCCTCTAAAGTCAGAGCCGTTTGTTTCGCCCATTCCCTCTGATCCATTGTCTGTGGCTGGCTGCCAGTGGCCTTGTCTGGTTTCAGATGCATGGTGGTGGTTGCAGCCAGGGTCTTCAGCATAGCTGTGAATTCAAAGAAATTGAGCCCTCAAAACAAATTATTAATTTAAACATAATTGACAGATTTTAAGTTTACAAATGATTTGATAGACTCTTGGTAATTCAAATGTTTTGCTTTGATCATTAAGCAGTAGCTTTCTTTACCTATATATCGTTTTTACATACTATAATATAAAATACTTTTTATACATAGATATGGTTATAGGAAATAGTTATAGGATTCTAAATCCATAAAAAAAATGGTATTCTACCAGTTTTTGGTGGGTTTCCTGGGGATGGGGACATGCATCCCAGCAAACTCTTCTTCATCGTGGCCTGCTTGAGAGTCACCTTCTTTGATGAGTCCAAACTGTAAACAAAATAAACACACGCTCAATATTAAAGCAAAAAAAGCCTGAGAACACAGAAGCTTTGGGACACTTTGATTCCCCATGTCACGTTTTAAACGAGTGTTGGTAGAAACATTCAGGGGGGATGGTTAGCCAACTCAGCCACATCGCTGGCCTTGTAGTAGACTATTTTGCCACAACCGCTGATCAAACATATTCCATGAGCTCTACTGTGACCAGGTAGTGCACTCACTGTAGCCAACGCTGGATGAAGTCCGGCAGGTCCGGGTTGCTGGTGCCCAGAAGACTCTCCATCCTCTTGGAGTTCAGCATGCCGTCCACATCTGCACATTATAAAGCATCACACTGATTTAATATTGTTGATTTCACATTGTTGGATTAACATTGTTAATTTTTTTAGGATATCTTTTTAAGATCATCACTGGTAACAGTTGCCCTCTTGCCTCTTGGTGGAGGAGCCGGTGCAGTGGCACCAATGGGAGGGACCTGGGAGCGTCCCGCTTGGCCAGCTGGTCTGGATGACCCTGAGTCCCTCTTGGCTGCCCCACCATCTGTGGTCACACTTGCCCTCTTGCAGCTTGGTGGAGTAGCCGGTACAGTGGCGCCGATGGGAGGGAGCAGGGGGTATAGCGCTTGGCGAGCAGGTCTGGATGTAACTGCTTGGCTCTTGGCTGCCCCACCATCTGTGGCAGCAGTTGACCTCTTGCCTCTTGGTGGAGGAGCCGGTCCAGTCGCACCAATGGGAGGGAGCAGGGAGTCAGCCTCTAAAGTCAGAGCCGTTTGTTTCGCCCATTCCCTCTGATCCATTGTCTGTGGCTGGCTGCCAGTGGCCTTGTCTGGTTTCAGATGCATGGTGGTGGTTGCAGCCAGGGTCTTCAGCATAGCTGTGAATTCAAAGAAATTGAGCCCTCAAAACAAATGATTAATTTAAACATAATTAATAGATTTTAAGTTTACAAATGATTTTATAGACTCTTGGTAATTAAAATGTTTTGCTTTGATCATTAAGCAGTAGCTTTCTTTACCTAGATATAGTTTTTATATACTGTAATATAAAATACTTTTTATACATAGATATAGTTATAGGAAATAGAGTTATAGGATTCTAAATCCATAAAAAAAATGGTATTCTACCAGTTTTTGGTGGGTTTCCTGGGGATGGGGACATGCATCCCAGCGAACTCTTCTTCATCGTGGCCTGCTTGAGAGTCACCTTCTTTGATGAGTTCAAACTGTAAACAAAATAAACACACACTCAATATTAAAGCAAAAAAAGCCTGAGAACACAGAAGCCTTGGGACACTTTGATTCACCATGTCACGTTTTAAACGAGCGTTGGTAGAAACATTCAGGGGGGATGGTTAGCCAACTCAGCCACATCGCTGGCCTTGTAGTAGACTATTTTGCCACAACCGCTGATCAAACATATTCCATGAGCATTACTGTGACCAGGTAGTGCACTCACTGTAGGCAACGCTGGATGAAGTCTGGCAGGTCCGACTCACTGGTGCCCAGAAGACTCTCCATCCTCTTGGAGTTCAGCATGCCGCCCACGTCTGCACATTATAAAGCATTATACTGATTTAATATTGTTGATTTTTTTAGGATATCTTTTTAAGATCATCACTGGTGACAGTTGCCCTCTTGCCTCTTGGTGGAGGAGCCGGTGCAGCAGCGCCAATGGGAGGGACCTGGGAGCATCCCGCTTGGCCAGCTGGTCTGGATGACCCTGCATCCTTCTTGGCTGCCCCACCATCCGGGGTCACAGTTGCCCTCTTGCTGCTTGGTGGAGTCGCCGGTGCAGCGGCGCCAATGGAAGGGAGCAGGGAGCATCCCGCTTGGCCAGCTGGTCTGGATGACCCTGCGTCCCTCTTGGCTGCCCCCCCATCTGGGGTCACAGTTGCCCTCTTGCAGCTTGGTGGAGTCGCCGGTACAGTGGCGCCAATGGGAGGGAGCAGGGCGTATAGCTCTTGGAGAGTAAGTCTTGATATAAGTACTTCACTCTTAGCTGCCCCACCATCTGTGGCAGCAGTTGACCTCTTGCCTCTTGGTGGAGGAGCTGGTCCAGTCGCACCAATGGGAGGGAGCAGGGAGTCAGCCTCTAAAGTCAGGGGTCTCAGGATCTTCCCTTGTTTCCCCAGTTTGGCCATTTCCCTCTGTTTCGTTGTCTGTGGCTGGCTGCCAGTGGCCTTGTCTGGTTTCAGATGCTGTATGGTTTTTGCAGCCAGGGTCTTCAGCATAACTGTGAATTCAAATAAATGAAGTCCTCGATACAAATTATTAATTTAAACATAATAAAGAGTTTAGGAATAATCTAGGTTTGCAAATGATTTTATAGACTCTTGGTAAATGTTTTGCCTTGATCATTAATGACCTGTTCAGATCGCTGAGAATTATGGGGAAAGGATTTTCGCAACTTTGGAAGGTTCTTGTGAACGACACCTCATGACGCTCTGATGATTCTACATCCTTTTGGCAAATGGGGCCAGATTTTTCTAACAGAGTTGCCCAGTTGGTGACGTATTGTTTGCTAGTGATGCGCATGAACATGGCGGACCACAAGGCAAAAGTTTTGGCCGGTGAGAAAGTTTTACTCAATATAAAAGAATCAACCATCATATCACATATTTTTTGCCATGTCTACACTTTACTTTTGATTGACGTTGTAACCGTCTAAATGACAAAAAATATATATCTTGTGGCCTCCATGATCACCAACAAACACAGAACCTATGTTCCACACCCAACAGATAGTGGCGGTTATCCTGTTGGTGTGATATATACCACTGACGAAGAAGAACTTTTAGATTCCGAACACAGTGCACATAAACGGTCGCTGCCACGAACACGCTCACGTAAGCGTGAGCGTAATCACTGATGAGGCATCTCGTTATTATCAGGACACATAAGCAGTGCCTTTCTTTACCTAGACATAGTTTTTATATACCTTAATATAATATACTTTTTATACATAGATAAGGTTATATGAAACAGAGTTATAGGATTCTAAATACATCAAAAAAAAGGAAAAATAAATATTGTACCAGTTTTTGGTGGCTTTGCTGGGGATGGGGACTCGTGTCCCAGTGAAGTGTTCTTCATCCAGGCATGCTTGAGAGCCTGACCTGGAGTCATCCTCTTTGATGAGTCCCAACTTTTAAGAAAATAAACACATGTTCAATATTAAGCAAAAAAAGCCTGCGGACACAGAAGCCTTGGAACACTTTGATTCACCATGTGTCATATTAACCGAGCGTTGGTAGAAACATTCAGGGGGGATGGTTAGCCAACTCAGCCACATCGCTGGCCTTGTAGTAGACTATTTTGCCACAACCGCTGATTAAACATATTTCATGAGCTCTACTGTCACCAGGTAGTGCACTCACTGTAGGCAACGCTGGATAAAGTTCAGCAGGTCCGGGTCGCTGGTGCCCAGAAGACTCTCCAGCCTCTTGGGGCCTGGCAGGATCTTCTCCCCCGACTTGTTGAGCCTGATATATTTCAGGTTGCCCTTCCGGTCTGCACATTATACAGCATCACACTGATTTAACATTGTTTATTTCACATTGTTGGATTAACATTGTGCATTTTCTTTCGTGCAACTGAAACTCCATCATATGCCATAAAGCCTCACCGAAAAACTCATCCCTATATAATGACGAAGCCACCATTGCTGCTGGAGGCATTCCCAGTATCTGAAATTAGACAACCATACCCAATAGTCAACTTAAACAAATATACACAGTCATGGGTGCAGATCCCTGGGGGGTTGATAGCTTACTCTAACCCTAACTTGTGAAAAGTCCACCCAATCTAAATGATTTAAAACTAAATGATGTAATTGAAAATCTAGTTTTAATAGAAGCCGACTCCACTTTTGAACTTATCCATGCTCAGTGGTCTGAACCGTTTGTTACAGCAGATCATTTGATATATCTTGGTGACATATTTGATGGCCCCTCCTTGTAGTATAAATCAGCAATTATCAATTATCATGTCTTACTCACACCGTAATACTTGTTCTCCTAGTTTTGTCTTCTAATCTTAAGTCTGTATTATTAATAAATAAATTAATAAAATATATTGAAAGAATTCATTCTCATGATTAATTAGCAGTACTAAGCAAAAAGTGGCTTGTAGGATTACCTCTATGGTGCGCGTGAGTTGTTCAATTTCCTCAGGTCCAGAGAACGCTTGTCTTCCAATGAGGAGCTCTATCAAGCAGCAGCCAAAGCTCCACATGTCAATGGCAGTGGTGCAAAAAAGACCCAGGGTCACCTCTGGAGCACGGTACGGCTGAGTCCCGATACAACCATAGTCTGGAAGACAAAACAAAGCCAGTAGGATAAAGATAACTCTATGAAACCCATCAAATAACACAATGCTGTCACATTGTACGTCTCCTCTGAAGAAAACAATTAGACCCACATGTTGGCTCATCCTCCTGAACCAGGCTCACACCAAAGTCGATGACCTTGAGGGTGTCGGGGTCCTTGTCGGACATGACCATGTTAGCCTGCAGTCATAGAAGCAGACGACTCGGTGTGAATAGCTGGGCTAACAGCTCACAGGTGAAAACTATCTGCTGACAGTGCAGATGGGAGATGAACGGGACTCCTACCGGTTTGAGGTCAGCGTGCATGATGTTCTCTCTCTTCAGCAGCTGAAGACACTTGAGGATCGAGTATGCGCACTTCCTCACAAATGAGACACTCTTACCACCAGTCACCATGGCACGCAGGTTAGAACTGTGAATAATGGATTTATTAATTCCGATGGCGAGTCAGACTCGCACTGTAGCGCACAATGCAAAGCAACAATTAGTTTAGAATCCAGAAATTGCACAGAATCCAAGCCGCAAATAAGAAGTCTGTTTGTACCCCAGGAGTTCAAAGGAAATGCAGATGTGCTTCCGGAACACAAGGCAGTCCTTCATGTGGACCACGTGGTGGTCACCTTCTGGATCCTTGTCCCGCAGGTGTTGGAGGATTCTCACTTCCTCTTCCCCATATTGACGATACCTAGAACCCACATAACATTGTTTTTAAGGTGGTGCACGTCACCTGGGGCGGCGACCTCTATGGGCCACGCTGGTGACATGTAGCAGAAGTGTATTTCCTCCTTGATTCCGTGTTCTTCATATGAATGTTAAAGCCATGGTTAGGAGATCAGGTTTCCATTTCATGGTACCGACCCTATTATAGCTTCTTTGTTGTAGTGTGTCCGTTGTTTATCTATGTATTTGTTGTGTGCTGTGCAGGTGGGTCTTTATTCTATCATTTGACCTTGGCTGGTTGCGTAGGAGCTTGAGGGCCACACGCTCATTTTGCTGGTGGTCAAAACACTTGAGGACCTGTCCATGGACCCCCTTCCCCAAAACACCAAGCACCTCATAGCGATAAGCAATGTGGTCCCTTGTGACCTGTAGAAAATAGGTTATTGGTTATTTATTGAAATATTATTAGTGTCATTATAATTATCAAGTTAAAAATGTCATTATTGACATTACTTTTAATAATACAATGTCAGTTTCGTACACATGACACAATCTATGTTATTGCATGGAGTATAAATTATATATATTGCCAGAAACACTAAACATACTGCGATGCATTAAGCCTATTCCACAATCTACAAGGAAACAGAGAGGTATTTGTTCTCCTGCTCAGTGCCCTGGGTATCTGCAAAGGCACTTCATTCACAAAGTTAAATTCTTTACTCACAAAGCAACACCATCGGTCATAAAAACCAACAGTCACCAACAGAAAGTTACCTGCTGATAGAAATCCTGCTCATTGTCAAAGCCATGGTTGTTCTTCTGGGGATGGATTGAGCCATGGATCTTCTTGGCAGCCAGACCAAGGAACCAGATGTTCTTGTAGCCTTTGATTTCCTGCTGCTCATATTTGGTCATGCAGTTACCAAAGGCCGCCAATGCCTCTGTACAGCAATATGGAGAAATAAAGAAATACACAGCGAACATTAGAAGAACCAAGCCCAAGAAAGTATGTATTAGTAGAGTGCTCTAATGGTTAAAGAGCAGCTCTCTCACTCTCACACATGCACACACACACACACACACACACATACACACATACACACTCATTTAACACTCATTTTATTCTGTCAACCTTTCTGCATTACACATAATAAACACAATAACCTTACCAGCAGGTGACATGGGCAGTTTGTGTCCTTGAAAGAACCTCTCAGACGGGCCTCGTCTCCCTCCAACTCGGTGTGGGGTCTCCGGCGCACTCTAAGACAACGGTCATTTAAAAGCAGTTCTACAACTACCTCTAGTGTCACTAATGCTGCGGATCATTCCTGCCATCTCAATGTATGGATTTTAGCCTAAATTCTGTGCACATTTCTACAATCATTTTACATGAAAGGTATTCAAGGTAGCAATCAAAACATTATTTTAGATTTGATCAGGAAATAATTAAAGAGTATTCAGGAGATGCATGGCTGGAAGATATCGACCACCAACAGGGACTTACCGTCATGATGGCTTCAAGTGGGTGTACTTTTCGCAGGGCCTTGCTGTGTATCGCTCCTGGCAGTCTTCCGTCGCGGCTGCACCAGGCGTGGTGCGGGGACGGCTGCAGGTGGAGGCCCTACTTTCGCTCAGTATCACAATAGAGAAAAGACTTGAGAAGGTAGATTGATCACAAAAGTTTAATCAACAAGGCCTACGTCACGTAGCACGTATACAAGAGTTAATTCACAGAGAAATGCATCAAATGAACGATTAAACACATACGAGACAGCCTATCAACTCCTAAACAAAGTAATCCTATTTACCTGCCAAATCCAGAGTAAATCATTAAAAATGTTTTCATCGGTATGTGATGAAAAAGATCTACTTTTCTCAAAAGAGTAGCTGAACGCCACGGAAACGTACCTGTTGTGCACTGGATCAAACTGTGAACTGGAACGTCCGTTGCTTGCAGAAACAACACAGAGACTGAAGAAGCTAACAATAATCAGGGGGAAATCGTCAAAATCTTCGAGCAATATCTCTTCAGATCAGAAGCGTCCTCAATATGAGAGCTGACAGCTGTCAATCAAACATTAAAGATTCTTATAAAAAATAACTTTATGTGACGTCATAAGAGAGATGACCTATCGACCGTGGCCGTGAGTTTGTCTGTGTGTGTGTGTGTGTGTGTGTGTTTGTGTGCGTGTGTGTGTACGTGCGTGCATGCATGTGTGTGTGTGTGTGTGTGTGCCTGTGTGCGTGTGTGTGTGTGTGTGTGTGTGTGTGTGTGTGCGTGTGTGCGTGTGTGTGTGCGTGCGTGTGTAGATTTCACACTTACACACATGGCCTAAAAACTCCTAAACAAAGTTATCCTATTTATCTGACAAATCCTGAGTAAATCATTCAAATTATTTTCATCGGTATGTGATAAAAAAAAAAAAACCTTTCTCAAAAGAGTCGCTGAACGCCACAGAAACGTACCTCTGTTGTGCACTGGATCAAACCGTCAACTGGAACGTCCGTTGCTTGCAGAAACAACACAGAGACTGAAGAAACTAACAATAATCAGAGGGAAATCGTCGAAATCATCGAGCAATATCTCTTCAGATCAGAAGCGTCTTCAATATGAGAGCAGCTGTATGTGGGAACAGTTGTCATGACAAATGCAAACATTAAAGATTCTTGGAAAAAATAACTTAATGCAGCTCATTGTGACATCATAAGAGAGATGACCCATCAACCGTGGCCGTGAGTTTGTCTGTGTGTTTGTGTGCGTGTGTGTGCGTGTGTACATGCGTGCGTGTGTGTGCGTGTGTACATGCGTGCGTGCATGTGTGTGTGTGCGTGTGTGTGCGTGCCTGTGTGTGTGTGCGTGTGTGTGTGTGTGTGTGTGTGTGTGTGTGTGTGTGTGCGTGTGTGCGTGTGTGTGTGCGTGCGTGTGTAGATTTCACACTTACACACATGGCCTAAAAACTCCTAAACAAAGTTATCCTATTTATCTGACAAATCCTGAGTAAATCATTCAAATTATTTTCATCGGTATGTGATAAAAAAAAAAAACTTTTCTCAAAAGAGTCGCTGAACGCCTCAGAAACGTACCTCTGTTGTGTACTGGATCAAACCGTCAACTGGAACGTCCGTTGGTTGCAGAAACAACACAGAGACTGAAGAAACTAACAATAATCAGAGGGAAATCGTCAAAATCGTCGAGCAATATCTCTTCAGATCAGAAGCGTCTTCAATATGAGAGCAGTTGTATGTGGGAACAGTTGTCATGACAAATGCAAACATTAAAGATTCTTGGAAAAAATAACTTAATGCAGCTCATTGTGACATCATAAGAGAGATGACCCATCAACCGTGGCCGTGAGTTTGTCTGTGTGTGTGTGTGTGTGTGTTTGTGTGTGCACGTATATTTCACACTTGCACGCACACACACACACACACGGCATATACTGTATATATTTATTTATTTATAAGACTATTTATTTATTTATTCATAGGCTTACACACAACTTTCCATTCAAATACAGTAAGCACCAACAACCAATAAAAGGACATTTCTATGTTGTTTGATTAAATATAATTTATTTCAGTTTTCATTAAACAGAAAAATCAGGGCTGGAGAAACGTTTTAAAGGCTGCTATACATTTATACAGTGAACAAATAACTACATAGTATCAGTCAGGCAAGTGAATAATTGACAAGCACAATTTTTATTTATATGATTACCCTTGGTGTTGCAATTATTGGGAAATCAAAGTGGAATATTAATTATAATTACATCTTTCATTCAGAGTTTGTTGTCAATGTACTTGGAAAGAGAAGAAACAGTGACTCAAAATGATCCTTAAAATGGCATTGAATTCATGTCTAGCCCACAACAGAAGTCACAGGCTTCCTCTAGAGTCTAGATGGCACTGTAAGCTGGCTGTTTCAAATCTTGCCTCGTATACAAGTCAGTTAGTGATTGAATTCAACATGATTGCTTTCAGAAAGAACACATGACACATGACACAGCCTTTATGCCGATGGCAGTACGGATATGGAGGACATCAGAATGTATTCACGTGTTTGAAGGCTCTTTGAAGCTGCAGTGGGCGGGCAGTGGTGCTATTGCTAAAGCACTTTGAATCAAAAGATTCAACTGGTGAAGAAATGTTTGATTTGGAAATTAAGGAGTCAAGGCAACCTGGTGTCATATATACATAATAATAGAGGATCATAGAGCATAATACAGAAGATCACAATCTGAGTCACAATTTGAGTAGAGTAGCAAGAGAAAGGCAACTCTGCCTCACATTCAAAAGTCTTTGATACAGATGTGAGAAAGATTCTCAAGCTTGCACCCACAAAAAGGCTCTTCTGGCCAGTGCATCAACGCAGAAGAGGTAGATGCAGGAAAGAAGGATTTGCCTCCAAGCTCCTTCAAAACGGCCTCAAGGCTCCAGCCTCCACACGGCCCAGCTGAGGGACCTTGAGTCACGTCTGTCTCCAACAAGCCACTACCTGGCCTAGCTGAGAGGCCTAGGACCAGGTCCTCCTCCACCAAGCCACTACCTGGCCTAGCTGAGAGGCCTAGGGCCAGGTCCTCCTCCACCAATGACCCTCAGTCACCCCCCTGAGTCAGAAAAGCAAAGTATGATTCAGAAGAGCTTTGGCTACAACTGTCAATTTATTATGTTATGCAGTTTATGATTTTAGAAATATATATTATAGAAATATCGAACAGACGTCAGGTATTACTGAACAATTACTGAAAAGCTGTTGTAATATGAATACTATTGAGCTAACAGCTGTCGGTAAGAAGATTTCCCGCAAGGCTTCATCTCTGGGGGCCATGGTGTGCAATCACCTACCTGGAGACGTTCATCAGCTACCTGCTATGCTGGTGGTCAATGCAGAACCGTCACATGTAGTTGGTGCCCATAGAGTTTTCAGCCTGGAACTAAGCAAATCATCCGTCTAGCTCGTCGTGACAAAAAACATTTGCTTCGGGGCAAAAAGATATTTGGAAAACGAAAAAACATTATTTTTTATGAACGAATGAAGGAACTACTCATCCCATAAACCTTTGCGAAAAAGTTTAGAAATAAGAAAGAAGAAATAATATTTAGATGATTATAATATATTTTAATTATATTATTATTATTATATTGTTTATATTGTTAATACAAGTTGGGTCATATATTCTTTGTGTGTGTGTGTGTGTGTGTGTGTATAGTGTTTCATATAGTGTATAGCGTTGTCATCGACATGGTGCATTCCTTCATTCCTGACTGCAATCACCGCGTAATAACGTCGTTGTGAATTCAGTCTTGTATTCCAGTTACGTATTCATTCAACATTATGTGTATGTAATAACATTATGTATTCCTATAGTTTTTATACTACCAATATTACTAAAAATCCCTGCTAGTGTTATTTTTATATATATATATATATATATATATATATATATATATATATATATATAATATAAATAACACTAGCAGGGATTTTATATATATATATTTTTTTTACTTTTATTTTTAGCATATATATAAATGTGACGTCATCATGTTTTGACCGACGTTTTCAGCATAAATGCATGAAAAATGTCAGATAAAAAAATTAGCGTTATTTCATTTGTCTGTAGCTTGAGCTTTGATTTCTTCATTTTACAGTAATTGTTTTATTGAGGACAAATCGCCACTACAACAACCATTAACTTCCCTGATAGTCATCCGATGTATCCAAACTTCAGCAGAGGAGTCCATGCTAACGTCCGGCTCACAAACCTCCGTGTTCGCGGGTGCTGGCGTGCTAACGACACTAGCCTGAACAGGGTTTGTCTCAGTGTCGGCCGTTGAAGCCGATTCAGTCACAGTGTCATCATCATTGTTGTTGACATCTTTTGGTTGAGCAGACTCATGACCATTTTTTCTTTTTTTAACCGTCTTACTTGAAAAAAAAATCTGAAATATGTTTCTGTTGCTTAATTGCTGCAGTCATAAGTGATGGAAGCACTTCCTGCACTTCCATCCTGAGGAGACTCTTACCACGAAATATGAGAAGAATATGTCATGAGTTTATAGCGTATATTCTGCACATACTGTTAAACCCATCTCACACAGTATACATGTTATGTATTTATTTTATTATTATTTTCAAAGTAAAAAGGTTTTTAAGTGAAAAAGTAAAAAAGTTTTTAAGTGAAAAAGTGAAAAAAGTTTTTAAGTGAAAAAAAAAAAGTAGTCCCCAGCCCCCCTCCAGGGCGTGCTGATGCTGTGACGAGGGAGGCTGCAGCCTCCACATCACCCCCCTTCCCATTCCACTGAGGTCTGGATGTCCCTGTGTCGCTTTTGGCTGCACCACCATCTGTGGTACTGGTTGACCTCTTGCCTCTTGGTGGAGGAGCCGGTGAAGTCACACCAATGGGAGGGACTAGGGAGCATCCCGCTTGGCCAGCTGGTCTGGATGTCCCTTCATCGCTCTTGGCTTCACCACCATCTTTGGTACCAGTTGCTCCCTTGCTTTTTTGAGGAGGATGATGCAGCTGGACGAATGGAAGGGAGAAGGGAGACCAGCTGGTCTGGATGTTCCTTCGTCAGATATTTCCCTCCCACCGGTGAAGCCGCACCAATGGGAGGGACCTTGGAGTAAGTCTCTAAATTCAGGGGTCTAAGGGTCCTTCCATGTTTTCCCAGTTTGGCCATTGCCCCTGATCCATTTTCTGTGGCTGGCTGCCAGTGGCCTTGTTTGGGTTCAGATGCATCTGACTGCCGATGCATCTGGCTGCACCACCATCTGTGGTAACGGTTGCCCTCTTGCCTCTTGGTGGAGGAGCCGGTGCAGTCACACCAATGAGAGGGACCTGGGAGCATCCCGCTTGGCCAGCTGGTCTGGATGGCTCTGCGTCCCTCTTGGCTGCCCCACCATCTGTGGTAATAGTTGCCCTCTTGCAGCTTGGTGGAGGAGCCGATGCAGCAGCGCCAATGGGTGTGAACAGGGAGAATCGCAGTTGGCGGGCAGGTCTGGATGTAACTGCTTCGCTCTTGGCTGCCCCACCATCTGTGGTAGCAGTTGACCTCTTGCCTCTTGGTGGAGGAGCCGGTCCAGTCGCACCAATGGGAGTGACTAGTCAAGCTCTAAAGTCAGGGGTCTCTGGTTTGGCCAGAGAGTTTGACCATTTCCCCCTGATTCATGGTCAGTGGCTGGCTGTCAGTGGCCTTGTCTGGTTTCAGATGCTGTGTGGTTTTTGCAGCCAGGGTCTTCAGGATAACTGTGAATTCAAAGAAATTAAGTCCTTCATACAAATTATTAATTCAAACATAATAAAGAGATTTAGGTTTACAAATGATTTTACAGACTCTTGGTAATTCAAATGTTTTGCCTTGATCATTAAGCAGTGCCTTCCTTTACCTAGATATAGTTTATATATGCTATAATATAATCTACTTTTTATACATATATATAGTTAGGAAATAGAGATATAGGATTATAAATCCATCAGAAAATGGTATTCTATCAGTTTTTGGTGGGTTTCCTGGGGATGGGGACATGCATCCCAGCAAAGTGTTCTTCATCGAGGCCTGCTCGAGAGCCGGCCCTTGAGTCATCCTCTTAGATTAGTTCAAGCTTTAAAGAAAATAAACACAGGCTCAATATTAAAGCAACAAAAGCCTGCAAACACAGAAGCCTTGGGACACTTTGATTCACCATGTGTCATATTAAACAAGCGTTGGTAGAAACATTCAGGGGGGATGGTTAGCCACATCGCCGGCCTTGTAGTAGACTATTTTGCCACAACCGCCGATCAAACATATTCCATGAGCTCTACTGTGACCAGGGAGTGCACTCACTGTAGGCGACACTGCACAAAGTCCAGCAGGTCCGGGTCGCTGGTGCCCAGAATACGTCTCTTGGAGTCTGGCAGGATCTTCTCACCCGACATGATGAGCCTGATATATTTCAGCATGCCCTCCATGTCTGAACATTAAAAAGCATCACACTGATTTAACATTGTTCATTGTTTTTTTAAGATCACAAGTAAGTTAGCTGCACCACCATCTGTGGTAACAGTTGCCCTCTTGCCTCTTCGCACCAATGGTTGGGATAAGGGAGCATCCCGCTTGGCCAGCTGGTCTTGTTGTTCCTGCGTCCCTCTTGGCTGCCCCACCATCTGGGGTCACAGTTGCCCTCTTGCAGCTTGGTGGAGGTGCAGCGGCGCCAATGGTGTGTGTACCTGCCTGTCTGCACTAAGAAATTTGATTGGTTTGTTTGTTGTACTGCGTCAAGATCGACAACAATTTCGACAAATCATGACTTTAAATTGAGTGCGTTCTGAGGCTGACAACTCGTTGACTTATTTTAAGTTTTCTCCTCTCCGCGTCGACGACAATCGAATCGCGCAATTTAAAATGCAGGTGGCTTCTTTGCTACTGATGCAGGTTGCAGAGAAACACTCAAATGCATGCCCATAGACCTGAAGAATAAGTCCCGCCTCCAGTTCCCCCCAGGCTCCTGGTTCCCTCGGTCAAATGTCTATGGGAAATAACATGGGTTTTTTGAATAATCGTACATAACAAACTGCAGGTGGCGTAGAAGTAAAAGCTGCATCACGTTTTGAACTGCACACTTTTTCCATCTAGTTTCAACTGGGTTTTTGGATTGTGGGTGCGTTAAAGTAGTAAATGATTATTAATGCGAACACACACACACACACACACACACACACACACACACACACACACACACACACACACACACACACACACACACACACACACACACACACACACACACACACACACACACACACACACACACACACACACACACACACCCGCCCTCCCTCCCCACGAAACGTCCCTCGACTGTGCACTCGATGGGACTGCATCTGTCGGCAGCCCTGCCCCCGCTGCTGCAGTCCAACTTGTGGTGGCACTGGCAAACAAATCTGTGATTTTGGCACATTTTACTGCGTCCACTTGTAGACTTTTGAGCCCTTTTTTTCGTATCTGCGCCCCCCCCCCCCCCCCCCCCCTTGCGCTTTTGTGGTTGAACACCGTCATGATCTAAGGGGCAATTTGTAAGCAAAGGAATGGTTGCTTACTTACTTACTTACTCACCATGCAGCAGTTGTTTTACAACTTATATAGGCCTACAACTCAATAATTGCAGTACACTACTGTTGCCATACGGTGGTGCTACGGTTCAATGTGTGGTTGGAATGTTAAAATGCTCCTCATGAAGATAATTAAAGAGGCTCAATGGATTTAATGTTGGAGAATGTATAACTTAAGGACCACTGACATCCTGACAACTTTAAATATTATTCCCCTGCATTTCAAGACTTGTGTGATAATTCTCAAATGATCAAACACAAGCTGTAAACTACAAAACAAGAGGATGGAGAGCTGATTGTTGTTGACTGTTGTCTATCTTCTCATCCTCCTTCCCCCTACAAATAATTATTTGGCTTTAACCTCTTTCAGAAGTTCAAAATGTGTATTTAATATTTATATTGTGCATATTTTGATGATATTATTAATAGCGTTAATTTGACATTGTTATTGGCCCCATTTTCCCTGTTTAATATACAATGCATATTACAATGTGTTAAAATAGTGGATCTGTCTCACCCTTTGGATAGGCATTGAGTTGATGTTTAATAAAGCATGAGATACATAAGATGTAGCCTATAAATCTTCAAAGCACAATAGAAAGAAATTATAGTTTTTACCTGTATGGGCATAGCTGAAGAAGATATTGTGCTGGTCAGTGCACCCCGTCATTATGTTGGGTAAACACGGCCAGAAGCTTCACCGGCTGCTGGAACTGCGTGAGGACAGGACCATGCAGGAGGAGCCACACCGTTGAGTCAGATATCTGGAAGGTAAATGAGCATCTACTTGTGACAATGATGGCACCTTGATAAGTCAATTGCTGCAAAACTTTAAACAATGAAAAATATATAAATATATATATTAAATAATTATAATGTCAAAGTGTTGTGTGTCCCATATATTTACACTCACATTCTTCTTTCACTTCCAATATAGGATGTTGCTTTAGGTGTGAAAGCCATTATAGCGCTTGTAGGGTTTGGGTTGAACTAACTATTTCTGTTCCCCTTGTTCAGATGACTCAGAGGAGGTGGAACACCAGGTCCAGAAGGTCCTCCAGGAGATGGAGAACATCCTGGGGGAACATCTGCAGAGCTACTTTTAACTCACACACCACACTATACCACACACACACATAACTCCACCTTCGACACTTCCAGTTAGCAGTTAATGCTATATGGGTGTCTATACTATGAATGCCTTGTTTAGAAGGACTGAAACAGTGGCCTCAGCAGATCCTGCTTTTAGAGTGTGTGATAAGCGATATGTTATTTATGTTAACAGATTACTAAATAATAACATTGATAACATCAGCTCCATCCCGAATTAACAACCCCCGCAAGCTAGGTTAGGCTATAAGGCTACTATAGGAAAGTATACACAATTTCCATTTTTCATCGTCTCACCATATAACAGCTTAATCCCACATTGTAAAGGATCGAATACATTATTTGAAATGTAAATCTGTTGAACATGTGTTTTGCAAGCCTGATAGGCCGTGAATATGTTTTAAAACGTTTGTTTCGATCTTAAAAAAAATATTGCATTATGTTTTTCCAGCCAGATAATTGTTTAAAAAAATGTCTGGCTTAAACGCAATACATATCGCCGTCTCAAACGTTTGTTTTTCTAACCGATGCGATCCAAACGAAGAAGCAGGGATGGTGTTTTTTTTGCATAATTTAAGAGCGAACTTAAAAATAAATAGAGGCCGTATTTCTTTATTTTGGTTTTAGCGTTATTTGAAAGGTTGACATTGGTGTGAAAAAGGAGCAAGCGGCTGTACTGAACTCAATGTCCACGCTAATGCTCATGAGTCTCGTGGACACACATTACTATGTTTATTACTAAGCCAGCTCCCGCAGATTACTGAACGAGGAGTCGTATATTGGCCTCAAGCTTCCCTCTACATCTACTGTATCAAAGATCAGTAGAGCCCCTTGCTCCAATATAACGCAAACGTATGATTCGTATTTATACCTGCCCAGCGCGGATGACATATCAATAAGGGTGCTCGATTTTTTTTTTTCCGGGAAAAGTGGACTATTGAGTCACGGCACTTCTTATATTGAAATCTGATTTGCATTCTTTGTCAAATTGGTATTATCTTCCAATATTTTTCAAAGAAACATGAAAAAAGTAGAGAAAGAAGGCCTCATGGGAAATGGAACTACCAGACAGAACGTTCAATTGACTTTTGTTACATTCAAATCAGAGCTATGGTTACAATATTTCGATCAAAGGATCATGTAAACGTCCACACATTTGCTTTTTTTCATGCTTCATTCTTGTAATTGTTTTGAACTCTTCCCATACATGAACACGGTCGTCATCTCTAAGGGGACAATTTGTAAGCAACGGAATGGTTGCTTACTTACTTACTTACTCACCATAATGCAGCAGTTGTTTTACAACTTATATACAACTCAATAATTGCAGTACACTACTTTTGCCACACGGTGGTGCTACAGTTCAATGTGTGGTTGGAATGCTAAAATGCTCCTCATGAAGATAAATAAAGAGGCTCATCGAATTTAATGTTGTAGAATGTATAACTTAAGGACCACTGACATCCTGACAACTTTAAATATTATTCCCTGCATTTCAAGACTTGAGGATAATTCTCAAATGATCAAACACAAGCTGTAAACTACAAAACAAGAGGATGGAGAGCTGATTGTTGTTGAATACATTGTCTATCGTCTCATCCTCCTTCCCCTACAAATAATCCCTTACCGGTTAAGAACATTTTAATGCCATTTGGGTCTGGTTGAGCCCCTCTATAGGTCCACTCTGTTCTGGTGCTCCCTGCTGTAAGATGTAAAGCATTGGTTACAGATGTCAGATATCATACCAATATTTGACAACAGGGACAACTATACAATCCCCCATAGGGTACAGAAGATTTGATGTAGCTTGATTTGTATATATTTGACCTTAACAAAGTTCAAAATGTGTATTTAATATTTATATAGTGTATATTTTTATGTGATTAATAACATCAATTTGACATTGTTATTGGCCCCATTTTCCCTGTCTAATATACAATGCATATTACAATGTGTTTAAAAAGTGGATCCGTCTCTCCCTTTTGATAGGCATTGAGTTGATGTTTAATAAAGCATTATCACTCCCTCCAGGAAATAAACGACACCGTGGTTCTCGTTACTGATGGATTTATTGCTGCTCCTTGCCATCTCTCCGTCCACAATCATCCATTGCAATATCCACCGTCGAACTACACATACGATAATGTAAAATAGACACATTACATACGGTAAAAGGTTAACACAAATATATTCAGAAAATAAACGTTATCTTATTATATACACATACCTCGCTGGCTGCACATAACCATGAGGGAATGAGGTTTCTTCCGCAAAAATACTTATTTCAAAACATCCAAAAGAAAAAAATCTTCACTATTCAGCTTAACTTAATGACTTCAACACACGAGGAATCTGAGCACGTCTTCACCGTCAATTGGCTGTTACACCTTAATTGGCTGTTAAGTGTACATATGTCACGGAAACTTTGGTTCCTACCTAATGTGGCGAACTCAATATATTAAAACAAATTGAATACGTAAATATAAACAAACAAAATATTAAATAATGACAAATAATATTTATGGCAGTTAAAAGCATGATCATGGGAAGAGATACATAAGATGTAGCCTATAAATCTTCAAAGCACAATAGAAAAAAGGGGAAGGAAGAAGTAAAGAAATTATCGTTTTTACCTATATGGGCATAGCTGAAGAAGATATTGTGCTGGTCAGTGCACCCCGTCAGTATGTTGGGTAAACACGGCCAGACGCTTCACCTGCTGGAACTGCGTGAGGACAGGACCATGCAGGAGGAGCCACACCGTTGAGTCAGATATCTGGAAGGTAAATGAGCATCTACTTGTGACAATGATGGCACCTTGATAAGTCAATTGCTGCAAAACTTTAAATAAAAAAAAAATATATATATATTATATTAAATAATTATAATGTCAAAGTGTTGTGTGTCCCACATATATACACACGCACGTTCTTCTTTCACTTCCAATATAGGATGTTGCTTTAGGTGTGAAAGCCCTTATAGCGCCTGTAGGGTTTGGGTTGAACTAACTATTTCTGTTCCCCTTGTTCAGATGACTCAGAGGAGGTGGAACACCAGGTCCAGAAGGTCCTCCAGGAGATGGAGAACATCCCGGGGGAACATCTGCAGAGCTACTTTTAACTCACACACCACACTATACCACACACACACACACACACACACACACACACACACACACACACACACACACACACACACACACACACACACACACACACACACACACACACACACACACACACACACACACACACACACACACACACACACACACACACACACACACTCCACCTTTGACACTTCCAGTTAGCAGTTAATGCTATATGGGTGTCTATACTATGAATGCCTTGTTTAGAAGGACTGAAACAGTGGCCTTAGCAGATCCTGCTTTTAGAGCGTGTGTTAAGCGATATGTTATTTATGTTAACAGATTACTAAATAATAACATTGATAACATCAGCTCCATCCCGAATTAACAACCCCCGCAAGCTAGGTTAGGCTATAAGGCTACTTTAGGAAAGTATACACAATTTCCATTTTTCATCGTCTCACCATATAACAGCTTAATCCCACATTGTAAAGGATCAAATACATTATTTGAAATGTAAATCTGTTGAACATGTGTTTTGCAAGCCTGATAGGCCGTGAATATGTTTTAAAACGTTTGTTTCGATCTTAAAAAAAATATTGCATTATGTTTTTCCAGCCAGATAATTGTTAAAAAAAAATGTCTTAAACGCAATACATATCGCCGTCTCAAACGTTTGTTTTTCTAACCGATGCGATTCAAACGAAGAAGCAGGGAGGGTGTTTTTTGCATCATTTAAGAGCGAACTTAAAAATAAATAGAGGCCGTATTTCTTTATTTTGGTTTAGCGTTATTTGAAAGGTTGACGTTGGTGTGAAAAAGGAGCAGGCAGCTGTACTGAACTCAACATCCACGCGAATGCTCATGAGTCTCGTGGACACACATTATTACTAGGTTGACTACTAAGCCAACTCCCGCAGATTACTGAACGAGGAGTTGTATATTGGCCTCAAGATTCCCTCTACATCTACTGTATCAAAGATCAGTAGAGCCACCTGCTCCCAATACAACGAAAATGTTCGATTCATATTTATACCTGCCCAGCGCGGATGACATATCAATAAGGGTGCTCGATTTTTTTTTCCGGGAAAAATGGACTATTGAGTCACGGCACTTTTTATATTGAAATGTGAAATGCATTATTTGTCAAATTGGTAATATCTTCCAATATTTTTCAAAGAAACATTAAAGAAGAAGAGAAAGAAGGCCTCATGGGAAATGGAACTACCAGACAGAACGTTCAGTTGACTTTTGTTACATTCAAATCAGAGCTATGGTTACAATATTTCGATCAAAGGATCATGTAAACGTCCACACATTTGCTTTTTTTATGCTTCATTCTTGTAATTGTTTTGAACTCTTCCCATACATGAACACGGTCGTCATCTCTAAGGGGACAATTTGTAAGCAACGGAATGGTTGCATACTTACTTACTTACTTACTCACCATAATGCAGCAGTTGTTTTACAACTTATATACAACTCAATAATTGCAGTACACTACTTTTGCCACACGGTGGTGCTACGGTTCAATGTGTGGTTGGAATGTTAAAATGCTCCTCATGAAGGTAAATAAAGAGGCTCATTGAATTTAATGTTGTAGAATGTATAACTTAAAGAAGAACCACTGACATCCTGACAACTTTAAGGATAATTCTCAAATGATCAAACACAAGCTGTAAACTACAAAACAAGAGGATGGAGAGCTGATTGTTGTTGAATACATTGTCTATTGTCTCATCCTCCTTCCCCCTACAAATAATCCCTTACCGGTTAAGAACATTTTAATGCCATTTGGGTCTGGTTGTGCCCCTCTGTAGGTCCACTCTGTTCTGGTGCTCCCTGCTGTAAGATGTAAAGCATTGGTTATAGATGTCAGATATCATACCAATATTTGACAACAGGGACAACTATACAATCCCCCATAGGGTACAGACGATTTGATGTAGATTGATTTGTATATATTTGGCTTTAACAAAGTTCAAAATGTGTATTTAATATTTATATTGTGTATATTTTGATGATGTGATTAATGACGTCAATTTGACATTGTTATTGGCCCCATTTTCCCTGTCTAATATACAATGCATATTACAATGTGTTAAAAAAGTGGATCTGTCTCACCCTTTGGATAGGCATTGAGTTGATGTTTAATAAAGCATGATCATGGGAAGAGATACATAAGATGTAGCCTATAAATCTACAAAGCACAATATAAAAAGGGGTAAGGAAGAAATAAAGAAATGATCGTTTTTACCTATATGGGCATAGCTGAAGAAGATATTGTGCTGGCCAGTGCACCCCGTCAGTATGTTGGGTAAACACGGCCAGAAGCTTCACCTGCTGGAACTGTGTGAGGACAGGACCATGCAGGAGGAGCCACACCGTTGAGTCAGATATCTGGAAGGTAAATGAGCATCTACTTGTGACAATGATGGCACCTTCATAAGTTAAGTTAAGTTAACTTGATTGTTGCAAAAATGTAAACAATAAAAAAAAGATATATTATATTAAATAATTATAATGTCAAAGTGTTGTGTGTCCCACATATATATATATATATATATATATATACCCACACGTCCTTCTTTCACTTCCAATATAGGATGTTGCTTTAGGTGTGAAAGCCCTGGTGGAACACCAGGTCCAGAAGGTCCTCCAGGAGATGGAGAACATCCTGGGGGAACATCTGCAGAGCTTCTTTTAACTCACACACCACACCACACTACACACACACACACACACACACACACACACACACACACACACACACACACACACACACACACACACACACACACACACACACACACACACACACACACACACAACTCCACCTTCGACTCTTCCAGTTAGCAGGTAATGCTGCATGGGTCTCTATACTATGAATGCCTTTAGAAGGACTGAAACAGTGGCTTGAATATATGTGCACAGCTCCTCAGCAAATATATAGCCTACATCTCTGCCGCAGCCACAAATATCCAGGTGGCCATTTTGGAAACCATTGCATGCATCATCTCAAACGTACACAAGACCCATTGTGTAAATCTGATCAATTTCACAAACCAACAAGTCATTTTACCCTGAATGACATTTTCCACGTCACTGCTGTGGTTGCATTTAGGCCTACCTATGGGTCATTTATTTTTGGCCAATTCAAAGTTAGTTCATATTTTGTATTTTGGGTTGAATCAGTGTGAGTGAGTATCTTTAATCTAACTTTTTGGTAACTTAAAAGGTTACTTTGTTCCTTTTTATATAAAGTAGACTTAATTATAGTAGGAATGGAGTAGAAGTAAAGATACTTTTCTTGTATCTTCCAGATGATGTATACATGTTATGTGTTTCTGTATTTGTTGTATATCAAGACGTAGTTCATCATTAAAATATATAATGTAAAATAATTGTCTTTATTCAAATAATTGGATCCCGTCTGTTCTGTACAATCACAATTAAATCCATCCTGAGTATTGTTAAAGGGGTGATATTAGGCCACCAGGTGTGAGTGTCCACCAACATGTATGCTGGATAGATCAGTCTACCAGCCTACCCAGTGGACTGAAGCACATGTTGCTTATCTATCTATCATCAACTAGGTGGACACTCCCACTCGTGATGTCACTAAAACACAGGAAAAGGCAGGTTTTCAAACGGCTTGTAATGGCTTATCGATCACACTCACACTAGGTGGTATAATATCACACACACACACACACACACACACACACACACACACACACACACACACACACACACACACACACACACACACACACACACACACACACACACACACACACACACACACACACACACACACACACACACACACACACACACACACACACACACACCAGTTGGTCACCAGACCAACAAGTGGGCAAGAAACCAGTCGCTCAGCACCTTGGAGAGCGACTGCGGAAGACGTCTCCCACTCTGTCTGCAGCGGCTATCCTCGACTCGACACACCAGCCACCAAGCCACCGCCATATACACGGTGCATTCATTTAACACCTTCATGTTTTTAAACGACGCAATTCTAATAATACTGTGAGAACGAGACCGCAGACGACCCTTACCTGAACGGCTGATCAAAAGAACTTAAGAAAGAAATAAAGTATTTTGTACCTTAATCATGTGATAAAATGCAAAAAAAAGAGAGAATCATGTCTGACAATATTAAATAGTCTAATTAAGTGTGCTACAAAATAGTAGGATTCGGGGACACGAAGAACGTCCCGCCCCTCTGTGGTGATACCCGCTCCCGCCACTGGGTGTCGCTCATAACACTGATTATGGAACTGCTGCTTGTATGCGCCAGGACAGAGAGCAAAGACACATGTAATTTGTATGCAAGACAATACAACACAACCCTGGATGAGCTAGAAAGGAGAGCATAGATAGGAGAGAGGATGAAGAGAGAGGAATGAGAGAGAAGAAACTAAGATGAGAGGATGGAGAGGAGTGGAGACAGAGATGACAAGACAAAGTCACGGTACTCACACACATGAGGAGAATCTTTACATGTAGTCACTGTGACCTTTGTGTAAGTGTGGAACACATGTTGGGTTGTTGCATGGTAGGCATTAAAAGTAAGTCGACTCATCAGCTGTTTTTCCATTTTCATTTCAATCATAAAAGTCATACATTCATACATTTTATTTATGATTCATACACGTCATTCATGATTCAGAAGCAAAGTAATGATTCGATTATTATGATTAACATCAATCCCTGAAACAAGTTATACATAACTGCAACCATCAACAATTGTAAGTAAACCTTTAAAAACATGAGAAAGTGACAATGAAGAATATAATGTTATCTAATGATTTACAATGGGTTATAATTTATAATAGTCAGGGTTCACTTCCTACTGACTTTCTCCTTGTAAAATGACAGCAGTACAACATCAAAGCAGTTCTCACAGATCTCACATAGTAGATATTCTAATTCAGGAAACAATATTAGTTGTTTTAGTGGTTTGCTAATTGTATTATCAAACAAAGGTCCTAGTCTGTTTGATTGACAGGTGAGATGATCAGGGGGGCAGAGTTGTTACCTTCATAATCATAGAGACCTGGGCTGAGGAATGGATAGAGAGGCCCAGTAAAGCTACAGCCGGTAGCAGAGTAGATATGAACCCAGGCTTCCACATCATAGAAGGAGACCAGACCCTCATCATAATCAACAAACACCCCCACCTTCTGGAGCTCAGCTCTCAGAGGGAGGGAGACAGCAGGGTTATCATTAAATAGAAACCCATCCTTGTTGAATGAAATAGTCCAGTAACCCGTCTCAGGGGTCAACATGGTCTGACCTTTTCTGTCAATGGACTCTCTGGCCACTCCTAAAAACCATTGAGTCTTGTCTTTAACCTGGACTTCAAAGTAAAATCTCCCAGAGGAAAAACTCTCCCTTGTGTGAACATGTAAATACAGTGTAAATCTCTTAGGGTTGTCTGGGAGTTCCTTCCATACACCTCCATGATGTACTTGTTTCCCATCCTCAGACAGGATGAGACTGCAAGCCGCTGTATCAGGATCCAGAGTCACATCTACTTCATACTGCTGGACCCTCTTAAGTTCAGCTTCACGCAGCTTCTTCATCTCCATGTTCAGTGTCTCCTCCAGCTGATCCAGGGATCTCCTCAAGGTCCCTACATATGACGGAGGACAGACCTCCACCGTCGTCCAGTCCCTGGTGGGTGGAGGATCCTTCAGGGATCTGAAGGCCTGGAGGAGGTGGAGGTGGTCTTTAGTGTGTGAGAGCTGCTTCATTTCTGAGTTTCTATTGGTCAGATCTTCTATTTCCTGCTCCAGCTCTTTGATGAGGTCTTCAGCTTGTTTCTCTGTGGATTTCAGTCTCTCTTTAACCATTTGGTTGAGATCATCCTGGCACTTTTCAATGTAGCACATCAGAGCGGTGAGGACCTGCACACCATCAGTTATCTCTCGGTCTGCATCTGCTTTGCTGCGTTTAACTGTGTCTTTAATCTCCTGAATATTTTTTTGTCTCTCCTGGATCATCTGCTGAACTTCAGCCTCTATCTTCCCCAGCTGGGCCATCTTCACTTCATATTCCTCCTTTAGAGGTACAACAGGATGGGACTTGTGGTCTGTCTCTGTGCAGAACTGACACACATACACCTGTTCAGTCTGGCAGAAAAGCTCCAGAAGTCGATCGTGTATCTTACACATCCTGTCTTCCAGACGGTCCATAGGCTCGACCAGCTGATGTTTCTTCAGGACTGTGACTCTCTGATGTGGCTCCAGGTGGGTTTGGCAGAAACACATGAAACACCCTAGGCAGGAATTCACAGCCTTCAGCTGGGTCCCAGTACAGACGTCAAAGGGAACTTCTGCTGGTTCAACACAAGGCTGCTCTTTTACTCGTACGGACGTTCCAAACCGATCAACCATCTCTGAAAAGAGGATATTGACCCGTAAATCAGGTCTTGTGTTGAAAAGCTCGTTGCAAACAGGACATTTGTACTTGACTTGTTCATTCCAGAACTTTGAAATACAGGTTCTGCAGAAGTTGTGTCCACATGGTGTGGAAACTGGACTCCTGAACACATCCAGACAGATGGGACATGAAACGTTCTCCTCAGACCAGGAAGTGTTAGCAGAGGCCATTCCTAGACACAGACGACAAGGTTTATGTATTGAGCAAGTCCATTATTGTTTTAATTCCATAACGGTAAAAGTGGTTTTAACTTCTCTAAAAGTTGTGCTGTTTTACTCACTTTGGTGTGGTTTCTGTCTGACGGAGAATGAATTTTTCGCCTCAATGACAGAACAGCTTCCACTTTGTGTGGCTTTGGTTTCTTTGAACCTTAAGTTTATTTTCCTGAACAAAACGTCCTCTCCTCTCCTCGCCTAACCCCTGGCTCCTCCCCTACCCCCTAGCTCCTCCCCTAACCCCTGGCTCCGCCCCTACAGACACAGTTCACTGATGTCTCAGCTTTCGCTCTCTGACTTTGGGCACATTCATGCGCTGTGTTGGCCTCTTCAAATGCCTTGATGTGTGTTCTCCACTTCTTTCTGGAGATAAAAGAGAGCCGATGGAAAACGAGAGACATTGTGGTGATTTAGTGGTGATTTGCGATACTGTAACTGGGATTCATCTGCGTTGATCTACCCAGGCTTCAGGGGATTCCCCGAATGTGATCCACCCAGATCTGATGTAGGAAAAAAGCTATTCATAGGCACGCACGCACATATGTGTGTGTGTGTGTGTGTGTGTGTGTGTGTGTGTGTAGCACCCATGACAACTGAGGGGAAGGGAAATGGAATTCAGTGGACAACGTGGGAGCAGCCGGTGGATCTTGAATTTGCAGATGATATAGTTCTCCTTTCACATACACAGACACAAACGCAAAAGAAGACAGACAGACTTTCACAAACTAACTTGGTCTCACTCCCAATATAACAAAAACACAAGTGATGAAGATCCACTCCAAAACCAGAAACCCCATCTTCTTGAACAGCCCTGCCCTAGAGGAGGTAGAAGCTTTCACCTACCTAGGCAGTGTTGTGGATACCACTGGAGGGACTGATGCCAACATTAGAGGCAGAATTAACAAGGCTAGAGTCGTGTTTAACATGCTCAGAAAGATCTGGAGCTCAAAAAACATCTCCACCAACACTAAGATACGCGTCTTCAACTCCAACGTGAAACAAGTGATGCTGTGTGGATCCGAAACATGGAGAACAACAAAACACACAACACACAGGCTGCAAACATTCATCAACACCTGCCTCAGAAGGATATTCAACATCTGGTGGAAAGACAAAGTCAACAATGTGGACCTGTGGAAAAAGAACAAGCCAAGACCCCATAGACTTATAAATCTGAAAGAGAAAGTGGAGTTGGATTGGCCACACCCTCAGAAAACCTGCCACAAACATCCCCCGACAAGCCCTGAAATGGAACCCCCAAGGGAAAAGGAAAAGAGGTCGCCCCAGGAACAGCTGGAGAAGAAGTGTGGAGGCAGAAATGTCAGAGAGTGGGCTCAACTGAGGAGAGCTTGAGCGAAAAGCCATAAGCAGAGTGAAATGGAGGATATTCGTCAGTGGCCTACACACCCAAGAGGAGCAAAGGGCTTAGTAGTAATAGCACAGAGTCTATGAACATGTCCAAGGCTACAATAAATGAGTCCAACTAGTTTTGTGCTATAGCCAGCCACCTACTGTCAAATCATGTATTAATGGCTAGTATTTTAACATTTTTTCAGAGAAACACAGGTCCATATTCATGTCAAAGCAACAACCCACTTCCAGAATCACAATGGTTTTTAAAAGATCATCAACAACAACAATGTCAGGAGTATTTGGAATGTCTCTAAGAACACTTTCTAGGGAGTTATCATTTAAATGTATGAACCAGTTAAGTTGTATTTTTTTGCTTGTATGCATTGTGCTGAGTCCATATACTTTGCGTAGTTCATTCGCTGTAATGTCAACAATGCGATCGTGACGGGCAAATGCGGGACACACACACACACACACACACACACACACACACACACACACACACACACACACACACACACACACACACACACACACACCTGAGTGTAATTGTTTTTACAACAGGTTTGTTTTTTGGGTTCTTTCCCCTCTGTTCTTTCTTGGCTCGTGTTTCTCTTATAAAGCAAAACGGTCGACCAGCGACACCAACCTTTACAAAAGAGCGAAAAAAGACCAGAGAAACAGAAGACAGAAAGCTTCTCCTCCTCCCTCCTCCCTCAGTGCGGTGGTGGGAACAACTAAAGCGCCACGTGGAGCCGTGTGGTTTGCTTCGGTAGTGCCGGGGAACCCTGAGGTGAGAGACAGAGAGATGGCCATATCTGAGCCATGAGCACTACGCGCCAACCCCCCTTTACCGTAAAGTCTACACAACCGCGAATATTCACCGGCGAACGACGACGTGATGATGATGAATAAACCTTTATTGATAATAACCCCTGTCACTGTACAAGTACAAGTACATGCACAACGAAATTGGGCCATCGACCAGTCCAACATATATACACAACACACATGGGGTAGACAGGACCGGAAGACAGGGTAAGAGAAAAGTACAGCAAGACATGAGGAGAGGGAGGAGAAAAAAAGAGGCAACCCCCAGACTATACTCCTAGGGGTAGTACAGTGTGGGAACAGGAAAAAAACACCTCAGCACATAAGCACATAATCACAACATGAGAACACAAGACCTGCAACAGGGGGAGGGGGGTGGGGGGGGTTAACCAATACAGGCAAGCAGCCACCCGGTCCTCTGCAGCCATTAGGCGCTGGACACAGACCCGTCTTGTCATACTGGGGGGGAAAACCAAAAGCCGCGAAGGCGTGGGATGGGGGTAGAGGGGGGTGATTGCGTATCTGTAACCGTGTAAGAGTTTGTGTGTGCGTAGGCCTGAAGAGTCGCTCGCCCGACGTCACAACCATGGTGTCTCAGCCATTGCACGTTTCTAAGCGGCCCCTGCTCTAAGTAGCCCTCGTGAGGTAATCAAGGACGTCATTAATTAATGAGTGGCACGTGGCTGTAGTTTGTATCTTAGTCATGCAATAAAAAACAAAAAACATCAATATTAATCACACTATTAAATAAATAGTCTAATTAGTCCTACTGAAAAATAGTAGGATTATTGGCCCACAAAGAACATTCCGCCCCTCTGTGGTGATTGCCAGCGTCCTCTTCGATGCCGTGGTGTGCCGGGGAGGTAGCACCAAGAAGAGGGATGCTGGGTGACTGGAAGGGCTGGCTCTGTGGTGGGCGCTGAACTGGATCACATCAGCATCAGACAAAAGGACACCGGGCAAACTGCTCACCATCATGGACCACGACTGTCATCCACTCTACAACACCATCATCAAGCAGAAGAGCTTGATCAGCGGGAGGCTACGCACACTGCCATGTAAACCTGACACACTGAGGTAATTTGTCCTCAGGGCCATACAATTGTACAATCAGACAATTAAAGGGAAAGAGATATAGAACACACGTACACTGTTTACTGGCTAAATCAGCCCTTATGCACAGCCCCTCCCTCCTTCCACCAGCAATATTGACTTGTTGATTTGTCTCTCCCACTGTTTACACTATTCATCATAATGCACATACTAATTGTTATTTCTCAAACTATCCTTGTACTGCTACAGTTGTCATCGTTTTTATATTATTGCAATGTGTATATAGTTATTTTATATTGTCCATATTTAATTTAGTGGTCTCTGGATTTTATCCTTTATCCTTGCACTGCCTTTCCTATCTGCACTACCTGATAGGGGAGCGATAGCTGCTGGACCCAAGAGCAGAACACAGAGACAGGACTGGAGTTGGAGTGAAGGGGAACAGGTTTATTTTGAAGGGGAGTTGATGAGATGATGCAGGCCAGGTGTGAGCAGTCGAGAGTGGCAGGCAAGGCTCAGAGACAGACAGGGGGGTGTGGCCGACACAGGGGGAGAACACACAGCACCACAGCCGTGGCTGTGACACTACCATCATGACACACACTATCATCGAGCACCATACAAGGGCTGTATTACTGTATCAAAGGGTCAGTCCCTGTCCTGTCACTGCAAGCCTATACAGCCCTTAGCACATCCATGTGGAATTTGTATTTTATTTAGTTTGTTTAGTTTATTCAGTATCTCTTATTGTCCATCGTATTCATGTATATATATATTTTTTTTTTCTGTTTATGCTGTATGTGTATGCTATGTGTGATGTCTTTAAAGCTACTGTGAACTTGAATTTCCCCTTGGGGATCAATAAAACTATCTATCTATCATCTGATACCCGCTCCCGCCACTGGGTGTCGCTCATAACACTGATTATAGTACTGCTGCTTGTATGTGCCAGGGCACAGGTAGTAGACTATAGCAAAGACGCGTCAAACAGATAGTTACACACATGTAATGTGTATGCAAGACAGTAATTAACACAATCCTGGATGAGCAAGAAATGTGAGGAGAGATAGGAGAGAGGAGGAAGAGAAGAGAGAGGAAGGAGAGAGGAGAAACTAAGAGGAGAGGATGGAGAGGAGAGGAGAGATGACAAGACAGTCACGGAACTCACACACATGAAGATAATCTTTACATGTAGTAACTGTGACCTTTGTTTTAGTGTGTTACACATGTTGGGTTGTCATTGGGTTGTCATTGACTCATAAGCCTTTTTTCCATTTTTATTGAAGTCAAAAAAGTGTTTTTACATTTGATTGTGTTGTCATTCATCAAACTAATAGTAATGTTAAGATGATTATGATATACACATTAATCCTCAAAACATGTTCTACGTAACTGCAACCATTAACAATTGTGTAGCCGTAAACCTTTAAAAAACTGGAGAAAACATAATGAAGAATATAATGTTATCTAATGATTTACAATGGGTTATATTTTATAATAGTCAGGGTTCACTTCCTACTGAATTTCTCTTTGTTAAAATACAGCAGTACAATATTAAAGCACTTCTCTCAGATCTCACATGGTAGAGATTCTAATTCAGGAAACAACCTCAGTTGTTTTGGTTGTTTGATTATTTTATTATCAAACAAAGGCCCTAGTCTGTTTGATTGACAGGTGAGATGATCAGGGGGGCAGAGTTGTTACCTTCATAATTATAGAGACCTGGGCTGAGGAATGGATAGAGAGGCTCACTAAAGGTGCAGCCAGTAGCAGAACCCATACGAACCCTGGCTTCCACATCATAGAAGGAGAGCAGACCCTCATCATAATCAACAAACACCCCCACCTTCTGGAGCTCAGCTCTCAGAGGGACACGGACAGCAGGTTTATCTAAAAATACCAACCCATCCTTGTTGTAGTAAAGTGTCCAGTAACCCATCTCAGGGGTCACTATGATCAGACCTTTTCTCTTGATGGACTCTCTGGCCACTCCTAAACGCCATGTAGTCTTGTCGTTAACCTGTACCTCAAAGTATAATCTCCCAGAGGAGAAGCTCTGCCTTGTGAGAACACATGTATATTGTGTAAATCTCTTAGGGTTGTCTGGGAGTTTCTTCTCTACACCTCCATCATGTACTTGTTTCCCATCCTCAGACAGGATGAGACGGGGATGAGCTGTATCAGGATCCAGAGTCACATCTACTTCATACTGCTGGACCCTCTTCAGTTCAGCGTCACACAGCTTCTTCATCTCCATGTTCAGTGTCTCCTTCAGCTGATCCAGGGATCTCCTCAAGGTCCCTACGTATGACGGAGGACGGACCTCCACCGTTGTCCAGTCCCTGGTGGGTGGAGGATCCTTCAGGGATCTGAAGGCCTGGAGGAAGTGGAGGTGGTCTTTAGTGTGTGAGATCTGCTTCACCTCTGAGCTTCTATTGGTCAGATATTTTATTTCCTGCTCCAGCTCTTTGATGAGGCCTTCAGCTTGTTTCTCTGTGGATTTCAGTCTCTCTTTAACCATTTGGTTGAGATCATCCTGGCACTTTTCAATGCAGCGCATCAGAGCAGTGATGACCTGCAAACCATCAGCTATCTCTCTGTCTGCATCTGCTTTGCTGCGTTTAACTGTGTTTTTAATCTCCTTAATCTTTATTTTTCTCTCCTGGATCATCTGCTGAACTTCAGCCTCTATCTTCCCCAGCTGAGCCGTCTTCACTTCATATTCCTCCTTTAGAGGAACAACAGGATGGGATTTGTGGTCTGTCTCTGTGCAAAACTGACACACATACACCTGTTCAGTCTGGCAGAAGAGCTCGAGAAGTCGTTCGTGTTTCTTACACATCCTGTCTTCCAGACGGTCCATAGGCTCGACCAGCCGATGTTTCTTCAGGCCTGCGACTCTCTGATGTGGCTCCAGGTGGGTTTGACAGTAAGAGATAAGACACACTAGGCAGGACTTCACGGCCTTCCGCTGGGTCCCAGTACAGACGTCACAGGGAACTTCTCCTGGTTCAACACAAGGCTGCTCTTTTACTCGTACGGACGTTCTAAACTGAGCTGCCAGCTCTGATAAGAGGGTATTGACCTGTAGATCAGGTTTTGTGTAAAAAATCTTGTTGCAAACAGGACATTTGTAGTGGACTTGCTCATCCCAGAACTTTGTAATACAGGTTCTGCAGAAGTTGTGTCCACATGGTGTGGAAACTGGGCTGCTGAACACATCCAGACAGATGGAACATGAAAAGTTCTCCTCAGACCAGGAAGTGTAAGCAGAGGCCATTCCTAGACACAGATAACAAGGTTTATATATTGAGCAATCCCATTGTTTTTGTTATAACAGAAAGAGAGGTTTTACCTTATCTCAAAGTTGTTCTGTTTTACTCACCTTGCTGTGGTTTCTGTCTGTCACACTATTTGCTATAAAATGTGTTATTTTCCTCCTGAAAGAAAGAACTGCTTCCAAGTCGGATGAATTTGGTTACTGGGAAGTTTTGTTTCCTGATCAAGACGTCCTCTGCTCTCCTCCCCTAACACCTGGCTCCTCCTCTAACACCTGGCTCCTCCCCCACGGACACAGTTCAGTGATGTTTCATTGTTTAGGCACATTCATTTACTGTGTGGGCTACCTCAAATGCATTGATGTGTGTTCAAATCTGTTCAATCTTTAAAATACAAAACACAGACCAAGAGATGGTGTAAAACCGGATACATTCTGGTGATTGAATGGTGATTTGCTACTGTAACTGTGATTAAGACCTATACAAAAACTAGCTCAGGTGTTTTCTCTGGTGCAGTCTTCATAAAAACGTCCTCTACCTGTATAGCCAGGTAATATGTGCTATTATGGTTTTTGATTCAATATTATGTTTAAACTGGTACTTAAATAAGGCTAATCTCTCAGACTCATAAAACAGCTGCATCACGTGACTCAGGGTAGGGCAGACGAACCAGACCAACAAGTTCACTATTCAGAGACATCACTGTCAATGCCAGTGCAGAGACAGCAAAACAAACCTAAAATCTGCCGTGGCATTTAACAATGTCACATTATCACTGGTGGTGCATTATGGGTAGCTTTTACATGCCAGGGACAAACAGTGTGAAAATCTGAAGTGATGGACAACTGGTTTTGTAGTCTAGTTCTAGTTGTTATTTAGGGTTATCAAGGTGTGCAAGGTCACTTGCAGTCAAGTTGTGAAGAAAACCAAACACGCTGTGGGAGCTGGTCCTAACCCACTATCAGAATGTAAAAAATGCATTCTGGCTAATGTCTGGTAGACGGTAGTTTTCCATTAAGGGGCACGGCTTGATTGCAGATCTGGTTTTCATCGTCTCTGGGGTGGAGCCAGAACATTTGATTCATGTAACCTGATAACCCAGAACTGACAGTAACTGTTGAAGTGCAGTAGCATGTGTTTAATAGAGGGTCATTTGAGGGCATATTTACATACGTTTTTAAAAAGTTATGCATTCATGTTGCGATTTGGAGCAGGAGGAATCCACATCACTACTATGTAACCCACTGCATCACCTTTCATCAATCAAACCACAACAAAACAAGAAAACACTTTTCGGTACGATGGCTGTATGATGTCATTATATAAGGTTCTTTATTTCCCTGTTATACACACAAACACACGACACGCACACACACAAACGTGTGTGACACAAAGGTGTCACCATACCAACTCATAACAACTCAGCAGGAAACCAAAGTCAGTCAGTCGGTCTGGTTAGGTCAGGTCAGGTCAGGTCAGGCTCTCTCTCTCTCTCTCTCTCTCTCTCTCTCTCTTAATGTGTCATGGTACACGGAAGAGTATATAGTGACAAGGGGGGAGAGCAAAAGCGAGAGAGAGCGCGAGAGAGAGAGAGAGAGAGAGAGAGAGACACACACACACACACAGACATACAGAGAGAGGGAGAGATGAATCAAACCAGATAAATCATTGACATGAACTTTAAGGCTAGTAGCTAGGCTAGTATTTAACTCCCTAAACCCTAAGCCCTCTACAGCACAAGGAAACACCCCCTAAAAGCCCAGAGGGAAGGAACCCTGGACCGACCGATAATAAAATACCTTAGTGGACGTTATAACGCTTTAGACGACACAACATTTAACACAAATGAGGGTGAGATGGTTAGCAAGGAGGTCTCTCATCAATGTGTTGTTGTGGGTTTCCTTTGGGTGCCGCTCCTCCCAAATTCTCCCAAACATTTTATTTTGCTCGCTTTGAGCTCACTAGAAAGGCCATGTCTGCTGGCGAGTTTGTTTTTCGTTTTAATAAACGGTGACTCAAAAATTCCAGGAATCCTTTGGGTGATTAGAATCTCTGGTCCCTGGTGGCTCGACTGGTAGAGCTTGGCAGTTGGTGGCGCGCCCTCAGAGAACCACAGAACGGCCCGTAGTTCAGGAAGGAACTGAAGTCATGAATTCATTCAAGACTTTTAATCGATAATCCAAGCAGACATCTTTTCTACACCATTTATAGATCGGTTTGCATTATTTCTATTCGCTGACTCCCTCTCTATGTGAAACACCTGCTGTTGCAGGCATCCCCTCTGATTGGCTGATAGGGTGACCCGGTCCCCTGCTGTTGCAGGCATCCCCTCTGATTGGCTGATAGGGTGACCCGGTCCCCTGCTGATTAGGCGCTGATGTGACACACCTGTCCTCCTCTTACTGAAGCTGAACTGAAGGGGCGTTCACAGGGGAGCCGGCAGCCCTGCAGCCCCACAGTGAACCAGGACTGTTGAGGGGCTCAGGGGACCCGGTGGGTTGGTTTGTTTAGACTCCTCGTCCAGAGGATCCCCAACGTCCTCCCTGAGCAGCCCAGACCTGGGCCTTCATCTCACTGGACGCTCTGGATACAAACGCCTGCTAATGGTCATATTGTGAGGTATAGTTTGGTTAACATGATCTTCTATAGTTGTAGGAGAGAGGTTTAGGAACCAGACAGAATAGCCACAAACTAGTCTTGTTTTTAATGCCTGGCCACGATTTTGTATAGCACAAAAGAGCTGTCAACAATTCTACGCTTTCCTTATATTATCTCATCTCATTAGGTACAGGTCGTTCTTCCTGCAAAGTGTTTCACATTCTTACTTCTTTTTAAATGGATTATGTACACCGGGGCTGATTTCCTAAATCACGCGGTCGGTGGCTTGTCCAAAGCGTGTGACGTCGCCACTCAGCCAGAATTCAGCACCTTGGAGAGCGACAGCGGAAGACGTCTCCCACTCTGTCTGCTGCGGCTGTCCTCCACACACCCGTCACCAAGCCAACGCCATATACACGCTGCATTCATTTAACACCTTCATGTTAGTCAACGATGCAATTAAACTGTGTTAATTAGTGGCACCTGGCTGGAGTTTACATGCGATGGAATTAAAAAGTGAAAAGTCTCACAATATAAAATAAATAGTCCAATTAGATGTACTGCAACATAGGGTTTATGATATACTATGTAAATGTGTTATAGGCTACAGTGTGTGTCAGGAACTAGTCGATGGAGTGAATGTCAACTGTTGTCTGACGGTAGAAGTAGGCATTAGCCCATCGATAACAATATCCAATATCGTTGACCTAAAATATGACAAAACAGAGACAACTAAAGTAATACATTTTATAACTTTTCTTAATATATTTAATCAATGATGATGGGGACAAAACCCGCCATTTCAAAAAGTGGTGGGTTAATGTCCCCAGCGTAAAGGACACTAATGGGGCGTTGTTTAGAGAATATCCTACCTAAAATAAAACAGAATTTGGCGCGATGAGTTTAGTAGTCTATATTGGCTGGACTTTTAAGTTGCTCCATCTATGTATTTTACATTATGAACATCTGGTTCATCAATAAATACTAACCCATCCTCATTAAAGAAAATATTCCAGTAACCTTTCTTTGGATTCAATATGAGATTACCTTTTCTGTTGATGGACTCTCTGGCCACTCCTAAACGCCATGCTGTCTTATCTTTAACCTCGACCTCAAAGTAATATCTCCCTGCGGAGAAGCTCTGCCTCGTGTGAACAAATATTTTCTGTGTAAATCTCTTGTTGTTGTCTGGGAGTTTCTTCTCTAAACCTCCATGATGTACTTGTTTCCCATCCTCAGACAGGATGAGACAGGGATAAGCTGTATCAGGATCCAGAGTCACATCTACTTCATACTGCTGGACCCTCTTCAGTTCAGCAGCACTGCACGGCTTCTTCATCTCCATGTTCAGTGTCTCCTCCAGCTGATCCAGGGATCTCCTCAAGGTCCCTACATATGACGGAGGACAGACCTCCACCGTCGTCCAGTCCCTGGTGGGTGGAGGATCCTTCAGGGATCTGAAGGCCTGGAGGAAGTGGAGGTGGTCTTTAGTGTGTGAGAGTGGCTTCACCTCTAAGCTTCTATTGGTCAGATCTTCTATTTCCTGCTCAAGCTCTTTGATGAGGTCTTCAGCTTGTTTTTCTGTGGTTTTCAGTCTCTCTTTAACCATTTGGTTGAAGTCACCCTGGCACTTTTCAATGCAGCGCATCAGAGCAGTGAGGACCTGCAAACCATCAGCAATGTCTCTGTCTGCGACTTTCTTGCTCAATTCTACTGTGTCTTTGATATCCCTAATCTTTAGTTTTCTCTCCTTGATCATCTGCGGAACTTCAGCCTCTATCTTCCCCAGCTGGGCCGTCTTCGCTTCATATTCCTCCTTTAGAGGTACAACAGAATGGGTCCTGTGGTCTGTCTCTGTGCAGAACTGACACACACACACACCTGTTCAGTTTTGCAGAAAAGCTCCAGTAGTTGCTTGTGTTTCTTACACATCCTGTCTTCCAGACGGTCCATCGGCTTGACCAGCTGATGTCTTTTCAGGGCTGCGACTCTCTGATGTGGCTCCAAGTGGGTTTGGCAGTAAGAGACAAAACACTCTAGGCAGGACTTCACAGCCTTCAACTGGGTCCCAGTACAGACGTCACAGGGAACTTCTGCTGGTTCAACACAAGGCTGCTCTTTTACTCGTACAGACATTACAAACCGATCGACCATCTCTGAAAAGAGGGTATTGACCCGTAAATCAGGTCTTGTGTTGAAAAGCTTGTTGCAAACAGGACATTTGTACTTGACTTGTCCATCCCAGAACTTATTAATACAGGTTCTGCAGAAGTTGTGTCCACATGGTGTGGTAACTGGGCTGCTGAACACATCCAGACAGATGGAACATGAAAAGTTCTCCTCAGACCAGGAAGTGTTAGCAGAGGCCATTCCTAGACACAGACGACAAGGTTTATGTATTGAGCAATACCATTATTTTTTTAATTCAATAACGGCAAGAGAGGTTTCAACTTCTCTCAAAGTTGTGCTGTTTTACTCACCTTGTCGTTGTTGTTTTGTCTGTCAGACAATTACTTTTCTCCTGAACGAGAGAACTGCTTCCATGTCAGTTGCTTTGGTTTCTATTTCCTCAACATGACGTCCTCCTCTCCTCTCCTCTCCTCCCCTGACACCTGGCTCCTCCCCCACGGCACATGAGTGCGCTGCATTAATGCGCACTGTGTGGCCTTATGCGTAACCGTTGATGTGTGTTCTCTTCTTTTTGGAGTTAAAAGAGAGCCGGTGCAGAACGAGAGACATTGTGGTGATTTAGTGGTGAATTGCGACTGTAACTGGGATTCATCGGTGTTGATCTATCCGGGTTTCCGGGGCTTCCCCGAATACTTTTTATCCAACCCCGATCCGATTTTCAACAAACACGGACAGAGAGCAATGAGCTGTTTATTTGCGCTACACTGCTATAGGAACTCTCTCCGATGTGCACGCGCACAGTGCACACACGAGCAGCAGAGCATTATAAAGGCAAAAAAGATTAATAAATAAAAAATGTGGAATAAAAAACATTAGTTGTGTTCCCGCTGCTCAGGGGCTAAGGTTGGAGCAAACCACTTGGTGTGTGTGTGTGTGTGTGTGTGTGTGTGTGTGTGTGTGTGTGTGTGCGTGTGCGTGTGCGTGTGTGTGTGTGTGTGTGTGTGTGTGTGGAAGGTGGAGAGGGTGGAGGACAGGTGAGGTTGGGGTTGTAGTTGACCCCGGCCGAGCACACGTTGTTGGGCTTCTTGGAGAGCACCATGGGGGCCCGCTTCTCAGGAGGAGGAGGAGGAGGAGGAGGAGGAGGAGGAGGAGGAGAGTGTATCCTCCTACGATGTTTCAACCTCCTTTAGTTTTGTTTTGTGTGTGTGTGTGTGTGTGTGTGTGTGTGTGTGTGTGTGTGTGTGTCTGTGTGTGTGTGTGTGTGGTTGTGTGTGTCTCCGTGTGAGTAATAAATGAGCTCCAGTTCCGGGGCAGAGACACTGGCTATTCAGAGTATGTTAAATAATTCTAGTGAAGTGACCCTAGTGGACCACACTAGCTGCCACATTGAATAACTCTATTGTCAGTGACTTATCACTTCTACCTCTAATCAGCCATCAGAGGATTAATTCATGCTCCGTATGGCCCTGACACACTCACTTCACACTCACTTTTCTACCACGGTCTATGGAGCCACTGAAGTTACCTGGTTACCTGGCCACCCTATAAAGCTCTAGTTCCACCGCTGCAAGCCCCCTGAGTGTTACGTTGTTTTGATTGCCGTATATGTTTGAATGAAGTTAAGTGTTGTGTAGTGAGCAGTACCTGGAAGAAAACAGCATTTAGTGTGATGAGTAAAGTAGTCTATAGTTGCTGTCCTTTGAGGCTAGAGCTGAACAGTGGATCTGTGGAGCAAAATAATTGTGTGCCGTCTTAAAAAAGGCTAAGTTAGAGCTAAAGCACTGCAAATATTTGCACAAATAAATCTTAAATTGCCTAGGTAATTTGTAAACATGTGTAATGTGTACACAAGACAATACTTAACACAAGCCTGGATGAGCTTGAAAGGAGAGATAGGAGAGAGGAGGAAGAGAAGAGAGAGGAAGGAGAGAGGAGAAACTAAGAGGAGAGGATGGAGAGGAGAGGAGAGATGACCAGACAAAGTCACGGTGCTCACACACATGAGAATCTTTACATGTAGTCACTGGGAGCTTTGTGTTAGTGTGTTACACATGTTGGTTTGTTGTATGGTGGACATTAAAAGTAAGTCATCAGCTGTTTTTCCATTTTTATTTGAATCATAAAAGTGTTATACATTCATACATTTTATTGTGTCGTCATTCATGATTCAGAAGTAAAGTAATGATTTGATTATTATGGTGCACATTAATCCCTGAAACTAGTTCTACATAACTGAACCATAAACAATTGTATAGCAGTTAACCTTTAAAAACAAGAAAAAAAAATACTATGAAGTATATACGGTAATGCAATAATTTACAATGGGTTATATTTTATAATAGTCAGGGTTCGTACTCAATTTCTCCTTGTTAAATAACAGCAGTACAACATTGAAGCAGTTCTCTCAGATCTCACATGGTAGAGATTCTAATTCACGAAACAACATTAGTTGTTTTGGTGGTTTGATTATTTTATTATCAAACAAAGGTTTGATTGACAGGTGATATGATCAGGGGGGCAGAGTTTTTACCACCACCATGTGTACATGGATTGAGGATTGGATAGAGAGGCTCTCTAAAGGTGCAGCCAGTAGCAGAGTAGATATGAACCCTGGCTTCCACATCATAGAAGGAGACCAGACCCTCATCATAATCAACAAACACCCCCACCTTCTGGAGCTCAGCTCTCAGAGGGAGACGGACATCAGGGTTACCAATCAATACCAACCCATACTTGCCATAGTAAAGTGTCCAGTACCCATTCTCAGGGGTCTCTATGATCTCACCTATTCTGTTGATGGACTCTCTGGACTCTCACTCCTAAACACCATGCAAACTTGTATTTAACCTGGACCTCAAAGTAAAATCTCCCTGAGGAGAAGCTCTGCTTCGTGAAAACATATTTACGCAGTGTAAATCTCTTAGGGTTGTCTGGGAGTTTCTTCACTACATCTCCATGATGTACTTGTTTCCCATTCGCAGACAGGATGAGCTCTGGATGAGCTGTATCAGGATCCAGAGTCACATCTACTTCATACTGCTGGACCCTCTTCAGTTCAGCATCACACAGCTTCTTCATCTCCATGTTCAGTGTCTCCTTCAGCTGATCCAGGGATCTCCTCAAGGTCCCTACGTATGACGGAGGACGGACCTCCACCGTCGTCCAGTCCCTGGTGGGTGGAGAATTCTTCAGGGATCTGAAGGCCTGGAGGAAGTGGAGGTGGTCTTTCATGTGTGAGGGCTGCTTCACCTCTGAGCTTCTATTGGTCAGATCTTCAATTTCCTGCTCCATCTCTTTGATGCGGTCTTCAGCTTGTTTCTCTGTGGATTTCAGTCTCTCTTTAACCATTCCTTTGAGATCTTCATGGCACTTTTCAATGTAGCGCATCAGAGCAGTCAGGACCTGCACACCATCGGCCATCTCTCTGTCTGCGTCTGCTTTGCTGCGTTTTACTGTGGTTTTTATCTTCTTAATATTTTCTTTTCTCTCCTGGATCATCTGCAGAACTTCAGCCTCTATCTTCCCCAGCTGGGCCATCTTCACTTCATATTCATCCTTCAGAGGTACAACATGATGGAACTTGTGGTCTGTCTCTGTGCAGAACTGACACACACACACCTGTTCAATCTTGCAAAAGTGCTCCAATAGTTGATTGTGTTTCTTACACATCCTGTCTTCCAGGCGGTCCATAGCTTGACCAGCCGATGTTTCATCAGGCCTGTGACTCTCTGATGTGGCTCCAGGTGGGTTTGGCAGTAAGAGGTAAAACACTCTAGGCAGGACTTCACAGCCTTCAGCTGGGTCCCAGTACAGACGTCACAGGGAACTTCACCTGGTTTAACACAAAGCTGCTCTTTTACTCGTACGAATGTTTGAAACTGAGCGGACAGCTCTGATAAGAGGGTATTGACCCGTAGATCAGGTCTTGTGCTGAAAAGCATGTTGCAAAGAGGACATTTGTACTGGATTTGTTCATCCCAGAACTTTGTAATACAGGTTCTGCAGAAGTTTTGTCCACATGGTGTGGTGACTGGGCTGCTGAACACATCCAGACATATGGAACATGAAAAGTTCTCTGCATACCCAGAAGTGTTAGGCAAGGTTTATGTATTGTGCAAGTCCATTATTTTCATAATTCCATAACAGGGAGAGAGGTTTTAACTAAACTAAAGTTGTCCTGTTTTACTCACCTTGTTGTTGTTTCTGTCTGTCAAACTATTTGTTCCAAAATGGTTTTATTTTCCTCCTGAAAGAGAGAACTTCTTCCACGTTGGATGGATTTGGTTTCTGGGAATGTTACGTTTTGTTTCCTGATCAAGACGTCCTCTCCTCTCCTCCTAACACCTGGCTCCTCCCCTAACACCTCCCCCACGGACACAGTTCAGTGATGTTTCAACGTTTGGGCACATTCATTTACTGTGTGGGCTACTTCAAATGCATTGATGTGTGTTCAAATCTGTTCAATCTTTAAAATACAAAACACAGACCAAGAGATACATTACCGGATACATTCTTGTGGTATCTCTGGTACCGTCTTCATAAAAATATCCCTCTACCTGTATATCCAGATTATATGTGCTATTATGTTTTTTTAATTTAATATTGAGTTTAAACTGGTAGTTATATAAGGCTCATCTCTCAGACTCTAACCTCATAAAACAGCTGCATCACATGACTCACGGTAGGGAAGACGAACCAGACCAACAAGTTCACTATTCAGAGACATCACAGTCAATGCCAGTAAAGAGACAGTAAAACAAATCTAAAATGTGCCGTGGCATTTCTGTTTCTGATTTTAACTGGTGGTGCATTATGGGTAGCTTTTACGTACCAAGGACAAATAGTGTGAAAATCTGAAGTGATGAACGACTAGTATCCCAGTTTAGTTCTAGTTGTTATTTTAGGCTTATCAAGGTGTGATTGAGCAAACTGTAATGATGTTCCATTAATCCATTGCAGTCTTACATAATTTCAGTCCATGGATTTCCTTCTATTCCTTCAAGCCAACTGATTGTGTGGATTCTGCTTTCCCTCCTGGCTCCGTAGCCAAGCAGGTGACCAATCACAGTACACTCACCTTATGGTACGGATCAGCTGAATCAAGCTACAGAGTTATTACAGAACTAGCTAATTAAAGACCTTTCTATCTGTGTTCTCTGGTCAGCCATATGAAACTCATAACAACAATAACTGGACCTTCTCTTTGTTACTCTTTCACTGCAGCCATTAGTTTGGTTCAAAATTATGAGAAATGCTTTAGTGTCTAAAGAAACGATCCAAAACCCATCCACCCACCACTTAATCAAGCAAAATTATTTATATTCCTTTCTAAACCAATTAAGCCTGCAGAGAAAAAAGGACAGAATAAGAATCATATTTTGGACATTAAAGTAACTTGCAGTCAAGTAAAAGAAAACCAAATATTCTGTTTGAGCTGGTCCCAACCCACTATCAGAATGTAAAAAATGCATTCTGGCTGACGTCTGGTAGACGGTAGTTTTCCATTGAGTGGCGGGGCTTGATTGCAGATCAGGTTTTCACCGTCTCTGGGGTGGAGTCAGAACATTTGATTGACATAACTTGTTAACCCCGGACTGCCAGTAACTGTTAACACGTGCAGTAGCATGTGTTTAATAGAGGGTCATTGAGGGCATATTTACATACGTTTTTTAAATGTTATGAATTCAAGTTGAGATCTGGACCAGGATGAATCAACATCACTACTATGTAACCCACTGCATCACCTTTCATCAAACAAACAAAACACTTTTTCTTATGTTATGATGTCATCATATTAGGTTCTTTATTTCCCTGTTATACACACAAACACAGGAAACACACACACACACACAAACAGGGGTCACCATACCAACAACCCAGCATGAAACCAAGGTCAGGCTCGCTCTCTCTCTCTCGCTTTCGCTCTCTCTCTCTCTCAAATATGAGTGTTTACCTCACGTCTCCTCACCTCACGTCATGGTGAACGGAAGAGTATATAGTGACAAGGGGGGAGAGCAAAAGATAGAGAGAGAGAGACACACAAAGTCATATGGACAAACAGAGAGAGGGAGAGATAAATCAAACCAGATAAATCATTGACATGAACTTTAAGGCTAGTAGCTAGGCTAGTATTTAACTCCCTAAACCCTAAGCCCTCTACAGCACAAGGAAACACCCCCTAAAAGCCCAGAGGGAAGGAACCCTGGACCGACCGATAATAAAATACCTTAGTGGACGTTATGACGCTTTAGACGACACAACATTTAACACAAATGAGGGTGAGATGGTTAGAAAGGAGGTCGCTCATCAATGAGTTGTTGTGGGTTTCCTTTGGGTGCCGCTCCTCCCAAATTCTCCCAAACATTTTATTTTGCTCGCTTTGAGCTCACTAGAAAGGCCATGTCTGCTGGCGAGTTTGTTTTTCGTTTTAATAAACGGTGACTCAAAAATTCCAGGAATCCTTTGGGTGATTCGAATCTCTGGTCCCTGGTGGCTCGACTGGTAGAGCTTGGCAGTTGGTGCCGCGCCCTCAGAGAACCACAGAACGGCCCGTAGTTCAGGAAGGAACTGAAGTCATGAATTCATTCAAGACTTTTAATCGATAGACCAAGCAGACATCTTTTCTACACCATTTATAGATCGGTTTGCATTATTCATATTCGCTGACTCCCTCTCTATGTGAAACACCTGCTGGTTCAGGCATCCCCTCTGATTGGCTGATAGGGTGACCCGGTCCCCTGCTGTTGCAGGCATCCCCTCTGATTGGCTGATAGGGTGACCCGGTCCCCTGCTGTTGCAGGCATCCCCTCTGATTGGCTGATAGGGTGACCCGGTCCCCTGCTGATTAGGCGCTGATGCGACACACCTGTCCTCCTCTTACTGAAGCTGAACTGAAGGGGCGTTCACAGGGGAGCCGGCAGCCCTGCAGCCCCACAGTGAACCAGGACTGTTGAGGGGCTCAGGGGACCCGGTGGGTTGGTTTGTTTAGACTCCTCGTCCAGAGGATCCCCAACGTCCTCCCTGAGCAGCCCAGACCTGGGCCTTCATCTCACTGGACGCTCTGGATACAAACGCCTGCTAATGGTCATATTGTGAGGTATAGTTTGGTTAACATGATCTTCTATAGTTATAGGTGAGAGAAGGTTTAGGAACCAGACAGAATAGCCACATACAGCGAGTCTTCTTTTTAATATGATTGAGATTTTGTACGGCACAAAAAATTAGACAACAATTCTATGTTTTCTATTTCTTATCTCATCTCATTCGGTGCAGGTAGCTATTCCTGCACATCAATCCCTGAAACTAGCTATACATAACTGCAACCATGAACAATTATATAGCAGTAAACCTTTAAAAACATGAAAAAGAGACAATAAAGAACATAATGTTATCTAATAATTGGGTTATAATTTACAATAGTCAGGGTTCACTTCCTACTGAATTTTTCCTTGTTAAATGACAGCAGTACAACATTAATACAGTTCTCTCAGATCTCACATATTAGAGATTCAAATTCAGTAAACAACTTTTGGTCGTTTGATTATTTTATTATCAAACAACAAACACACACACACACACACAGCTTCAACCAGACATCCCATAATATTATACTGAGAATGTACCTATTCCACTGAATACATTGTACAGAGAATGTACCTATTATACATACTGTACTGAGAATGTACCATTCTTAGTATGTAGCTATTCTACTGAATGCATACGTAATTAATGCATATGAGAATGTTCCTATTTCACAGAAAATGTACCCAGTCTACTTTTTTTTAACATTTTTATTTGAATCTGAAGAGTTTACAAACATTTGATTGTGTTGTTACACATTATTCGGAAAAAGAAACTACAAAAATTGTTGCGTTAAAAACATATCAATAATTTGATCAAAATGCACATTTCATATATTCAACATTTTACTTACTGCAACCTTTAAACATTTTACATCATTAAGCATATATTGAACCAAAGGGTATTTTAATAATTTATAATGGGTTACATTATATTTGTTTAATGTTGCTTAATGAAATGCTCCTTGTCAAATTACAGCAAACAGTATGATATAAATACAGTTCTCTAAGATCGCACATGGTAGAGATTCTAATTCAGGAAACAACCTCAGTTGTTTTGGTTGTTTGATTATTTTATTATCAAACAAAGGTCCTAGTCTGTTTGATTGACAGGTGAGATGATCAGAGGGGCAGAGTTTGTACGATCATCATGTAGACACGGACAGAGGAATGGATAGAGAGGCTCAGTAAAGGTGCAGCCAGTAGCAGAGTAGATATGAACCCTGGCTTCCACATCATAGAAGGAGACCAGACCCTCAACATAATCAACAAACACCCCCACCTTCTGGAGCTTAGCTCTCAGAGGGAGGCGGACAGCAGGGTTATCACTAAATACCAACCCATCCTTGTTGAAGTAAAGACTCCAGTAACCCGTCTCAGGGGTCCACATGGTCTCACCTTTTCTGTCGATGGACTCTCTGGCCACTCCTACATACCATGCATTCTTGTCTTTAACCTGGACCTCAAAGTAAAATCTCCCTGAAGAGAAGCACTGCCTCGTGAGGACATATATATACTTTGTAAATCTCTTAGGGTTGTCTGGGAGTTTCTTCCATACATCTCCATGATGTACTTGTTTCCCATCCTCAGACAGGATGAGACGGGGATGAGCTGTATCAGGATCCAGAGTCACATCTACTTCATACTGCTGGACCCTCTTCAGTTCAGCGTCACACAGCTTCTTCATCTCCATGTTCAGTGTCTCCTCCAGCTCATCCAGGGATCTCCTCAAGGTCCCTACGTATGACAGAGGACGGACCTCCACCGTCGTCCAGTCCCTGGTGGGTGGAGGATCCTTCAGGGATCTGAAGGCCTGGAGGAAGTGGAGGTGGTCTTTAGTGTGTGAGAGCGGCTTTACCTCTGAGCTTCTATTGGTCAGATCTTCGATTTCCTGCTCCAGCTCTTTGATGAGGTCTTCAGCTTCTTTCTCTGTGGATTTCAGTCTCTCTTTAACCATTTGGTTGAGATCATCCTGGCACTTTTCAATGCGGCGCATCAGAGCAGTGAGGATCTGTACACCATCAGCTATCTCTCTGTCTGCGTCTTTCCTGCTCATTTCTACTGTGTCTTTGATATCCTTAATCTTTATTTTTCTCTCCTGGATCATCTGCTGAACTTCAGCCTCCATCTTCCCCAGCTGGGCCGTCTTCACTTCATATTCCTCCTTTAGAGGTACAACAGAATGGGACCTGTGGTCTGTCTCTGTGCAGAACTGACACACACGCACCTGTTCAGTCTGGCAGAAGAGCTCCAGTAATTGATAGTGTATCTTACACATCCTGTCTTCCAGACGGTCCATAGGCTCGACCAGCCGATGTTTCTTCAGGCCTGTGACTCTCTGATGTGGCTCCAGGTGGGTTTGGCAGTAAGAGATAAGACACACTAGGCAGGACTTCACAGCCTTCAGCTGGGTCCCAGTACAGACGTCACAGGGAACTTCTGCTAGTTCAACACAAGGCTGCTCTTCTACTCGTACGGACGTTCTAAACTGAGCTGCCAGCTCTGATAAGAGGGTATTGACCTGTAGATCAGGTTTTGTGTCAAAAATCTTGTTGCAAACAGGACATTTGTAGTGGACTTGCTCATCCCAGAACTTTGTAATACAGGTTCTGCAGAAGTTGTGTCCACATGGTGTGGTAACTGGGCTGCTGAACACATCCAGACAGATGGAACATGAAAAGTTCTCCTCAGACCAGGAAGTGTTAGCAGAGGCCATTCCTAGACACAGACGACAAGGTTTATGTTACGAGTTATTCCATTATTTTTTTAATTCCCAAACGGGAAAAGTGGTTTCAACCTCTCTGAAAGTTGTGCTGTTTCACTCACCTTGTTGTTGTTGTTTCTGTCTCTCAGCCTATTTGCTCCTAAGTGCGGTTTCTTTCTCTCCTGAACGAGCGAACCGCCTGCACGTCAGTTGCTTAGGTTTCTATGAACCTTAAGTTTCGTTTCCTCTTCATCTCCTCTTCTAACACCTGACTCCTCCCCTAACTCCTGGCTCCGCACATGGGCGCGCTTCATCCATGCACTGGTACTTTAAATGTGTTGATGTGTGTTCTCTGATGTGTGTTCTCTTCTTTCTGGAGTTAAAATAGAGCATGTGCAAAACGAGGGACATTGTGGGGATTTTGTGGGGATTTGTAACCGCGATTAACCGGCGTTATAGACCCGGGTTTCCGGGGCTTCCCCGAATGTTTTTTATCCAACCCCGATCCGAGTTTAAACAGAAACAGACAGAGAGCAAAGAGCTGTTTATTGGCGCTACGCTGCTGTAGGAACTCTCCCCGATGTGCACGCGCACAGTGGACACACGAGCAGCAGAGCTGAGAGCAGCAGACAGCGATACTGTCTGTCCAATGGGGGATTTCCTTTTGCTTTTTTTTTGCCCGTTTGAAGAACTAGTGCACCCCCTGCTGGTAAAAGTGGGTGTGTCACACACACACACACACACACACACACACACACACACACACACACACACACACACACACACACACACACACACACACACACACACACACACACACACACACACATACACACACACACACACACACACACACACACACACACACACACACACACATAGGACATTCGTTGTGACGTATTCGCTCCAGTACCGGCTCCATTCCTTCTTGTTCGACATATTTTTGCCTTAATTCAACTTAATCAAACAGTTCAAGTCAGGAGAATGCCTGAAACAGAAAGGTCCAGGATAAGATGAGCCAATAGAATCACTGTATACAGAGGAATGAGGACCACCGTCCAGCGCCTTGTTCCCCGTGATAGAAACAAAACATACTGAAACAAAACTAGAACATGAACTAAATAAAGAAACTGTTCAGTTAAACATTCAGGGAGCTAGCTTTGGTTAAACAACACACATTATCTCCCCCTTATCGCTCTATATCTGATAAACACACAAACACACACACACACACACACACACACACACACACACACACACACACACACACACACACACACACACACACACACACACACACACACACACACACTGTCATGGCAATTTCCTTTAACAGATATTGCGTCTAGGACAGATGGAGATTTCTAAATGCAATAAACACACAATACTTGTAGACAATTATCCTAGGTTTAATGCATGCATACATTAGACTCCTCTCTAGTAGAGTGAGTCCAGACATACAGTTTGATAGTTATTTATACAGTTTCAGATCCTCCCCATATTGCAGATGTCAATAATCAAATCAATAATGTTTACCCAAGACACAGAGTTGCCTTTGTTCTTATCAAGCAGAAGAGTGCCTAGAGGATGTCTTCTCCCTCGAGACCGGTTTACCCAAGTACGAAGTTTAACATTATTGGTTGACTCTAAAGAAGGTAGGCCGGCGACCCATAGAGAAGGATTTACATTTATATTATTATTAATCCTTTGTTTTACCAGGGTATTCACATTGAGACAGTAGTCTCTTTTAGAAATTAGCCCTGGCCAAGAAAGACAGCACCTAGCTAAAAGACGCATAAAAACAGAGAAACAGATTTAGATGCCACAGAGCAAAGTAAACATTTTGATTGACTCTGAGGAGGAAGGTAGGACAGCTGACCAGAGCACATGGGTTAACATTTTGACGACATAGCTCACTGGTGAGGTGGCTGAACCAAGCACAAAGGTCAATATGTAGACGACACTGGGGAAAAGCAGGATGGCAAGACAATAAAAGCCTATATGACTAAAAGGTAGCAACATGTGCATTTTTCCATCACAACACACAGGAGCAAAAAAGATGAATAAATAAAAAATGTGAAATAAAAAACATTAGTTGTGTTCCCGCTGCTCAGGGGCTAAGGTTGGAGCAAACCACTTGGTGTGTGTGTGTGTGTGTGTGTGTGTGTGAGGGTGGAGGACAGGTGAGGTCAGGGGTGTAGTTGACCCCGGCCGAGCACACGTTGTTGGGCTTCTTGGAGAGCACCATGGGGGCCCGCTTCTGAGGAGGAGGAGGAGGAGGAGGAGGAGGGGGGGGGGGGGGGAGGTGGAGGTGGAGGTAGAGGAGGATGAGGAGGATGAGAGAGGAAGAGGAGGAAGGTAGAGGAGGAGGTGGAGGAGGAGGGAGGGAGGAGGGGGAGAGAGGAAGAGGTATGAAGGGGAGGAGAGGAAGAAGAGGATGAAGGGTGTGAGTGGAGGTGTTGAGGGATGGGAGGGGTAGGATGAGGAAGGGGAGGAGAAGGGTGGAGTTGGAGGAGGAAGGAGGGGTGAAGAAGAAAGAAAGGATGGTAGGGGGAGGGAGGAGGAAGTGGTGAGGGAGGGAGGGAGGAGGAGGAAGGAGGAGATAAGAGAGAGGAAGAAGTAATCCCTAAACCCTAGAATATCGACTAGCTATCCACAGATACTCTAATGAATACGTAATCACATCCAAACCTTATTTTTTTCAGTTTTTAACTGAATCAACAAAGTTATTTTTCAATAAAAGCGTCTGCTTAATGACTCAATAGCAGGTCGTCATGGTGACGGATGATGGGAGTATTTGCACCTCTGGGTGCTGCGGGGCCTCCGGTGCTTCCCTGCCGCCCCGGGCCCAGCTCCGCTTGGTCAGACGGTTGACGGCGGCGAGCTCGATGAGGGCGGAGAAGACGATGGCCGGCGTGGCGCCGCGCTGATGAACCGGCCCATGGGCGGCAGCGGACGCCACCCTAGGCGGCGAGTTCCTGCCGCCGCTGATGCTCAGCGTTGTCACGGTGATCACCGTGGGGACGCCCAAACAAACAAACAAACCAACAAACAAACAAATGAGTAAAAGAAACACAGAGTGAAACAGGGTTTAGAGGTGAATCCGTCTCTTTCTGTCCAGTTACCTCAGTGTGGGGCCCCGTCTAAAGCTAGGGCCCCACTACACGCTGCTTTCAACCTGAAGCCATCACTAAACCATTGAGCAGGGCACATTTAACCAGTGACGTGCGCCGCTCTACCAGTCTGCGGACTCACATGGCAACCGTAGTCTTTGGGGAACACAAATCTAGAGATGGAGGACAGACGGACACAGTGTGCTGCTCGCCCTGCACTACAGAGAGTGTGTTCTCCCACAATGTTCCAACCTCCTTTAGTTTTGTTTCATGTTTGTGTGTGTGTGTGTGTGTGTGTGTGTGTGTGTGTGTCTCTGTCTGAGTAATAAATGAGCTCCAGTTCCGGGGCAGATACACTGGCTATTCAGAGTACGTTAAATAATTCTAGTGAAGTTACCCTAGTGGACCACACTAGCTGCCACATTGAAGAACTCTAGTCTCAGTGACTTATCACTTCTACCTCTAATCAGCCATCAGAGGATTAATTCATGCTCCGTATGGCCCTGACACACCAACCAGATTATCGGCCGTCGGACAGTCTGGCGAGCTTGGTCTGTTCGGTGTGTGCTGTGTGATCGGTCGTCGTCAAAGCCGTCGGTGATCTCTCAAGCCGTCTGTGTTCTTTTCAGCCGATTGCACATGTTGAATCGGCCACGACCAAATCGGTCCGGCTGCCTTTTCTGCAGACGATCGGCAGTCGGAATGGTGTGTCAGGGCCTTTAGATGACAGGTTAGGGGTCCACACTCACTTTTCTATCACGGTCTATGAAGCCACTGAAGTTACCTGGGCCACCCCTGGCCACCCTATAAAGCTCTAGTTCCACCGCTGCAAGCCCCCTGAGTGTTACGTTGTTTTGATAGCTGTATATGTTTGAATGAAGTTATGTTTTGTGTAGTGAGAAGTACCTTGTAGAAAACAGCATTTAGTCTGATGAGTAAAGTATTCTATAGTCGCTGTCCCAGCAGAGGGTAGAGCTGAACCATGGATCAGTGGAGCAAAAATAATTGTGCGCTGTCTTAAAAAACGCTAAATTAGAGCTAAAGCACTTCAAATATTTGCCCAAATAAATCATAATATTTCCTAGGTAATTTGTAAACACGTGTAATATGTATGCAAGACAATACTTAACACAATCCATGTGTGTGAGTCATGCGGACTCACACACATGAGGAGAATCTTTACATGTAGTCACAGTGACCTTTGTGTAAGTGTGTTACACATGTTGGGTTGTTGCATGGTGGACATTAAAAGTAAGTCAACTCATCAGCTGTTGCTGTCTATTTTTATTTAAATCAGAAAAGTGTTGTCATACATTCATACATTTTATTGTGTCTTCATTCAAGATTCAGAAGAAAGTAACGATTCGATCATTATGATGCACATTAATCCCTGAAACTGGTAACATAACTGCAACCATAAACAATTGTATAGCAGTAAACCTTTAAATACGTGAGAAAGAGACAATGAAGAATATAATGTTATCTAATGATTTACAATGGGTTATAACTTATAATAGTCAGGGTTCACTTCCTAATTAATTTTTCCTTGTTAAATGACAGCAGTAAAACATTAATACAGTTCTCTCAGATCTCACATAGTAGAGATTCTAATTCAGGAAACAACCCCAGTTGTTTTGGTCGTTTGATTATTTTATTATCAAACATAGGTCCTAGTCTCTTTGATTGACAGGTGAGATGATCAGGGGGGCAGAATTGTTACCTTCATAATTATAGAGACCTGGACAGAGGAATGGATAGAGAGGCTTTTAGTAAAGGTGCAGCCAGTTGCAGAGTACATACGAACCCTGGCTTCCACATCATAGAAGGAGACCAGACCCTCATCATAATCAACAAACACCCCCACCTTCTGGAGCTTAGCTCTCAGAGGGAGATGGACAGAAGGGTTATCACTAAATACCAAAAAATCCTTGTAGTAGTAAAGTGTCCAGTAACCCATCTCAGGGGTCACTATGATCTCACCTATTCTGTTGATGGACTCTCGCCACTCCTAAACGCTATGTAGTCTTGTCCTTAACCTGTACCTCAAAGTAAATTCTCCCTGAGGAGAAGCTCTGCCTCGTGAGAACATATAGATACTCTGTAAATCTCTTAGGGTTGTCTGAGAGATCCTTCTCTACACGTCCATCATGTACTTGTTTCCCATCCTCAGACAGGATGAGACGGGGATTAGCTGTATCAGGATCCAGAGTCACATCTACTTCATACTGCTGGACCCTCTTCAGTTCAGCAGCACTGCACGGCTTCTTCATCTCCATGTTCAGTGTCTCCTTCAGCTGATGGAGGACAGACCTCGACTGTCGTCCAGTCTCTAGTGGGTGGACGATTCTTCAGGGATCTGAAGGCCTGGAGGAAGTGGAGGTGGTCTTTAGTGTGTGAGAGCTGCTTCACCTCTGAGCTTCTATTGGTCAGATATTTTATTTCCTGCTCCAGCTCTTTGATGAGGCCTTCAGCTTGTTTCTCTGTGGATTTCAGTCTCTCTTTAACCATTTGGTTGAGATCATCCTGGCACTTTTCAATGCAGCGCATCAGAGCAGTGATGACCTGCAAACCATCAGCTATCTCTCTGTCTGCATCTGCTTTGCTGCGTTTAACTGTGTTTTTAATCTCCTTAATCTTTAGTTTTCTCTCCTGGATCATCTGCTGAACTTCAGCCTCTATCTTCCCCAACTGGGCCGTCTTCACTTCATATTCCTCCTTTAGAGGAACAACAGGATGGGACTTGTGGTCTGTCTCTGTGCAAAACTGACACACATACACCTGTTCAGTCTGACAGAAGAGCTCGAGAAGTCGTTCGTGTTTCTTACACATCCTGTCTTCCAGACGGTCCATAGGCTCGACCAGCCGATGTTTCTTCAGGCCTGCGACTCTCTGATGTGGCTCCAGGTGGGTTTGACAGTAAGAGATAAGACACACTAGGCAGGACTTCACGGCCTTCAGCTGGGTCCCAGTACAGACGTCACAGGGTAGGCCTACTTCTCCTGGTTCAACACAAGGCTGCTCTTTTACTCGTACAGACGTTCCAAACCGATCAACCATCTCCGATAAGAGGATATTGACCCGTAAATCAGGTTTTGTGTTGAAAAGCTTGTTGCAAACAGGACATTTGTACTTGACTTGTTCATCCCAGAACTTTGTAATACAGGTTCTGCAGAAGTTGTGTCCACATGGTGTGGAAACTGGACTCCTGAACACATCCAGACAGATGGAACATGAACAGTTCTCCTCAGACCAGGAAGTGTTAGCAGAGGCCATTCCTAGACACAGACGACAAAGTTTATGTATTGAGCAAATCTCTTATTTTTTCCCGTTATTCCATAACGGCAAAAGCGGTCTTAACTTCTGTCAAAGTTGTGCTGCTTTACTGACCTTGTCGTTGTTGTTTCTTTCTGTCAGACATTTTTTTCCAAAATGCGTTTTTCTTTTCTCCTGAACGAGAGAACTGCTCCCACGTCGACTGGCTTTGGTTTCTCTAAACCTTAAGTTTATTTTCCTCATGACGTCCTCTCCTCTCCTCTCCTCTCCTCCCCTGACACCTGGCTCTACCCCTTAACACCTGGCTCCTCCCCCACGGTACATGAGTGCGCTGCATTAATGCGCACTGTGTGGCCTTATGCGTAACCGTTGATGTGTGTTCTCTTCTTTTTGGAGTTAAAAGAGAGCCGGTGCAGAACGAGAGACATTGTGGTGATTTAGTGGTGAATTGCAACTGTAACTGGGATTCATCGGTGTTGATCTATCCGGGTTTCCGGGGCTTCCCCGAATCCAACCCCGATCCGATTTTCAACAAACACAGACAGAGAGCAAAGAGCTGTTTATTGGAACTCTCCCCGATGTGCACGCGCGAGCAGCAGAGCTGAGAACAGCAGACAGCGATACAGTCTGGTCAGTGGGGGATTTCCTTTTGCTTTAGGAAAGTTTGCCCCGTTTGAAGTACTAGTGCATCCCCTGCTGGTAACAGTAGGTCTTACACACACATTATGGCAGTCCATCGATTGCGATGATGACGTTGCTCCAAATTAAATGTATGGACATCTATTGGGGTGTGTTGCGGCGGTGCATAGCCATGTGGCTGTGCAGGCCGATGCGGGATCCGCAGGTTTTGCCACAAGAGGGACAGAGGTACGTGGCACTGGAGGGTGTGGGCCCTGCAGCACGCTGATGCCTCAGTGCACGTCGCCGTGCCCTCCTCTCTGTGGCTTGCTCCTGAAGGTGAGTAGTTCCCTGGTGGCAGGAGGATCTCCAGGTATGGCGATCAGCAGCCAGTGACTCAAGTGCTGTAGGTGGAATGTTGCACTGCTTCAGGAGGGTTTTGAGGTGGTCCTTATAGCGCTCGTTTGGACCCCCAGCAGATCTCTGGCCGCCCAGAAGTTGGCTATAGAGGATTTGCCTGGGGAGGCAGTGGGCAGGCATACGGATCACATGCCCAACCCAGCGTAGGTGTTTCTGCGCAAGGAGCACGGCGATGCTAGGTGAGTAGGTCCGGTCAAAGATTTCTGTATAGGGCACCCTGTCTTCCCAGGACACACCCAGGATCCTTTGCAGGCATGTGGAAGGCCTCCAGTGTTCGTATGTGCCTCTGGTAGGGTGTCCAGGTTTCCGAGCCATACAGCAGTGTAGAGAGACAGACTGCCTTGTACACAGCTGCTTTGGTGGAGCTGGTGAGACCCCTGTTCCGGAAGACACACACACACACACACACACACACACCTATCCAGACAGTATGTAGGCAAAATAGAAAAAAGAAAAAATGTGAAATAAAAAACATTTGTTGTTTTCCTGATAAGGGGCTAAAGTGGAGGAAAATCACTTTAGGGGCTGTGTGTGTGTGTCTGTCTGGCAGGCAGGCAGGCAGGCATCTGGAGTTGGGCCAAAAAGCATATTCCTTCCTGCTGTTGTGTGTATGTGTGTACACTCGCACACGTGTGTCAAAGAAATTGTGTCTTCCATTAAGTACAAGATGTTTGTATACATCTAAAAACAAAAACAAGATGACAAAGTTGCTCAGACATATTTTAATATTTACAGTCGAATAGTGAAACAAAAGTACAACACAAAATACTACAGGCAGTTGAAACATAGCATGGTCTCGAGCTACCACCAGGTGTCAAGATGGCAGTTATAACCCCTTTAGGTGTTTGAATATATATATATTTTTTTTTAAAGCTCAAAATTGCTCAGACTTTGGATTTTTTCCTGTGACCTAGGACGTACATACTTTGTCCTAGCCCAGGTCAATTTCAACATGGCTGGGGTTTCAGTCCAGTGTGATGTGCCCACTGGCCAAGCAAACCAGGGATGCTGTCAACGACACATCGATGAGGACTTGGTTGGGTCCCATCAGATGTGGGACTTGCATACGACCAGCCCAGGTGAATTGAAACAAAGCTGGGGTTTCACTCCAGTGTAATGTCACATCGATGTGGACTTGGTTGGGTCCCATCAGATGTACACACTTTGTTTAAATTCACCTGGGCTAGTCTCCACCGTTTGCTTGGCCAGTGGGGACATCACACTGGACTGAAACCCAAGCCGTGTTGAAATTGACCTGGGCTGGGACAAAGTATGCACGTCCTAGGTCACGGGACAAAATCCAAAGTCTGAGCAAGGGGTTGGACAGACACCTGGTCCTCCTTTGAAGAGATTGCCCTCGTAATGAAGTAGGGTAGGCGTTTGTTTTTGCTCGTATAGGCTGTATATTTTTTCTTGTATATATATTTTTTTTTTGGGGGGTATTTTTTTGTATATTCTTTTTGTATATATATATATATATATATATATATATATATATTTTTTTTTTGTGTGTGTTTGTTGTTTCTTTCACAGGTGACCCGCACCGGGGTTGGCCGAGTGGAGGGGATCATCTTATTGGAGCAGGGAGACCACTCTGGAAATGCAACTGAAACAAGGTGGAAAAAAAACACTTTTTTATTCACATTGAAGCCTATTATCTTCTCATAGTAAGAATTAAACAGTAACTCACCCCATAGCCGCCTTCTCCAATCTTGTCATTTGTTTCTTTGGCCCCTCTGCTGGCCCCTCTCCTGCATCGGCCTTACGTGCATAAGTGTGTGCGGAACAACATGGACGTGTAAGAAGATTTAAAAGAAAGCAAGAGCATGTGCCACACACCACAACATCCTGAGTGGCGTCATGAAATGCGTTGGATTGCACAATTAGCCGAGGCTATTCAAAAGGACTCACTGTCAGGTGTCTCTCCGTGGCCTCCTTCAGGTCAGTCCTGGCGATCTTCTTTTCGTGGTGCTTCTTCACCTTCTCATTCAGCCAATTGGCCAATTGCTGCCTGAGGCTCTTGTCTTTGGGCTCCTGTACAGGTTTGTCCTCTTCCTCATCGGCCATGTCCGAGATTCCAAAGAAAAGCTCTTCTTTTTCTATCTTCGCTTCTAGATGAAGGATGATGACCAAGGTCTTCTTCCCAGACTTGGTGTTGGTGTCCTGTCAGATATTAATGAGACAACTGTATTTAATGATGATTCAAGTAGCGGTTTGTCTGTTTGCTGTTCGTGTGTTATATCTTAGTGACTGTTTATGTGAACGTCAGTCAGTTACGGTTTGGTGATTATGCTGACATATAAAACGTAAAAGTTAATCGCAAACCAACACACTCACACTCACACACAGGTAACCATAACAATGCAGCTAGCTCACCATGTGAGTAGCGGAGGTGTGGCCTGGGTCCAGGGCTGACAGCTCGTACTCTTTGTACGCGTCGACCTCAGACGCCTCCTCAGTCGCCAAGACCCCCGGACTCCTCAGCATCTAGGACACAACACACCGCGTCAGGAACTCGTCGAGTTAAAACAGGATAACATCACTACTGAAGGTATATGTTAGGTCCTGTTATGAAATGGGCTCACTCGTGTGTGTGTGTGTGTGTGTGTGTGTGTGTGTGTGTGTGTGTGTGTGTGTGTGTGTGTGTGTGTGTGTGTGTGTGTGTGTGTGTGTGTGTGTGTGTGTGTGTGTGTGTGTGTGTGTGTGTGTGTGTGTGTGTGCGTGCGTGTTAGTTTGAGTGTGTGTGTGTGTTCGTGCAGGTGCGTGTTTTTTGTGTGAGAAATTGTCTGACATTAAGTAAATATAATAAAAGCATTATAACAAATAACCACATAAAAAATAATAATAATAATAAATAAAATATAAAAATAAAAGTGCATCAACCCACACTTGCATGTGTGTGTATGTGTGTGTGTTCATGCAGGTGTATGTTTGGGAAATTTTGTGTGTCATTAAGTAAATATAATAAAAGTACAAGTACTGTTTGTTGTGTATACATTCCTTTGAAAAATGCAAAAAATATGCTGAAATCCTGAAGTTTTCAGGAGAAAAAGTTTAAGAAAATGTGCATGAACATATTTATATGCATTATTTTTTTTAGGGAAAGAATAAAAGAGTGCATCTGCACACTTAAAGTTTGCGTGTGCGGTCCGTACCCGTGTCCTCTCCCTCCCTCCCTCACCTGTCTCAGACGGTCTTTCCCTCGCGGTGAGGGGGAGGCTGGATAGGGGCGGGAACGGTGCCTGACCCGAGCTCGACCCCGGCTCGCGGCCGCTCGTTCGACCTCAACCCTACCCGGGTTCTCCGGCGCTCCTCGTTGAGGTCCCTCCTCTTGGAGTACCTCCTCTTGGAGGAGGTCCTCGGGTTTTGGGTTCCTCACCCGGTTCCTCACCCGTCTTCTCCCCATTGTTCTCTTGCTCCGCTTTGCTTACTGGACAAAATGCTGCTATGATCTCTTAGAACCAGGTAATGCTTATCCCTCGACTCTCTGATCAGCAAGTGAGCACTGGACTGAGGAACGGTGCCTTATATAGAGGAGCGGGCCTTGTGATGTCATAGAGGTCCGTCAGGGTTCCGCTGGCCCCAAACGTCACACGACGTTGTGGTGTTGTCGCGGACAACCAGATTTTTTTTATTGACACTCTTTAGAATATGCCTCAAATAAGCTCAAGTTGAAATGACTAAAATAAACCTATTACTTTAATATAAAGTGTATAAACACACGCTTATATTTACAATCACAAGTCACAATATGAAATTGGTTTACACAAGTCCATAAGCTGTTTCTAAGTCTATCAATGTTTTATACTCAAAACATGTGCATAAACACACACTGTGGCCAGGAAAGACTTGTCAGGCTATCAGTTTGTCGTTTATCAACTTTAATGATATTGATATTTAAACATAAGTTTCTTGCAGATCAACTGGCGCACACACACACACACACACCATCGGCGATGGTGTGTTGAGTATGTTGAGTATGATGGTCCTCCTGGGGGATCCTTTTTGTGGGTCCTCAGATGGCTAAAGAGGCCAATTCTGGAGCCACATACTTTATTACAGAGTGGGCATGGATGTGAGGTGCCAGGGGTAGGGAATGGGGGGGCCTGTTTGGTGGTGATCCTCTCCTTCCTTTGCTGCTGCTTGAGTTTGTCGGAGTTGGTCCTCATGGAAAGTAGCACCTTCTTGCAGGCAGTTTCTCCAGGTGGATCTGTGTCGTGCAGTGTCCTCCCAGTTTAAACTGTTAATGTTGAATTTTTTGAGGTTTGTCCTAATGTTGCAGTGTTTTTTTTCCAGGCCAGCAAAAGCTCCACTTGCACAGCAGATTCTCTCTCTCACTCACACACACACACACACACACACACACACACACACACACACACACACACACACACACGAGTGACACACCAGCAATAAACCATCTTCTAATTTGAGTATATAGACAAATAGATTGAGCCACCCGGTGGATGCCAGTTCAGGCTTACAGGACTCTAGGCCTGTCGATCTGGAAGATGCTACCGAATAGACCTACTTGAAAAACGGTTTTCTATCGTTTCGTATGATTATTTTTGATGGCATTGATGAGACTTTGGTGGCTTATGCTCTGGGTAAGAAACGTAAGCCTTCGAAAAAACAATCATATTCGTGTATTCATATCGCATTTTGGAAAAGACGTGTCATGGATTTATTGCATTTTGGGGAAAAAATAATCTGTTTTTAAAATAAATATCTAAATATTAAAATCTGGATTTGAATTTGTAATGTTATTATAACCTCAAGATGCTATATTAAAGAGTTGAAACAGAAAGTAGTGGTTTTCATACCACTTTCTTGGTAAAGAAAACAAATTTTTACTCAAATTAATCAAAATGAATTTAAAGCGTTTTGAAAGTAAACTCTTCATTTGTAGTGCAACCCAAAAAATAAATATAGGCCTAATTGTATTGTTTTAATGGAGCGTGAATGTAGCAGAGCTGTCACTTTTCACTTGCTTCTGTGACTATGCGGCGATCAGGACTTTAATCGCGCCGTCACCCGATAAACAGGTAGCTGTGGTCGGCAATCGGCATGAAACCATAATTCTTTGTCTCTCCCGAAACGGCTGCTGGCTTTAAGCATACTTTATTTGAACACTCTTGAAAACACTGCTTTTGTCTGTGTGTGTGTGTGTGTGTGTGTGTGTGTGTGTGTGTGTGTGTGTGTGTGTGTGTGTGTGTGTGTGTGTGTGTGTGTGTGTGTGTGTGTGTGTGTGTGTGTGTGCGAGTGTGTATGCGAGTGTGTATGCGAGCAGATGCGTGTGTCTGGGTGGAAAAAATAAATTAAGATGTCTCAATGTTAACTCAACTCAAAGGGTGTATGCAAGTGAGAAACTGGGAAACTGTGTGTGTGTGTGTGTGTGTGTGTGTGTGTGTGTGTGTGTGTGTGTGTCCGCGTTTTCTGTAGATGATCGGCAGTTGGAATGGTGTGTCAGGGCCTTTAGATGACAGGTTAGGGGTCCACACTCACTTTTCTACCACGGTCTATGGAGCCACTGAAGTTACCTGGGCCCCCCCTGGCCACCCTATAAAGCTCTAGTTCCACCGCTGCAAGCCCCCTGAGTGTTACGTTGTTTTGATCGCTGTATATGTTTGAATGAAGTTATGTTTTGTGTAGTGAGAAGTACCTGGAATAAAACAGCATTTAGTGCGATGAGTAAAGTAGTCTATAGTCGCTGTCCTTTGAGGGTAGAGCTGAACCATGGATCAGTGGAGCAAAAATAATCATGCGCTGTCTTAAAAAAGGCTAAATTAGAGCTAAAGCACTTTAAATATTTGCCCAAATAAATCATAATATTGCCTAGGTAATTTGTAAACACGTGTAATGTGTACGCAAGACAATACTTAACACAATCCTGGATGAGCTTGAAAGGAGAGATAGGAGAGAGGAGGAAGAGAAGAGAGGGGAAGGAGAGAAGAGAAACTAAGAGGAGAGGATGGAGAGGAGAGGAGAGATAACAAGACAAAGTCATGGTACTCAGACACATGAGGAGAATCTTTACATGTAGTCACTGTGACCTTTGTCTAAGTGTGTTACACATGTCCGGTTGTTGTATGGTGGTCATTAAAATCGACTCATCAGCTGTTTTTCCATTTCTATTTAAATCAAGTGTTGTCATACATTCATACATTTTATTGTGTCGTCATTCATGATTGAGAAGTAAAGTAATGATTTGATTATTATGATGCATGAAAAAGAGACAACAAAGAATATAATGTTATCTAATGATGTACAATGGGTTATATTTTATAATAGTTAGGGTTCACTTCCTACTGAATTTCTCCTTGTTAAATGACAGCAGTACAACATCAAAGTAGTTCTCTCAGATCTCACATAGTAGAGATTCTAATTCAGGAAACAACATTAGTTGTTTTGGTTGTTTGATTATTTTATTATCAAACAAAGGTCCTAGTCTCTTTAATTGACATTTGAGATGATCAGGGGGGCAGAGTTGTTATACCTTCATCATAGAGACCTGGGCAAAGGATTGGATAGACTGGTTTAAAGTGTTTCTGCGTAATTTGTCAGCTGTGATCTAATGCCTTTAATAAATTCCACCTTTATGTCATAAATATAACATGCCTTTGATTAGTGTTTGTATGGTCCAGCTAATCTAGGCCTATCTTATGTTCGATCAAATTGGCTTTGCCCGCCTGTTTTTTTCTGTGCCCACCCATGTGGACATTTACGCCACTGAGTCTAAGGAGTCTCTTTAAGATAGAACACATTAAGCGATGCGATGAGCCTCAGGCCATTAGTTTTCGGGCCTAAGTGCATCTCCAGACCTCTGTGTCAGGACCCCAACACCAGGATGACAAAAAACTAGGTAGGTCTGCCACATGCCCTCTCGCTACCGTCATGTCTGTCTGCACACCTGTCTATGGGTCTTGATCACACTACTTTCATACACGTCTGCCTGTCTCTCTTGTCTTTCTGTCAGTAGTTAAAGTTCAATTTGAAGGGCAAGTTCGCTGTAGAATGTATGTTTTAACATATTTTGGTAAGCCATTTTGTGTAATCAGGTTGCCATGGCTTCAACACGTTTTCCTGCCATCCGAAAAATATAAATATTTTTGGAAAAATCTGTGAATTTAAACATTAGGGTGCTTGCACACAAGTGCCCCACAAACGACCCAATAATAAGTTAGCTAACACTGAATCAACATGTTCGGCAATAAAATTATCAGACAACTACCACCAATGGGTTTGAGGCCCACTGGTCTGATGTTGGGGCAGTGTCATGCACATGGGAGTTTCACAGGACTAATACCTTGTTTTGTTTTTTTTCCTCAGAGGATCTGGCCAAGAGTCCAAATCTTGTGAGATCTTAGAAACGGTAGCCTGCTACGGCTGTTGAAAAGACCTCATCGGTTTTTTTCTGGAGTCCAGAGTCCAATCAAATTACAACGCTATACAAAATAATTCACAGCTTTCCAAAACGCATCACAATGACAGCATAAAGAATTAACTCACCCTCACCAGGAGATGAGCTGTGCCCATACCGGTTCTTAAGTCTCACACAAACACACAATACGCACAAGGACTGTCGCCTACAAACTCAACTTGCATGAATCTAACGTTCAACATGGCGCTGGTGGGTTTGTGTTGGCAAAAACAATGATGTTCCACAACAAACAGACACACACTCTCCTTTTCTTCACTCTTCCTGTCTAATCTACTTCCCCTCCACTTCCAGATTACCTTGTTGTAGCTCCGCCCATTACATGATACTAAGTCACGTTTTTTTGAATAAACATGATTTTGATGGCCCATCATTTTGCAGTGTCATAACTCAACCTCCCACTCGCTGACAACTCAAGTCTTGCCCACTTGGTCACCAGAGGGTATATCCAAACTATACTAATAAAATACATTATCATATATGTGACGACCCCCTGCACCCCCTTTGGGCCATATCTGCCACTACAAGTGCAGGGCTGGGCCTCCGTGTCTTAATTAACCACACCTTAGTACTGAGGGTGGGGTTATATAAGCAGGTTTTCACTCCTTCACATGGGCACCCTTTCGGTTGATGCAGGCACTCTACTGCTTTACTCTTTCACATGGGCGTGTTGCTTTATCTAATTCTTTCCCCACATATCCTTGCAGGTAAACCAATTATCCCTAGACATTTGTTTTGCCTTTTTTTTCCCCTACCATTTCAAATTACCTTTTTGATTTAAAATTCTGTTGAACTCCGTTTGTGATGTGAGTCCACCGTTGCATATGGCAGGCGCTTTATCCAAAGCGCCACTCCAATCAGGAAGGAAGGCTCGGGCTCTGAACCAAGCACAGGAGCATGGGATGTCAGAACCTCACTCAAGACTTTGAGTGGCACTTATCTTTATTGACAGACTCGAGGTCCAAATATAACACAGTATACAGACAAACAAAATAAATTACACATACACCTTTCTTATTCATCTTTAATTTACTATGGCTACACCATAGGTGTGCAGTATTATGAACATTGCAGACATTAGACTACATTGGAAATGATGAGCCTCCTTTTGGCAATGGTTTTGCATATGCCGCATAGATTACCACCATTGGAAGATTTAAGGTTTTATTTAGGATAAAAAGGCAACTGAGACAAGAAACGGAGAAACAATCAGAAATTGAAGGCCACTTTTCATTTCCAAAAGCGATCACGGTTTGTTATTGTAAGTATCAAATGTCAAAAAGCTAAATTTCAATACCTAGGGGTTACACATAGGGTTACACATAAATGAATACGTTAAGACTTTCAGAAGTTCTTTCAGAAACTGGAGGCTGCAGTTTAAAGAGGCAGAAATAGAGGACAGACAAAGCCTGGTTCCTGCTGAGATTCCACCACAGACCACACCCAGTGTCCTAGGACGAGGAGGGAACCCGCTAAGCCAATTACTGGTCTGAGATGCTGAGATGCTAACTGGCTCAACTTGCTATATGTTAGCTAACTGGCTAAACCTGCTATATGTGAGCTAACTGGCTAAACCTGCTATATATTAGCTAACTGGCTAAACCTGCTATATGTGAGCTAACTGGCTCAACCTGCTATATGTTAGCTAACTGGCTAAACCTGCTATATGTGAGCTAACTGGCTCAACCGACTGTATGCTGCTAGAAATGAGGGGGATGAGATTCCAGCCTAAACAACAACAGTGGGGAATTGTACAATTGCAAAGTTAAATTAAACATGTGTAAATATTTCCAATAGATGAATGAATTAAATTGTATCATGGCTCATTATATATGAATGTATAATGTAGGGTGACCAGACAGTCCTGATTTTGAGTTGCGTGTCCCGATTCTGTACAAAAATATATGTCTAATTTGTCAGTTTTCCGTGTGTCTGCCTGGCACAAATGCTCCTGTTGAGCGGATATTTTCGATAATGAACAATACTTGGACTGACGAGAGGAACCGCGTGACCGTTCCCACCTTAAAGGCGTTACCAATTTTGATGACACCTGTCCGCAATTCCACAGCAGCAGGCTGTCAGCAAACAAATCGATTTTGGAGCAAATTCAATCCTCAAACAAATATGTGTAGGCTATTTTGAAGAGCGTTTGTCTCTGTGTTTAGGTCATGTTTTCGGAGCTCTATGAGGTTGACGTCACACACACGCACTATGCTTTGTTTACAACTTTCTGAAGCTTCAGGCTAATTCATAAAAATATAGAAATAGTAGTCCCACACGAAACTCATTCAATGTCTTTTCATATTTTCTCATAAATGTGTAAATAGGCAAAAACATACATGATTATTTCCCCCATTAGTCTTTGTTGTGAACAGTAGTCCTATAGACAGTGACTTTCCTATAGACATGATTTGCCTCAATATCAGAATAACACCCATAGGACAAATAGCAATGGTTGGTGGAATGCCATAAAGTAGGTCTGTATATGCAATGTAAGCTTGTCCAGGCCCTGCAAGTCAGGATGTAGGCTGAATATATTTTTAGGTAGTGGCCATCCCCAAAATGCACCAGAATACAGGAAATCACATCTACCAAATCAACATTTTCGGGGGAGAAACCTGACTGCACCCCACCCACAAATTTAATCACCAGCCGCCACTGTTAATATGTTATATGAATAGCAAAAGCCTCCTCACCAGATCCTGCTTTTAGAGCGTGTGATAAGCGATATGTTATTTATGTTAACAGATTATAAAGTATTAACAGTGATAACATCAGCTCCAACCCGAATTAACAACCCCCGCAAGCTAGGTTAGGCTATAAGGCTACTTTAGGAAAGTATACACAATTTCTATTTTATACCTGCACTAATTGACATGTCTCACCATATGACAGCTTAATCCCACATTGTAAAGGATCGAATACATTATTTGAAATGTAAGTTTGTTGCACATGTGTTTTGCAAGCCTTGAATAGGCCTAGTATGTTTTAAAACGTTTAGTACACATGAACAGCACATTATCCACGAAATATTAGAATATATCATGAGTTTATAGTGTATATTCTGCACATACTGTTAAATCCATATCAAACACAGTATACATGTTATGTATTTTTTAATTTATAATTTTTAAATAAAAAAAATAAAATAAAGATTGTCCACAGCCCACCACCAGGGGAGCTGATGCTGTGACGAGGGAGGCTGCAGCCTCCGCAGCACTCCCCTTCCCGTGCCACTGAGGTCTAGATCCCTGCGTCGCTTTTGGCTGCACCATCATCTGTGGTACTGTTGACCTCTGGCCTCTTGGTGGAGGAGCCGGTGAAGTCACACCAATGGGAGGGACTAGGGAGCATCCCGCTTAGCCAGCTGGTCTGGATGTCTTGTCGTCACTCATGGCTGCATCACCATCTGTAGTACCAGTTGCCCTCTTGCCTCTTGATGGGGGAGCCGGTGATGCCGCACCAATGGGAAGGACCTTGGAGTAGGTCTCTAAATGCAGGGGTCTCAGGATCCTTTGGCCATTTCCCCCTGATCCATTGTCTGCGGCTGGCTGCCAGTGGCCTTGTTTGGTTTCAGATGCATCTGACTGCTGATGCATCTGGCTGCCACACCCCTCTTGCCTCTTGGTGGAGGAGCCGGTGCAGTGGCGCCAATGGGAGGGACCTGGGAGCGTCCCACTTGGCCAGCTGGTCTGGATGACCCTGAGTCCCTCTTGGCTGCCCCACCATCTGGGGTCACAGTTGCCCTCTTGCAGCTTGGTGGAGTAGCCGGTACAGCGGCGCCGATGGGAGGGAGCAGGGGGTATAGCGCTTGGCGAGCAGGTCTGGATGTAACTGCTTGGCTCTTGGCTGCCCCACCATCTGTGGCAGCAGTTGACCTCTTGCCTCTTGGTGGAGGAGCCGGTCCAGTCGCACCAATGGGAGGGAGCAGGGAGTCAGCCTCTAAAGTCAGAGCCGTTTGTTTCGCCCATTCCCTCTGATCCATTGTCTGTGGCTGGCTGCCAGTGGCCTTGTCTGGTTTCAGATGCATGGTGGTGGTTGCAGCCAGGGTCTTCAGCATAGCTGTGAATTCAAAGAAATTGAGCCCTCAAAACAAATTATTAATTTAAACATAATTGACAGATTTTAAGTTTACAAATGATTTTATAGACTCTTGGTAATTCAAATGTTTTGCTTTGATCATTAAGCAGTAGCTTTCTTTACCTAGATATCGTTTTTACATACTATAATATAAAATACTTTTTATACATAGATATGGTTATAGGAAATAGTTATAGGATTCTAAATCCATTAAAAAAATGGTATTCTACCAGTTTTTGGTGGGTTTCCTGGGGATGGGGACATGCATCCCAGCAAACTCTTCTTCATCGTGGCCTGCTTGAGAGTCACCTTCTTTGATGAGTCCAAACTGTAAACAAAATAAACACACGCTCAATATTAAAGCAAAAAAAGCCTGAGAACACAGAAGCCTTGGGACACTTTGATTCCCCATGTCACGTTTTAAACGAGCGTTGGTAGAAACATTCAGGGGGGATGGTTAGCCAACTCAGCCACATCGCTGGCCTTGTAGTAGACTATTTTGCCACAACCGCTGATCAAACATATTCCATGAGCTCTACTGTGACCAGGTAGTGCACTCACTGTAGCCAACGCTGGATGAAGTCCGGCAGGTCCGGGTCGCTGGTGCCCAGAAGACTCTCCATCCTCTTGGAGTTCAGCATGCCGTCCACGTCTGCACATTATAAAGCATCACACTGATTTAATATTGTTGATTTCACATTGTTGGATTAACATTGTTAATTTTTTTAGGATATCTTTTTAAGATCAGCAACAACAGTTGCCCTCTTGCCTCTTGGTGGAGGAGCCGGTGCAGTGGCGCCAATGGGAGGGACCTGGGAGCGTCCCGCTTGGCCAGCTGGTCTGGATGACCCTGAGTCCCTCTTGGCTGCCCCACCATCTGGGGTCACACTTGCCCTCTTGCAGCTTGGTGGAGTAGCCGGTACAGTGGCGCCGATGGGAGGGAGCAGGGGGTATAGCGCTTGGCGAGCAGGTCTGGATGTAACTGCTTGGCTCTTGGCTGCCCCACCATCTGTGGCAGCAGTTGACCTCTTGCCTCTTGGTGGAGGAGCCGGTCCAGTCGCACCAATGGGAGGGAGCAGGGAGTCAGCCTCTAAAGTCAGAGCCGTTTGTTTCGCCCATTCCCTCTGATCCATTGTCTGTGGCTGGCTGCCAGTGGCCTTGTCTGGTTTCAGATGCATGGTGGTGGTTGCAGCCAGGGTCTTCAGCATAGCTGTGAATTCAAAGAAATTGAGCCTTCAAAACAAATTATTAATTTAAACATAATTAATAGATTTTAAGTTTACAAATGATTTTATAGACTCTTGGTAATCCAAATGTTTTGCTTTGATCATTAAGCAGTAGCTTTCTTTACCTAGATATAGTTTTTATATACTATAATATAAAATACTTTTTATACATAGATATAGTTATAGGAAATAGAGTTATAGGATTCTAAATCCATAAAAAAAATGGTATTCTACCAGTTTTTGGTGGGTTTCCTGGGGATGGGGACACGCATCCCAGCGAACTCTTCTGCATCGTGGCCTGCTTGAGAGTCACCTTCTTTGATGAGTTCAAACTGTAAACAAAATAAACACACGCTCACTATTAAAGCAAAAAAAGCCTGCGAAAACAGAAGCCTTGGGACACTTTGATTCACCATGTCACGTTTTAAACGAGCGTTGGTAGAAACATTCAGGGGGGATGGTTAGCCAACTCAGCCCCATCGCTGGCCTTGTAGTAGACTATTTTGCCACAACAGCTGATCAAACATATTCCATGAGCTCTACTGTGACCAGGTAGTGCACTCACTGTAGGCAACGCTGGATGAAGTCCGGCAGGTCAGACTCACTGGTGCCCAGAAGACTCTCCATCCTCTTGGAGTTCAGCATGCCGTCCACGTCTGCACATTATAAAGCATCACACTGATTTAATATTGTTGATTTTTTTAGGATATCTTTTTAAGATCATCACTGGTAACAGTTGCCCTCTTGCCTCTTGGTGGAGGAGCCGGTGCAGCGGCGCCAATGGGAGGGACCTGGGAGCATCCCGCTTGGCCATCTGGTCTGGATGACCCTGAGTCCCTCTTGGCTGCCCCACCATCTGGGGTCACAGTTGCCCTCTTGCTGCTTGGTGGAGTCGGCGGTGCAGTGGCACCAATGGGAGGGAGCAGGGAGCATCCCGCTTGGCCAGCTGGTCTGGATGACCCTGCATCCTTCTTGGCTGCCCCACCATCCGGGGTCACAGTTGCCCTCTTGCTGCTTGGTGGAGTCGCTGGTGCAGCGGCGCCAATGGGAGGGAGCAGGGAGCATCCCGCTTGGCCAGCTGGTCTGGATGACCCTGAGTCCCTCTTGGCTGCCCCACCATCTGGGGTCACAGTTGCCCTCTTGCAGCTTGGTGGAGTCGCCGGTACAGTGGCGCCAATGGGAGGGAGCAGGGCGTATAGCTCTTGGAGAGTAAGTCTTGATATAAGTACTTCACTCTTAGCTGCCCCACCATCTGTGGCAGCAGTTGACCTCTTGCCTCTTGGTGGAGGAGCCGGTCCAGTCGCACCAATGGGAGGGAGCAGGGAGTCAGCCTCTAAAGTCAGGGGTCTCAGGATCCTCCCTTGTTTCCCCAGTTTGGCCATTTCTCTCTGTTTCGTTGTCTGTGGCTGGCTGCCAGTGGCCTTGTCTGGTTTCAGATGCTGTATGGTTTTTGCAGCCAGGGTCTTCAGCATTACTGTGAATTCAAATAAATGAAGTCCTCGATACAAATTATTAATTTAAACATAATAAAGAGTTTAGGAATAATCTAGGTTTACAAATGATTTTATAGACTCTTGGTAAATGTTTTTTACCAAGATCATTAATGATCATTAATGACCTGTTCAGATCGCTGAGAATTATGGGGAAAGGATTTTCGCAACGTTGGAAGGTTCTCGTGAACGACACCTCATGACGCTCTGATGATTCTACTTCCTTTTGGCAAATGGGGCCAGATTTTTCTAACAGAGTTGCCCAGTTGGTGACGTATTGTTTGCTAGTGATGCGCATGAACATGGCGGACCACAAGGCAAAGGTTTTGGCCGGTGAGAAAGTTTTACTCAATATAAAAGAATCAACCATCATATCACATATTTTTTGCCATGTCTACACTTTACTTTTGATTGACGTTGTAACCGTCTAAATGACAAAAAATATATATCTTGTGGCCTCCATGATCACCAACAAACACAGAACCTAAGTTCCACACCCAACAGATAGTGGCGGTTATCCTGTTGGTGTGATATATACCACTGACGAAGAAGAACTTAGATTCCGAACACAGTGCACATAAACGGTCGCTGCCACGAACACGCTCACGTAAGCGTGAGCGTAATCACTGACGAGGCATCTCGTTATTATCAGGACACATAAGCAGTGCCTTTCTTTACCTAGACATAGTTTTTATATACCTTAATATAATATACTTTTTATACATAGATAAGGTTATATGAAACAGAGTTATAGGATTCTAAATACATCAAAAAAAAGGAAAAATAAATATTGTACCAGTTTTTGGTGGCTTTGCTGGGGATGGGGACTCGTGTCCCAGTGAAGTGTTCTTCATCCAGGCATGCTTGAGAGCCTGACCTGGAGTCATCCTCTTTGATGAGTCCCAACTTTTAAGAAAATAAACACATGTTCAATATTAAGCAAAAAAAGCCTGCGGACACAGAAGCCTTGGAACACTTTGATTCACCATGTGTCATATTAACCGAGCGTTGGTAGAAATATTCAGGGGGGATGGTTAGCCAACTCAGCCACATCGCTGGCCTTGTAGTAGACTATTTTGCCACAACCGCTGATTAAACATATTTCATGAGCTCTACTGTCACCAGGTAGTGCACTCACTGTAGGCAACGCTGGATAAAGTTCAGCAGGTCCGGGTCGCTGGTGCCCAGAAGACTCTCCAGCCTCTTGGGGCCTGGCAGGATCTTCTCCCCCGACTTGTTGAGCCTGATATATTTCAGGTTGCCCTTCCGGTCTGCACATTATACAGCATCACACTGATTTAACATTGTTTATTTCACATTGTTGGATTAACATTGTGCATTTTCTTAAGATCACAAATAATGTTAACTGAAACTCCATCATATGCCATAAAGTAAAATCCTCACCGAAAAACTCATCCCTATATAATGACGAAGCCACCATTGCTGCTGGAGGCATTCCCAGTATCTGAAATTAGACAACCATACCCAATAGTCAACTTAAACAAATATACACAGTCATGGGTGCAGATCCCTGGGGGGTTGATAGCTTACTCTAACCCTAACTTGTGAAAAGTCCACCCAATCTAAATGATTTAAAACTAAATTATGTAATTGAAAATCTAGTTTTAATAGAAGCCGACTCCACTTTTGAACTTATCCATGCTCAGTGGTCTGAACCGTTTGTTACAGCAGATCATTTGATATATCTTGGTGACATATTTGATGGCCCCTCCTTGTAGTATAAATCAGCAATTATCAATTATCATGTCTTACTCACACCGTAATACTTGTTCTCCTAGTTTTGTCTTCTAATCTTAAGTCTGTATTATTAATAAATAAATTAATAAAATATATTGAAAGAATTCATTCTCATGATTAATTAGCAGTACTAAGCAAAAAGTGGCTTGTAGGATTACCTCTATGGTGCGCGTGAGTTGTTCAATTTCCTCAGGTCCAGAGAACGCTTGTCTTCCAATGAGGAGCTCTATCAAGCAGCAGCCAAAGCTCCACATGTCAATGGCAGTGGTGCAAAAAAGACCCAGGGTCACCTCTGGAGCACGGTACGGCTGAGTCCCGATACAACCATAGTCTGGAAGACAAAACAAAGCCAGTAGGATAAAGATAACTTTATGAAACCCATCAAATAACACAATGCTGTCACATTGTACGTCTCCTCATGATTCAAAAGAAGAAAACAATTAGACCCACATGTTGGCTCATCCTCCTGAACCAGGCTCACACCAAAGTCGATGACCTTGAGGGTGCCGGGGTCCTTGTCGGACATGACCATGTTAGCCTGCAGTCATAGAAGCAGACGACTCGGTGTGAATAGCTGGGCTAACAGCTCACAGGTGAAAACTATCTGCTGACAGTGCAGATGGGAGATGAGCGGGACTCCT
>NC_140287.1:5714197-5789311 GCF_964030765.1 Micromesistius poutassou
CACATGACACAGCCTTTATGCCGATGGCAGTACGGATATGGAGGACATCAGAATGTATTCACGTGTTTGAAGGCTCTTTGAAGCTGCAGTGGGCGGGCAGTGGTGCTATTGCTAAAGCACTTTGAATCAAAAGATTCAACTGGTGAAAAAATGTTTGATTTGGAATGAAGGAGTCAAGGCAACCTAGTGTCAATACAGAGGATCACAATCATTTGAGTAGAGTAGCAAGAGAAAGGCAACTCTGCCTCACATTCAAAAGTCTTTGATACAGATGCGAGAAAGATTTTAAAGCTTGCACCCACAAAAAGGCTCTTCTGGCCAGTGCATCAACGCCTTCTTCAACAGGGGAATCCCCTAACTGATTTTATTTTTATTTTTTCAGAAGAGGTAGATGCAGGAGAGAAGGATTTGCCTCCAAGCTCCTTCAAAACGGCCTCAAGGCTCCAGCCTCCGCACGGCCCAGTTGAGAGACCTTGAGTCACATCTGTCTCCAACAAGCCACTACCTGGCCTAGCTGAGAGGCCTAGGGCCAGGTCCTTGTCATTAGTCAGAAAGGCAAAGTATGATTCAGAAGAGCTTTGGCTACAACTGTCAATTTATTATGTTATGCAGTTTATCATTCTAGAAATATATATTATAGAAATATCAAACAGACGTCAGGTATTACTGGACAATTACTGAAAAGCTGTAATATGAATACTATTGAGCTAACAGCTGTCGGTAAGAAGATTTCCCGCAAGGCTTCATCTCTGGGGGCCATGGTGTGCAATCACCTACCTGGAGACGTTCATCAGCTACCTGCTATGCTGGTGGTTAATGCAGAACCGTCACATGTAGCAGAACCAAGCCAATCATCCGTCAGGCTATATAGTCATGACAATAAAACATTTTATTCGTGGCAAAAAACGACTGAAGGAACTACTCATCCCATAAACCATTGTGAACTTTTTCGCAACAGTTACAACCAAATTATATTTATATTATTATAATATATTTTAACTATATTATTATTATTATTATTATTATTATTATTATTATTATTATTATTATTATTATTATGTTGTTTATATTGTTAATACAAGTTGGGTCATACATTCTTTGTGTGTGTTTGTGTGTGTGTGTGTGTGTGTGTATGTATAGTGTTTCATATAGTGTATAGTGTCATCATCGACTTGGTACATTCCTTCGTTCCTGACTGCAATCACTGCGTAATAATGTTACTTGTTGTGAATTCAGTCTTGTATTCCAGTTATGTATTCATTCAACATTATGTATTCCTAGCCTTTATTCTACCAAAATTACTAAAAAAGCCCTGCTAGTGCAATATCATATATTTTTACTTTTGTTTTTAGCATATATATATTTAAGCAATAGATCACGACAGGCCGTGGTATACGCTCATTATACCACAGTTAAGGGGCGTTGTCCGTCCCGACGTGCAGCGGAGGGGCGGCGACCCCCTTCACTGTGGTATAATGACCGTATATCACTGACTGAAGTGATCTATTGCTTTTATAAAACGGTTACGTAAATATGGCGAAATTAAAGTCATAGACACCCTCAATTTTGAAAAAGCGAGAAAGTCGGAAAAGCATTTTTTTTAACGAATACAGAAAAGTAGTCCCTCCTGGCTGCCGGCAAAGTGTACGGCGGTTGCTATGCAACACACTAGCGTCCTTCAGAGAGAAGGCTAGAGACGGTAGCTTGGTTCGCCGGCAATTTAGCAATTTAGAAGGCTAAATTGCCGGCGACCGTGTGCCTATTGCTTTACAGGCTTTTTTTAGGCTTCAGTGAACTATGCTATCGCTTTTATATATAAATAAACAACAGTTCAAGTTAGGCGCGGAGTGATACTGGACTCTGTAAACTGAACGGGCGTAGCTGTGTGTATACGCTCAATATACAACGGTTGGGAACCAATCAGATCGCTTGATTTAGGCCCCCCGTTTTATAAATATATATATATAATGTCATTATCTTGTGGCCGACGTTTTCAGCATTAATGCATCGGAACAAAGCATGAAAAATGTCTGATAAATAAAAACTTTATTTAATTTTTCCGTAGCTTGAACATACATTAGGCATAAGAGTATTAGGTAACAAAAAGGAAAAAGGAAATCAATGACGACCATTAACTTCCCTGATAGTCATCTGATGCGTCCCAACTTCAGCAGAGGAGTCCATGCTAACGTCCAGCTCACAAACCTCTGTGTTTGCGGATGCCGGCATGCTAACGACACTAGCCTGAAAAGGGTTTGACTCAGTCAGTGCGTTTACATGAAACTCGAGAAAATTGAATTATTGGGTTAGTCTGACTATGATTGGATTTTTAAGATGCATGTATACACCTTAGTCTGACTAAGATTGGACTGAATCGAGTTTCTCATAGTCGGATAAAGACTCCTCGATTATTCTATTGATAGTCGCATTAAGCGTGCATGTATACGTTCGATCGGATTGGAATCGGATTTTGCGTTCTGTGCATCGAGATCTTTTCTTGGGGCCGTGAGCCGAAAGTCGAAGACGATAGAGACGGTAGTCGTGTTGTTGTCGCCGTCGGAAAACGAGAAACGATTTATTTAAAAAGGTGGCGAAGAAGATGGAGGAAGCCGGTGTCAGGCAAATTTAGTTACCCCCTATAAGAAGTGTATCTCCGGCCGCGGGAGCGTGCATGCATTCAGTGCAGGTTGAAGAACACGCTATGTTTTGATTTCACCCAAGGCTGAAATAAAAGTACATGTTTTTCTAAATGTTGCTCATCAACAAGGTTGTAAAGTAGTAACTTCGGGCAAATCTGTCAAAATAAATGTTTTTTTTTTTCTGACGTGTTTACGATCTTTAATCATTTATTGTGCCGCGGCCGATCTGACGCCCACTCGGGAACACCAGAGCGCTGAATACATGTTTGTTGCATTCACTCTGTCAAAGAAATGTGGTAGGCCTACTTTTACCAATAGTGGTTACATGAGGGAATTGCAGGCGGCACGTGGGATTTTATAATTGAAACCATAATAAAATAATATTAGAAAAATATTAGAAATATTGTTCAGAAAATATAGCATTATGGCTTTTAATGATTTCAAAAATAGTGTTGCTGTGTTTGTTCCTTGAAATGTTATAATACATATATATATATATATATATATATATATATATATATATATATATATATATAATATAATGTTCCAATTATAATGTTTTCCATTTCGGTTTTGTGTTGATTTGTGTTTTCTAAATAAACACACTGGGAGCTTAAGCAGCGTTGCTCTCCTTTTCTCTCCACTGTCTGCCACTGGCTCTGCTAATGCCTTCTTGCAGTAATAGTTGTGTAAAAAGGGGGCGCTGGCACTCTTTGCTCCGCCACTGCATCTGTATTTATCTATTATTTGACCGCTTGCATGTACGGTGCTCTGCGACAGGGCTTGATGACAATTCAGCGGTTCACCTGACGCCAAAGGTCGGGAACCACTGACCTAGGCCACTGCACTGCCTGGGAGTTGACAGTGATGAACTTGTATCCACAGGGTCGGCTACCCAGAGGTCTCTCTTTCTGCACAAAGTTCTCCCGGACGTGGAGAGAGCTTCCCTTCCTGGCCTGCCCATCGCACGTCCCTTTCCCCGCCCCACGACCGTAGCCCTGGGGCGCTCGTGCCCCGCCAGAGTCTCCGGTCCAATCGGTTTTTGAACCGATTGGAGAAGGAGGGGCCGTCGGTCTTCAGAAACCAGCACCCGCCCCTTCTTATGAGCCCAGCGATCTCCTTCATGTATCTAACTACCCAAACAACCCCTCCACCCATTTTCAAGCACGCACACGACCTGTTAGTGGCACGGACACGGCCCGCCTCAGGTACGCACAAACCTCGGGTTCCCACGCCACGCGGCCACTCTCTCGGTACCCCGGGGAGTCCCGGATCCGGCGCACGTCTTCAGAACGGCAAAGCCCCCCTCACCTCCAACCAGAGCCTCAGAATGTACCACAGACCCGCCTCCAGCCCACCGCCCCCCGCCCAGGTCCCGCCCCAGACCGAGAGCCCCGGAGCAGCCCACGCCGACGCGGCCGCCGCCGCCCGGCTGACGCACACGGACGCGCAGGGCCGCGCCGCCGTGGTGGACGTGGGGGGAAGGCGCCCACGCGCCGCACCGCCTCCGCTCCCTCTTTAGTGGTCAAATGTGCCACTGATCAATCAATATTTTTCAAGTGACGTGTCATCCCCTTTTGACTTCTGACAGCTGCTATAGAAGAATGTGAAGTATTGCATTACTGTTGAATCTATAGCTGCTCCTATTATAAGATGTACCTGTAATGTAATTTGCAAAGATGCAAACCTATACATTCAAAATACATTTTGAATGATAAAAATGTCATAACCATCATTTATAATATCTCAAATTGAAACTCCCAGATAAGAAGGCAAGAGGTTCATTTAAACTGATTTTTCCGCCCCATTTTTAATCAGATAAGACTGGTGCTTACTGATTACAGGGGTGGCCAATCATAGACCCTGTGACTGTGAAACATGCTGATGAAGTAGATGGATAGTTAGCCACACAAAGCTCTGATACGTGGACTACTGTATAGCATCCACATTCCATAGAGAAAGCTCCTCTCCATCCTGTGCACATTTGAATCCCAACTTTCAGGTTTTTTCCATTCCACCATGGTGCATGGAAAAGGCAGCAACATCCAGGCACCTGTTGAAGGAAAGTCGGAGCCTTACCAGTAGCTTCCAGTGCCAGTCCAACTGGGAACATCCTCCAGCTGGTGTCCCTGATAACTCCGTCCTGGTCTACACCAGAAGGGCTTGACTTAGAAACACGACAGACACCAGAATCTGGTCATGGAAGTTTTTATTTAGGCCCAACTATAGCTGTAATGTAAAATATAGCTCTGAATATAGGAATATAGCTAAATGTAATAACATGCCAAGTAGTTGAAAGCGGTGAAATGCCATCGCAGATTTAACACATAATGTAATTTGAAAGATTGCACAAAAATACAATACAGGAAAGGACCATACAAGCTTTTAGACTTTATGGTGAAAATATTTACATTTTCAGATTAAAGTAGGCTACCTTTGTCACACACAAATCTTCAGTTTGTTAAGAAGCTAATCAAGTTTCATTATACTTTCATGGCAACTTACAATCAATTCTGGTGAGCAGCAGAGAAGTTTTAAAGCTGTATTTGAGAAAGCCCAACTATTTTTCCTTTTTTCTTTGATTTTCTTTGGTTCATTCGAAGGTTGATTCAACGGTTGATTTGACGGTTTTAAGGATCTCTTTGTATTCACTGGAATCTATGTCAAAGTCGCCATCTACGCCATAATGGTCCAAGACATAATGATGCAGCTCAATCCCCTCGTCTGAAGTGATGACCTTTCTATCAAGGTTAAACTTGATCAATCCCAGAAAGCCCTTTTTGTAGTATTTCATCGTTCTTCTCCATGAAAGTTGGCATCTTTCTTCTGGGTCACATCTCACGATTCCTGTAACAAATGCATGCATAGTAATTAGGCTAAACATATCCAGCATTAAATAGTAGTTAATAGTAGTTAATAATTAATTATTATTAATGAATTAATTATTTGTTCATTTAATAGTTAATACAAACCTGCTTGATCTCTTATTTGCTGGGAAACAAATGGGTGGGCGATCATCATGGCTTGCTTCAACATTGGCACCGCTTCTCCTTTGGCAATTTTACATGCAAGAACACGCCTGTGGACAGATTACATGCAGGATGAGGGAACCCTGTGGACAGAATCCATGCAGGGTGAAGGAACCCCCCTGTGGACAGATTACATGCAGGATGAGGGAACCCTGTGGACAGAATCCATGCAGGGTGAAGGAACCCCCCTGTGGACAGATTACATGCAGGATGAGGGAACCCTGTGGACAGAATACATGCAGGATGAGGGAACCCTGTGGACAGAATACATGCAGGATGAGGGAACCCTGTGGACAGAATACATGCAGGATGAGGGAACCCTGTGGACAGAATACATGCAGGATGAGGGAACCCTGTGGACAGAATACATGCAGGATGAGGGAACCCCCTTGTGGACAGAATCCATGCAGGGTGAGGGAACCCTGTGGACAGAATAGATGCAGGGTGAGGGAAACCTGTGGACAGAATAGATGCAGGGTGAGGGCGCATTGGAAACATTCTCTCAACAGTCCAAGGGCCCTATTTTAACGGTCTGAAATGCAAGTATGAAACGCGAAGCGCATATAGCTTTGTGGGCAGATCTCTGGCGCTGTTATGGGGTCAGTACAGTCTTATTAATAATGAATGCACAGAGAAGGATTCACAAATGTATTTTGTGATTTATATATAAATGACTCTTCTCACAAATGCATTTCAATGCACACACAAATGGATATCGGTATGTAAAAATATAAAATATACTGGTCTGTATTTATATGTGGATTTTTGAGACTCTCCTGACGTGGCTGGATTTACATGTAGCCCTGTGCTATATTTCCCTTTAATTTTCTTTAAGTTAAAAGGTGTTAATAAATGTTTAACATGGTTTTGAATGCATTGTGCAGAATGTTTTATTTTCCTATGGCCTGTATTTTATTTTCATTTGAACATGTACATTGTTGATATCTTAATGTGACCTTTGAATCAGGACCAGGGAACCGTGACCTTTGAACCAGAGGGTTCAAAGGTCGACGAATTGAATTCGGGTCTATTGACTTCACTTGACGAACCATCTTTCGATTTCGGTGGTGCATCTGTCCTTTGTACAATCTTTGATTTGGCGGTACACGCGTGTGCACAGGCACACAGAACCCATTCGTGTTTGCTTCTTCTGTTCTCTCAAAAGTTGTACACGTGCTGTTCTTGGCAATTATTTCCATCGATGAGCTTTCAGTAGGCTAATGCAAAAATGGACAGCTGGCTTAAACGTACCTCTACAATTTCAGCGCAGGATTGCGGGTATTGCGCAATCGGTACACATTCATGGTACATGAGGATACTCATGTACCATGAAGATGTGGCTAAGAGAGGAGGGGGAGAAACTAATAGGACTGTATATAGTTAAGAAAATAAGTCAGCAACTACTGTTTCCATAGTACATAGGATTAAAAGTTAATGAATTCATTGAAAACAAAGTGTTTGATTTCTTCTTTTCTTCATTTTTCAACTGAGCAAAGATAAAGCAGAAGACAGAGTACAGTACACAACAGTTAAAATAATATCACATGAGGACATTTGTATAAGGAATTTAATGAAGAGAATTCCTTAAACGGGTAGTTCAGGATTTTGGACATCGGGTCTCATTTCCAAGTGAGCCAGTGTGTTATTTATCATTGGAGACCGTGTTCAACACTTTTTATTCAGTCTATCCCAGAGTTACAAAAAGACATTACAGCTAAAGTAGAAGATGACTTCATGCAGAGAATGAGCATTGCAATGGAGCGTGCTTTTGGACATTTCCTTAATAGCTCTAGAGGCAGCATAATGTCCATGATGGGAGAATCACAAGGCTGTGTTATTAAACCACATGAAGCAGGGAGCCATGCTGATGCAGGGGCAGCCAGGGGCAGCCACATAAAATCGGGACGTTATGACGGCCTCACATCTTGGGAAACCTACTGCGCCCAGTTTGAGCTGCTAGCGACACACAATGAATAGTCCCCGGCTGAGAGGGCTGTTCAATTAGTCTCAGCATTGGAAGGAGAGGCAAGAAGAGTACTGTTGGATGTGACGACAGCCGACCTAGGAGATCCACAAGCTATATTTAGGGCCTTAAAGAGGCGTTTTGGAACGAGTGCAGGGAACCCGGAGAAAAATTAGGGGTGATTTTGATGACGCAACACGCTTGGTGTTAACTAAGGAAGCCTTCATTCAGCCTTACCCCTCCCATTGCGCCAGCAAGTCTGACTCGCTGACCCACAAACCTTGGAGGCAGCACTAGATAAAGCATAGGCAGTGGAAGACATACTCACAGAAGGCTTGGACTACCAACCCAGACAGGTCTCTGTACGGCCTAAGACCCAAGCCGTTCAGCCTCCTGGACCTGCCTCGTACCCAATGGGCTACGAATGCAAAGCGATGTCGCCGGACGACCGACAGAGCCAAGCCAGTCACCCATGCTCTTCTTCCCCATAATGCACTCACCGCCGACTGCTGTAGAGTACTTGTGTTGGTTAATGGCCAATGGACCAAAGCCCTACTGGATACAGGCTCAACTGTGTCACGTCTACACCCAGACCTCATGCCTGCCGGAACTCAAACGCAAGCAACCGATGTTCAACTCACCACAGTTACCGGAGGGAAGGCTCCCATGCTGGGGAGGTGGGAGGCTCTGATTGAAATAGAGACCTACTCAGCCTGCCAACCAGTCTGGGTCGTGGAAATAAAAGAGGACTGTTTACTGGGAATGGACTTGTGTGCGGCAGGGATTTCACTAGATTTCAGAGCACGTACTGTAACGTTCAAAGACGAGACGTCCATCCCCTTCCTGAATGATCCCCACACTTCTAAAATGGCCAACAAGATTGGGGAGAACGGGGATGCGGAGGGGGACCCACCATGTCCTCCACAATGGGAGGCCCCTTTTGCAGGAAGCCCTCTTCCACTGTCTGACTACAACCTCATACCCCCAGAACCAGACGGATATGCCCAGTCATTCCCCCATGCTGTCATACGGACTGCAAGTGTGGTCCCCATCTCTGGGGAAGAGTCAGCAGCCGGTCAAACAGGATAGGTTATGGAACCTCCTGTATGAGTATCGACAGTTTTGCCACTGGCCCTAACGACGTTGGCCAAACACATTTGGTCCAACACTTTATTAAAACAGGGGATGCCCAGCCAATCCGCCAGCGGCCTAGACGATTGCCCGAAGCCTGCCAAGCTGCTGCTGAACAGATGATACAAGAGATGAGGGATGCTGGCATTATTGAGCCATCAGAGAGTCTGTGGGTGTCACCAGACGTAATGGTTCCTAAGAAGGACGAGAGCTCAAGGTTTTGAGTTGACTACAGACCACTGAACGACAGAACTGTGAAGGACTCCTACCCACTGCCACGGATAGACGAGTCCCTCGATTATGTGGCTGGTTCAGCATGGTTCTCCTCATTGGACCTCCAGAGTGGGTACTGGCAGGTGGCCATGGCCCCAGAGGACAAAGCCAAGACCGCCTTCACCACGAGACGTGGCTTGTGGCAGTTCACCACCATGCCATTCGGGCTATGCAACGCCCCGGCCACATTTGAAAGGCTGATGGAAAAGGTCCTTGTGGATATGCCCCCTGAACGCTGCCTTGTCTACCTGGATGATCTCCTTGTCCATGGACCATGTTTTGACTCAGCATTTGGAAGCCTAAGAGAGGTACTGGAGCGGATCAAGCGTGCAGGCCTGAAGCTTCACCCGGGGAAGTGCAGCTTTCTACAGCAAGAGGTCTCCTTCTTGGGCCACAAGATCAGTGGAGCTGGCATCATGACAGAGCCAGAAAAGGTAGCAGCCACCAGGGATTGGCCTACCCCCATTGACACCCACCAGCTGAGAGTGTTCTTAGGACTCGCATCCTATTACAGGCGCTTTGTGGCTGGGTTCTCTACTGTAGCTGCCCCCATGTTCGTCTTAATGCGCAAAGACACACCGTATGAATGGGGACCACAACAGAATGCAGCCTTCCACAAGCTGAAACAGGCCTTATGTAAGGATCCAGTGCTGGTTGCACCAAACACAGAGTTGCCATTTATCCTTGACACAGACGCTAGCAACACAGGCCTTGGCGCTGTACTCTCGCAGCTGACGGAGAGCGGATTGTTGCTTACCACAGTCGTACCTTGGATAAGTTGGAGAGGAACTATTATGTCACGTGCAAGGAACTGTTGGCAGTGATTGACGCAGTAAACCATTTCAAGCACATCCTCTGCGGCCTTCCATTTACCATTCACACTGATCATGCTGCTTTGAAGTGGCTGATGTCCTTTAAAGAGCCTGAAGGACAAGTCGCCAGATGGATCGAACAACTCCAGGCCTTTCAGTTCACCATACAACACAGAGCCGGTGAGAGTCACCGCCGACCGTGTGCCCCACGGTTGGTGGTGGGGCACCGTGTGCAATTGCAGTGGCACAATTTTTAGATCGGTAAAATAGCACAAAGTATCATTTGCGCCGGAACACGCCTCTGCTTTTCGCCGACACGCCTCTCCAGGCGCAAGTGTAGTGGCGCGAGTTTGCTGCAGGGGAAAATCCGCTTTGCGCCGGTTGCAAAGTAAACTAGCAACGATACAAACATGCGTCGGTGTAGAAAGTCAATTGCGCAGGGTGATAGGGCCCAACAAGATAGGGCCACAAAGGTTTTTGATGAAAGAAACCCCAGCAACCATGGTTGTGAATGGATATATATGACCATGTATGACCTATGTTGACTTCTTCTGCTTTGAATACAATTGAGAGTTAGGAAATAGCCACAGCTAGGGGGTTATAAGCACACCACACAATGTGCCGTCATGGTCGGATGCAGAAATGGGTGTGGCTTGGTTGGGGGTGTGCTGGTGGAGTCGGCCCTTGTGCATGTGTGGGGTCACATACATCTGGAACTAACAGCTTTAACATTAAGCCTGGTAGGAGGGACAGTGGCAGGGCAGTCTTTGGTTGGTTGTTTTTAGTAGGGATGCACAATAACTTTATTGATACTGATAATCGATAACTTTCAGCTCCTAAAGGCCGATACACATATCCATATATATGATCATGACCTAAGATCATGACATTGTCGCTCAGACATCAGTAGAATCAACGGGGGGTTTAGGGGGGCTGGCTTGCAAGGGGCGGGATATGACGTAGGGTCGAGGTCCACACTACGGCCCCTGTCACTCAGGTGTGTTTTGGTCTGACCGCAGACAGCAACGGAGGCAGAATGGGCAGATCTTATCGCGATCATCTTAAATGTTGCTGCAGCGATGCATCATATATTCCGTTGCATCCACAACATCCGCATCAATCGATGAAAGATTGTAGCATGAGTTACAGACAAATAGAAGAAACGACGAATAAGAAAGCGTGCAGCATATATCCGCGTGCAGTTGTGAACTCATGTATTGTAATTGATTGTATGATGTGTACTTTTAGGGTTACGATAAGACCTTTCATTAAGCGTCAGTGGGAGCGGGGCACTGAAATTATATAGGCTATGTTATCGGGGCTATTCGCCATGTTATTGGACTTATCTTACGTAATAATTTCTGTTATCGGCCCGATAATTATCGTGCACCCCTAGTTTTTGGGCTCTTTTTCTACATGTGATTCCATGGGAAAATACTTTTTTTTATTTTACTGCTTTTGTCTCAGTAGTGTCTACATCAGGGAAATGCACCCTCTCGTTAATTTCCATACAAGTTTTTTTGTAACACAGCTGTATAATACCCTGTGTAGTGGCACTCCGTCTCAATGTTTATCCTCTGTACCACTTGTTGGAGCCAACTAACAGTATTTGCAACACGAGCGAAAAGACAAGACAATGTTTCTTCGTTTTAAAAGGTTTACTCATAGTTAAATACAAATCAAAATCCACGGTCTTATGCACAGTGAAAAAACTGTGTCACTTCCATCAATGTCAGACTCCAAACTGAATTACGTTACATCCGTTACCGTTATACCTACACAGTGATGTCATAACGTAAAAAACATAGAAAGTTACTTATTTATCATTTTTAGATCACTAAATTATGTATTTTAACAGTTTTACACATTATGAATTAACATGAAATTAGCCGGTTTTAATAATTTTTAACTAAATATTTATCATAAATCAATTATTTGCATACACCCTGATTGTTTTATATTTGTATGGTGTGTGTGTGTGTGATGATGATCTGAAGAGGATCAGTGGGTGATCTAAAACTATTGGAAGGAAGCCGGGAAGGAGAGAGTACCTGACGGCCTTAGACTCTTTACTGATGCCGGTGGACAGAGCGGCCCTGTGGTGGTGTGTGGCGACCTGGACGGCGAAGAGATTCCTCCCCCCTGGATCCTTCTCCAGGCTCCTCACCATATCATATAGGGCTGGATTTCTTTCCCTCAGCCTCTGAAACTCAGGCCTTTTCGCAGCCTGCTTCAGGGAGTCCAGGGGTGGGATGTGGTCCGCTTCAACATAACCCGTGTCCCCAGGGTTCCCTTCACCCCTGGAGAAGGGCCTTTGTGTATTGATGACACTGAAAGCACAGAACATCTGCTTTACCAAAACAAATTGTGACACATTTTTCTGGCGCTTTGTGGATTGCAGGGTCCCACATCTGCCTGATTATATTGATAGCGTGTGTAACCGGTTGTGTTCGACCGCGGACTTGTGTGGAGCGTTGGAAGGACGACACCGCTACACAGGACTTGGTCTCCCGCTGGTCCTCTTTATTCTGTTTGAATGGCGACACACACATTGTGTCAACCATTAGCAACTGCATCTATGTTCAGACCTCCAGCTTAGATAGATTTCTCCCTCTCAAATACATACATACATATAGACATTTTACATAAAACACGTGATCGTATAGTGGTTAATTTATGTAACAACATGTGAACCCCACTGTTACTCCTCTCAAGTCGAAATCACGAAACCAAGTTGTTCTTTTCTATTTACTGGCATTTATTCACACATATGTGCAAAGGCGTGCCGTGAGAACTGGACATACAGAAACAGAAATACATAAACATATAATTACCTTCTCATAGAAACCACATACATAGCGTATATAACCTTAATCACGTTAGCTTTAACATCTATCAACACATAGTAGCAAGATAGCAACTGCACCTCATTGGCCGCTTTACTCGAGAGAAATAAAAAACAACGGGTCTTCAGTTCTTCATTAAACACAAATCCTTACTTCAATGTACTGCACAAAATACACCAAGACTTTCCTGCATAGGCGCTCTCAACTGAGGTATATCGGGTACCGCAAGCATGTTCCAAAAACTGTACCAATCCCTTCAAAAACCCTGTCCCCACCTGTAACTTCAGAACTTTGGTTCCGACATGAGTCATGACGCACTTCAAGCCCCTAAGACTTAGAACTACAATGAAAACTGTTGTATGAATTTGTTGTATGAATAACTGTTGAACTGTTGAATAACTGTTGAATTTCAGTCAGGGTTCAGGAAGTCCTCTTACTAGATCTTCAAAAAGCCTTTGACACAGTAGAGTAGACCATAGTCTACTGCTTAATAAATTAAAGGCTATAGGGATGAATGGCACCGCTACAGAGTGGGTCACCTCATACCTGACAGACAGGGATCAGAGTGGAGCTTAATGGCTTTATGTCAGACACCAAACCAGTGGGGTATGTGGGGTTCCGCAATGGAGTGTTTTAGGACCACTGCTATTTTTACTTTATATTAATGACATGAGAGATGCGTGTTCCTGTAACTTGGATTTATTTGCAGATGATGCAGCCCTGCTCATCTTGCACAAAGATAAGACATTATCTTTAATCTCATAATCTCATAACATTTAGGGAAGACAGAGTCCATTCTATTCGGGTCCAAACCCAGATTTAAAAAGGTTCAGGAGCTAAGAGTAGAGGTAGGGTCTGTGAAGATAGCTGCAAAAACATCAGTGAAGTACCTAGGGTGTGTTTTAGATGACAGTTTGGGTGGGGAGGGAATGGCGTTGCAGGTACTGGGCAAAGTCAACGCCCGCACAAAGTTTCTTGCCAGAAAGGCCGATCTGCTGGACAGTGAAAGCCTACGCCTTCTAGCCAACTGCCTAGTGCAGTGTCATTTTGATTACGCCAGCGTAGCATGGGCAGCAGGTCTGTCAACCTTACTAAAAAGAAAATTGCAGGTGTCCCAGAATAAGATAGTGAGGGTTGTGATGGGGCTGGGCCCTCGAGAACACATTGGAAGGAGGCACTTCCAGGAGCTCAACTGGTTACCAGTTCAGACTAGAGACCCAGCTGAGGCTCAATATGGTACACAAGGTCATAACAACAGGGCCCCAGTGGACCTAAATAGCCATTTTTCCAGCACTGGGGAATCTCATAATCATAGGACTATGGCTAGTGTAGCCAACCTGCACCCTTGGAGGTGTAGAACCAAAATGGGGCAATGCTCATTTGCTTATACAGGAGCACTGGAGTGGAACGATCTGCCTTTAATTATCAAACAGAGCACTAACCCATACAGTTTTAAGGGGAATGTCAGGAAATGGCTTTTAGCCAAAGTCCAAGAATAGGTAGGCAGGTGGGTGGGTAGGTAGGGGAGGGAGGGTTTGTTGAGTTTGAGTAATGTGTCATGTAGTTTTATGAGTTTGTGCTATGTCTTTTAAGTCTTTTATATGTACGTTAAGATCAAGGACCACAATGGAAATAAGTCTATGACTTTTTGTGCTATCCTTGACACTGTTTTAATGCATGATTTGTACCGACATGTATTTCAATGTATTTCAAATAAACTAAACTAAACTAAAAACAGATAAACACAACTATTTTTTTTTCTTTTACATTAAATTGTTCTTACTTACTTCTTACTATTTATTAATTTATGTGTATTCATGAACTCATTGATTTATATTCATATATTTATTAACCTATTTATTTATTTATTCAACTTTCCTTGATGGCAGCTACACCCACATTTAAGAAAGCCCACCTGTTGGCGACACACAAATTGTGTCAACCATCAGCAACTGTATCTCTGTTCAGACCTGTGCAACAACAGTTATAATCTAAAATAAAAACCAAACATAACCGAAAGCCAGCTAGCAAGCTCACAACTAGCTAATTAGCTTTAGCTCAACATGCGGTCGGGAGTACTATTTAAATATAATCATAATTCCTGCCCATAAATGTCTTTTTTTCCTATTACGTACAGGTAATATTTACATTCAAAATACACAACACTGGTCGGTACAGAACGAGCCAAAACCATTAAACATATTCATATTGTTGGCCACATGGCTCACACGTATTCACCTCCAGCTTAGATCGATTTCTCTGCGGAGGCATGTACGGTGCGCAATATTTATTTTCGTAGGATAAGTCTGGGATCTCGCCTGATTGGTTAGAAGGGCTCTCCTTTAGATCATGTTTCGATTAGTCCTAGCTGTTTGCTAGCCTGGTTCCGCCCGCCTCCGTACTTCCGCTCAATTTTCATTTCACTTCAGTACTAGGTCTGGGAGTGCTGTATGTTCGAACGATGTTCTTTTCCCTCAAGTTTGTCCCTCCAATCAGCAAACAGGAGGCGCGGTCTGAGAACAGTGACGTACAGGTCGTACGCGAGTTTCAGTTATAGTCAAACGAATACCAGGAAGCAGCAGGAAGACCATGGAGAAAGCTATTCGGTCTGTTGTGGAAACTCTGCCGAATATAGATAAATTAAAGCCAGATTTTTTTTTTGTTGGTGGTCAAGATGTTGTGGCGCTTCTTTCCACGCGATTCGGGAAAAGTTGAATTTTCCAGCTGGCTCCATTAGTGGTGAAGGAGTTTGCTAAGCATGAAATACGTCACGACCAAACGTTAGCAATTGGTTAAGGCAGATCCGGAGTGGCAGTGGGCAGAGCCAATAGGTTTTAAACTTCAACAGCACCCGCCTTCAAGTGAGAAATTGTTTGTCTCTATAGCAGTTCTAGACCATCGGTATGAATGAAATGAGTACGAAGGTCTAGTTAGGACTAGGCTTGCTGTTTAGGGTTAGGGGTACCCTAACCATAACCAATCGGAGGAGAGCCATTCTAACCAATCAGAGGCGACAATCCCAGACTTATCCTACGAAAAAAAAAGATCGCGTATGGTGCGCGAAAATGGTTGATGAAAAAGTTGATGCAGTTGCGCCATTCAGTCACCAGGTGGCAATAAAATGACATCTTCATGATGAACATTTATTTTGTAGTAATTCAAACTAAGGGTATTTCTAACCCTGTTACATGTGTCAAGATTGTGTGGAAGTGTGGCAGTTTCCAACCTAGTCTGTACAACCAGGTAAACTAGCTACCTAACTACCTAATCAGGTTGTTCTGCTAGTTCACATGGTCGGGAAGATGTTCCTTGTCTTAAAGGTCTCGTTCCCCGAGAAACCGTTTAGTACTTGTTTCTTTTGAAATACGATAGGTCACTCGGAGTTGCATATGCATGCTGAACACCCACCTTGGCTTGCCACAGCCCACGGGAAGACAGTATTGAGTCTGTGCCTGTGCTATTTGTGGCGATAACAAATCAACGTTGCATCTCTTGGCCAAGAAAGAAGAGTTGATGAAGAAATGGTTGGATCGGACATTACCACTATTTCAACATTTACGCGGCTCGGGAACGGCGATTGAATACAGAAAGAAGAGCCGCCTTGGGGCACCGCGGTGGCCGGAGCTGAGCTCCCAGGCGCAGTGAGGCCAGAGGCCGCTCTTCTTTCTGTATTCAATCAACCAAAAACCCCCAAGGAGCCCAGTCTCTGTCTCTCTCTCGTTCTCTCGGTCTCGCTCTCTCTCTCTAAGTTGAATTGGTTTTATGGTGTGTTCCAGATGCCTCGGACGCCAGCCTTCCGAGTTTCACTTGTGACGTCATTTCCTGTCTCGTAGCACTTTTAGCGTTCGCGAATGTGTTTTTCGTTGGCGGAATCCAGAAGAATCATGAATATTAATGAGGCCGGGGGTAGCCGGAGATTATCCAATCACGTTGGTTTAAATCCCTGATCCAATCCAAAAAGGCTAGAATCTGTGAAGTGACCGCAGGATAGGTAACTTAAATTGTAATTTATATTAAACTAACGTTAGTCAAACACATTTCTCTCATAGGGTTATGGTTAGGGGTTAGGGGTAGGGTTAAGGTTAGGGGTAGGGTTAAGGTTAGGGTTAGGAGTGAGCGTGCGAGTTTGCCTGACAGGCTGGCTGTCCAGCGCTTGAGGCGGGACTTCTTCCGGATTCCGCCTACGAAAAACACAGTCGCTTCACGTTCGTCTATGTGATCGTGTCATGTCATTGGCTAGTCATTGTTATTGTTAGCTACATTAGTCTCTTTAGCAAACCAGCTCGAAAACAAACAACACAACTTTACATTGTATTGCACGCACAGCAAGACCGTGCAATGCATAAATTGGTGACTGGAATTTAGAAGCAATGTAATCAAGTGTGAGAGCATTTAAAATCAACATTAAAATGACCAACGTGGTACAAATACAAAGAAAATAAATCTCTTCACGGGCGCAGCCATTTTTGTTGAGAGCGTCATCACTGAGCTCGGTCTACTCTCACTGTGTGTTCACACCAAACGCGACGGGCGACACGACTCCATACAAAGTCAACGTGAATCAGGCGAAATTTGTCGAAGAGAAAAACCTGCTACAAGATTTGACTTGTGGCGAGGCATGAAAGCCCTGTCACGGGCGAGCGTGTTCACGAGAATTTGCAGCGCGACACTTTCACTGGAGTTGAAATATTTGAACTTTGATGCGACTTTTGCGTGATGACAGCCAATCAGTGTACGTCACTCCCTGGGTGACGTAACGTAACAGCCAATCAGCGTTCAACCGGCCGGGCCAACCGTTTCCTGCACTCCACAGTTATCCATAAGCCTTATCCATAAGTACCCGTCATGTTGTGTTGATACTCCTTCATGTACAACTTTAATGGGACATGATATGGATGTAGGAGATGTGTTGTCCCGAACAGTCTGCTAAATAGTCTAATGTTGATAGCTACTACTGTACATGTTACCTCTCTTCTTTCTTGCTCTCCCTCTCCTTAAATCGCTTCACAGGATCCTGTTACTGAGGTTGGAGGAGTGGCTGGTTGGGCTGGGTGCAGACATGCAGCAACTGTTAACAGTTTTGACTGGCTTACCAATCCTTTATCTTGTAGTACAAACTTACATTTATCTGTACTTTTTTTTTGGAAAATATTGAACATTATGTTTGTTACTATTAGCGTTCCATTGGAACCCTTTTTCTATGGGGGGGGGGGGGGGGGGGGTGCCGACCGTCTGGCTGTCTTTGTGTGGTGTTGTGGAGCTGCGACAAAATTCACCTGACATAACTGCACAGCGAAAGATTATGATTTGTCGCGCGATAAAACGACCAGGCGAAAAATGTGTCAGAATTCCAAGGGGGTGCGACCAAAAGGGGGCGTGCCTCCAAGAAATGCTGCAAGAAAGTTGGGAGATTTCCCCACTTTGACCTCAGAAGGCAAGTGTCCAAGGCATCTGGAACACACCATAAGAGCCAAAATCAGGTCGTTCATCCCCGCCCATTTCCTCCACCACACTAGAACAGTGTGAAACAGAAGCATTTTTTTCACCAAAACTGACTCACAGGGCATTCATTGCTACTATTGACAAACGCAAAATTAATGAAAAAACAGTGCAATGACACCTTTAAGTGACATATTCCCCACCAAACAACCTATAATTACGTCCATGAGTTCTGTACCTCTTATTATATATGTTACAATAAGATATTAAGGTCTGGGGCACTGAGGAAAGGAAGTGTAGAAGTGATTGAAACTCAATGGGGATTCTCCATAAAATTATATAGGACAAGGTAATTTGGTAATTTGGTCCGCTTATCAGTTCAATTTTCAATTTGTATTTTTTTTCTATTATCCAATTTTCTATCAACCTCAACACATTGGCGAAATGACTCAAAAATCTTATTTCTGTATTTAGTCGACGAACAAAAAACAGAATATTAGGAAATTTAACTCAATATTCCAATTTTAATTGTTATGTTTTGAAATTGAAAATTGAACTGATAAGCGTTACACGGACCTATATACACTTTGGATTTTGCCATTGTTGTAATTTCTGATGGTGGATAAGAAGATCCACTTTTTGTGGCATTATGTTAATTAAATCTTGAACCTTTAGGGTCAAATTTAACTTTTAGATTTAGGCAATTTCCTCATGCATGTTCATGACATAGTATTACTTACTGTAGTACTTACTATTTATACGTTCCATTGGTTCCCAGGTTGAGATATCTTTCCACATCAGATGAATCTAAATATCCTCTTTCTTGTTGTTCTATAATTTGAATTTTGCATGATTTTTTATTTTTTTTTCTTGCAAACACCCATATCAAGGCCGTGGATACCAATACAGTAGAACCGACGACCGCAAAGCAAATGGGGCCACCCATTGCAGATTTGACGACCATTGGCCCGGCAATCTCCATCTTGTTGTGTTCTTTTTAGAAAAGGCTGCCGAAACAGGATAGGATCGCTTTTAACTCACTTTATTTGGTAAAGGTTTTGGTCTATTGTCTATGAAGCAAAAGGAGAGGAATCGTATATTACACACGCGGAGCGTCTCCAAGCTGAATATCTAATCAATACACTGCCCTGGAGATTCTCCCATCTGAAAGCTCAGTCCGAGTTTAAATAGGCAGGTAACGGTGGGCGTGTTCTGTGGCTTTAAAAGCCCGCCCCCTTCATCTATGTGTGATCAGCTGCTGCCCCCTGGTTATGTGCAAGTGCTACAGCTTATATTATATGTACTCGGTACTGCTCCCTGTGGCTATGTGAGGATATTACTTCCTAGCTATTATATGTAATGAAATGTGTCACAATCTCGTCAGTCGGTGGTGGTCTTTTGTTGTTTCAAAGAGATAGGCCTACTGCTTGATGAAAGAAAAGCGAAGAAACAACCCAGAAGCTTTCAATGAAAATATACGCTTTTGTTATTTGTGTATTTCCTCAACACAAATAACAGAGAACACAGGAGAAGACAAGGTCCACTCTGTAGAGTGTCTGCCTGTGAGTGCTCTGGGTTCATATGAGCAGTAACTGTACCTTCGGAGCAGCCCTCTCCCCTCCCCTCTGCATTTCCTGTAAATGCAGATTGGAGGGGGAGTGGACGGGAGAATTATGGCAACCTGCTCTGTCCTTATAAATATTTGGAAGAGATAAAAGATGATGTATGCTGAGATTGTTATTCAAAAACAACTGGTTGACCAGTGTACATTGAAGAAACGTATACATTTACACATTTGATACAACTAGTTGATCTTTTTCCAAGATGTCCCTCGTGCAAGTGCAAAAAGCCCTAGACCCGAGCAAAGCTTCTGTAGCAATATATGAGTCAAAATAAACTATTCACATCACATCTCATTTCAGTACCTTTGATGGTAGTTTGCCATCAAACGTGGTAGGCCTACTAAAATCACTATGATCTTCCTATGATCCCTTAAAAAGACCTGACCTGTACAACTAAAACAGGACGTAGGTTATTTATCTTCTACAACTATTTGTATCATGGTATGCATCTATATATGTATATATATTAATAACAATCCAGCACATATATCTTATGTTATTAGTGTGTTTGCTACTGCAAGCACATCTACTGTTCTTAAGTTTTCTTTATTCTGTTAACTGTTCCTGCATACTTTCAGCTACAGAAACGATTCAACTATCAAAACGTCCATCTCTTTAACATTTAGACATGATGGCTATTGCTTGAAGTTCTTCAACTCTTTCAACTTTTTCTAAAGAAATATTTTTTGCATTTTTTTATAGAGCGAGACAGAGAGGAAGACAGTGGGGAAGACATGCAGGAAATGACCCAGGCCGGATTCGAGCCTGGGTCTCTGCGATTAGGACTGTCCCTAATATATAGTATGCTCCTTAGCCCAGTGCGCCGCTAGCCTGGTGCTACCAGACCATCGTACTTCATTTCATTTGTACAGGAGGTCTGGAACTGCTGTAATTGGCAAACGTTCACTCACTTGGAGGCGGGTGTCTGTTGAAGTTTAAAACTATTGGATCTGCCCAGTGCCACTCTGGATCTGCCATAACCAATCGCAATAGCGTTTGGTCGTGACGTATGTCATACGCCGGGACCGGCCGGAAACTACGTTGCGCGCATGCGCAGGCTGTGTACACAAACAAAACAAGATGAAGCGTGAAGATGTCTGTCAACGATAGCTGCAGGTTTTGTTCATCTAATTTTAGAGTTCAAGGAACAATTACAAATTCTACATTAATGTTCGATAGTAAGGACAGAGATAATGTTTGCAGTCAACTGTCGAGGCTGGGTCTTGTCATTGACAATACGTCGCTACTTCAACGTCATCATTCTCAGCCACTTCCTCTGTTCGCTGATTGGTCACACAGAAATTTGTTCGGGCAAAATCCCACTAACAAGCCCCAGCCCCAGACTGACTACTGAAGGGAAAATGAAATTTGGGCGGAAGTAGGTGGGCGGGCGGAGCCAGGCTAGTGCGCCGCCCAAATCATTCAACTTTTTAAACTACGCTTTTTCAGCTTTTTTTTTTTACAATGTATGTCAATGAGCGGACGGCTCCGTCGTCTGCCTTCTCTGACACTTCAACTACTTCAGACATTGTAACTTGGTCAATTTTCAACCGTTAACCTTCGTTCAAACCATTTAACAAATCCACACACTTGTATTTTCAATAATTGGAAAAACAAATTTTTATTACCTTTATACTTTTTCCATATTGGCTTCGTTTTCAGTTGGTCTCATTGATTTACGCTGAGGTTAGAGGCAGCACAGGGCAGGCAGTGTTGTCCGAATTGGACTACTTTTTACGACAGGCAGCGGTGACGCCAGCGTTGACGTTAGCGCTGACATTATGCCGCCTTCAAAATGGCTTGGAGGTTCGGAAGCTCTTACATGTCTTTACGTAAAGCTTCCCTTCTTCCCTTCAAAATAAGAGCATTCAGGAAACACCCCTCAGAAGTTCGTAGGCTATGACGTAAATAGTCTAAACTTCATAACAACAAGTATGGATGCCCGCAGGGACCTCTTTGTGCTTCTTTGCTGAATCAGATATTAGAACTGCTTTCGATGGTTGAACATGAGAGAGAATTTATCAGGTGATGTTTATAATTGTAAGCTATAATGTATCGTAATGCAAATGTTAGAATGGGTGTTAATTTCGCCTCTAGTGCTTACTGCAAGTTCACTTTAGTCTATCAATGAAATGGGCAGCCATTGTTGTGACATGAACTCTGAGGACTCGGGTTGCTTTACTTCCGCACGAAACTCCAAGCGAAAACTACCAAACAGAAGTGTTCAAAGCACTTTCCTCCAAGCTTAAGGTCCGAAACTCCTGGAATCAAAGCGTTTTGAAGGCGGCATTCGCCCTGACGTCATCGGTGATGTTAGCTGTGACATTAACGTTGACGTTAGCAGTGTTTAGCATTTTAGCAACCACAATCTCGCAGTTCGTTCGCAGACAAAACGCATTCTAGTTATCTTATAACACTTGACAAGAACGGTGCTTGTGCTTTAACATTGTCCGATCTCATAACTGGGTCTGCATAATTCGATTTTGTATATTTTATACAATTGGGTTTATTATCACAGAACACAGGAGAAGACAAGGGCAACTCTGAAAGAGTGACTGTGTGGGAGTGCGAGTACAGCCATCGTCAGAGCAGGCCTGTTTCCTCCCCCCTCCCCTCTGCAGTTCTTGTAAATGCAGAGGGGAGGGGGGAGCAGACTGGTTTTATGTAACAACATTTCTGTGTTCTTTTGCAAATATTGTGTATTCAGGAAGTCCAGGACAGATACAGACACAGTCACCGGCAATTGAAAACATTCAGGGCTGTAGCCCAGAAGTCCTTTTAAAACGGGGGTTTGGGGGAGAAAATTCTGACAAGCTGGCTGATGAACATGCAATTGTAACATAGTTTGAGAAGGAAAGGAGAGAATTGTCATGACAGACTCTCTGACGCCTACTGAGTAGGTTCATTTTTATGTTAAGGATGGGAAAGTGCACCATATACACCAGCAGCCAAAATGAGACATTAGAATAGCCTATAGTCTAATAAACACTGTCACAAACACTGTCTGATGTCAAGTGGACCGGGTTGAATTCACTGCAGGGGCCTCATTTATAAAACTCTACGTAAAACCCTCCCTAAAACATTGCGTATGACCAAACCTCAGAATGTGCGTACGCACAAAAATATTCAGATTTATAAAACCGTGCAGCGCACTCTTCTCGTTATAAATACCAACTTGCGTTGAATTTGGCGTGCGTGCACGAGCGCCATGCTCCTCCCAAGTTCGTCCCATAATAGTCCTTATAAGGTCAATGCTAATTAACCAATGAATATTCCTAGTATATAAGGAGCCTTTGCTGACCTATCATTACACAGGAACACACGCATGCATTACACGCGCTCGCGTCTCATACCCCTCGCATATTTTAGCCTGTTAGAATAGAGGCCAACAGGAGCATTATTTATTGGCCTTGTGCCAATATGATAATTATTACTATGTCCTATAGGCTAATTTAATGTAGGCCTACATATATATATCAGGAAAATGAATACAACTTAAGTGATACAGTTGGTCTGGCCGAGGATTGTGATTTGAATGGGTTGTAGTGTGTTGAACATAATATTGCCTTAATTCATATTTCATAATGGGTGCTTTTAATAAAATGAATAAATAAATCCGAAGTCATAGTATGTGGTGCGCAATGTGCGTTGGGTATCGGGAGGCATAGACATCTTATATCAGATGTCTATGTCGGGAGGCATTACCGCCACCAACTTTCTGTTGTCGTCTCTGGACTGGAGATCACTGTTTGAAAAACTTTGCGGGACCTTTACTCCAGGGTGTTTTCCGCAAGGAATCTTTCTATAAATCACGACGTTGGCGGTGAAAAATGCGTACACACATTTCATCCCTGTTTCCGCAACATTTTCGTGCGCAGAGACCTTTATAAATGAGGCCCCTGGTCTCCTGAAGGTTGCTAAGCGACATCAATGTCTTTGGCGGACTATTTCTCTGCTGATGAATGAATGCTGAATACTATAAATGCTGGTAACAAATAAATTGTAAAAAGACCCACCGTGTGAAGTTATTTTTTCGTTTTGGCAAGTAGCCGTGTAATAAGCAGGATAATGTATAGAACATCGCAGATCATTATCTAAAATAGGCCCTTCAGGGCAAACCAAGAAAGTTCGCCCTGTCGAGGCTTATGGCGCGTTCCAGGCAGCCCGTAACTCGTGTTTTCACAACCTTCTACCCATGAAAGTGCCCTGGAACGGTAGTCAAACCTGTGACACTACCCGTGAACTCGTACAAGATCGATGTACTCCCAGTTAAAGCTTTTGACGTCACACACATAAACAACAATGGCGGCCTCAGTTGGTACTACTACCTATAAAATCTAATGAATCTGTTGTTAGGACATGTTTTATGGTATGAATGTACATAAAAGTGGCATTTTGGCACGCGCAATAGTGTTAAATGCACCTGCGAGAACAACATAGTTAGCAAAATAACGTCACAAGGGCAACTCGTGTGGGTGGTGTACGAGGAATCTCGAATGCAGCATAAAGTCCCGACGCTGTGCAGCCAGGAGGTCACACATGACGTTGCAGTAATGGTAAATTAATAAATAAATAAATATCCTGGAATAAATACACGAGAAAATAATTACATAAATGTAGATATATAAATTAGTCAATATATGTAAATAAATGAAAACACATTAATTTATACAATGCCACATTTATTTCATGCAACGCGGTATCACACCATTTTTGTGCTCATCTCATCTGACTGTACCTCAACGGCCGCACGTCCAGAGGAAGGCCCTTTTCACCGAGAGAAAATAGTTAGGCCTTTATAATACACCTAAGACTGCTGGACGACTTTTGGATGTTTCAGAAATAGGTCTGCAAGAATTTCAAAAATATTTCAACAAATTATCATCACGACTATATAGGTGCATCTCAATGAAATAGAATATTGTGGAAATTAAATGTGGTTAATTAATTTCAATAATTCAATTAAAAAATGAAACTCATGTATTATAGAGATTCATTACACCAAAAGTGAAATACTTCAAGCCTTTATTTGTATTCATCTTGATGATTATGGTTTACAGCTCATGAAAACCCCAAATTCAGTATCTCAGAAAATTTGAATATTAAATAAGACCAGTAAAAAATGTATTTTTAATACGAAAATGTCAGAATGCCATCTGAATAGTCTGTTCATATGCACTCAGTACTCGGTTGGGGCTCCTTTTGTATAAATTACTGCGGAGTGGCATGGAGTGGATCTAACCCTATCTTCAATAGCGGCCTTCAGCTCGTCTGCATTGTCGGGTCTCGTGTCTCTCATCTTCCTCTTGACAATACCCCATACATTTTTATTGGAGTTCAGATCAGGCGAGTAGCTGGCCAATCAAGCACAGTAATCCTATGGTCATTAAATGAGGTGTTTGTACTTTTGGCAGTGTGGGCAGGTGCAAAGTCCTGCTGGAAAAATCATAAAGCTTATCAGCAGAAAGAAGCATGAAGTGCTCTAAAACGTCCTGGTAGACGGCTGCGTTGACTTTGGACTTGATAAAACACAGTGGAACCAGAAGATGACCTGGCTCCCCAAATCATCACTGACTGTGTACTTCACACTGGACTTGGTTTCTGGCCTCTACATTCCTCCTCCAGACCCTGGGACCTTGATCTCCAAATTAAATGAGAGACAGACCACTGAGCGACAGACCAGTTGACGCTTCTGACGTTGTCTCTGGTTCAGGAGTGGCTTTAAGAGGAATGCGACAGTTATAGTAGCCCATGTCCTGGATACGTCTGTGCATGGTGGCTCTTTTTGAATGGCCTTTGCTTGACAATCCTCTCAGGGCAGCGGGTATTCCTGTTGCTTGTGCACCTTTTTCAACACTTCAACACTTTGTCCTTCCACTCAACTCTCTATGAATATGCTTGGATACAGTTCTCTGTGAACAGCCAGCTTCTTTAGTGATGACCGTTTGAGGCTTAGCCTCCTTGTGGAGGGTGTCAATGACTTCTGGGTGTCAATGTCTTCTGCACAACTGTCAAGTCAGCAGTCTTCCCCAAGTCCACAGATTGTGAAGCCTAATGAACCAGATTGACAGACCATTAAAAGGCTCAGGAAACCTTTGCAGGTATTTTGAGGTAATTAGCTGATTAGAGTGTGACACCTTGAGTCTACAATATTGAACTTTTTCATAATATTCAAATTTTGGGTTTTCATGAGCTGAGCTATATGAGTTTCACTTTTTAAATGTAATTATTTAAATTAACTTTTCCATAATATGCTAATTTATTGAGACGCACCTGTAGTATAATTATTTTACATATCCTATTCTGACCCCTGCTGGGCAGTTTTTTAACAATGCATCCACCAGGCAGCATTAGCTTCAACTCTGACCCCTGTTGGACATTTCGTAGTAATGCACCCAACGGGTAGAATTTAAACAAATCAACTGAAATAAAGAACAACCTCCATGTTAGGGACAAAGGTTTATTGTAACCCTACAAAAGGACACAGGGATGGCAAATAAAATAGAAAACTAAATAAAATCATAGAAATTAAATAAGGGAAAGACATTCTCATTATTGTACAAGTCTGAAAGCTATTCAGCGTACATGGACCACTGTATAATCATATATTGTCGTTTTTTAATTAACATTTTATTGTATTGTAATGCTGTGCATACATAAAACATGTAGCAAACTTATTAAGGCAAATAAATAAGGTACAATTTACACGAAAACGTAACATTCCTCAACCTTCAGTCCTTTAAATCTCATCTCAAACATCGAGAATGATGTGCACATTGTTAGAACTGTACATCCTTTGGTGGAGGTTTTCAAAATTTCTTTGTAACCATGAAAAAAAATATAGAGTTTTCCGGGCACCGTCTTAATGTGTGCTTATTTGTGTGCACTTAACGTGTCGCGGAGCGTTTTGCCTGCCAACGGTCATTCATGCCAATTCATTCTCACCTTCTGGTGTTGAGCATGAGCGTGAGCATGAGCGTCATCACGGGGGAGCCGTCTCGTTATCACCAGGATCGTGAACGCGCCTTTGATGACAATTCAGCGGTTAACCTGACGCCAAAGGTCGGGAACCACTGACCTAGGCCGCTGCACTGCCTGGGAGTTGACAGTGATGAACTTGTATCCACAGGGTCGGCTACCCAGAGGTCTCTCTTTCTGCGCAAAGGTCCCCCGGCCGTGGAGAGAGCTTCCCTTCCTGGCCTGCCCATCGCACGTCCCTTTCCCCGCCCCACGACCGTAGCCCTGGGGCGCTCGTGCCCCGCCAGACTCAGAGTCTCCGGTCCAAACGGTTTTTGGTGCCTTCCAGACGGCTTTGTCGGCTTATCTTAGCTGAAGAAGGAGGGGCCGTCGGTCTTCAGAAACCAGCACCCGCCCCTTCTTATGAGCCCAGCGATATCCTTCATGTATCTAACTACCCAAACAACCCCTCCACCCATTTTCAAGCACGCACACGACCTGCTAGTGGCACGGACACGGCCCCCCTACGCACAAACCTCGGGTTCCCACGCCGCGCGCGGCCACTCACGGTTCTGGCGCACTTCTTCAGAACGGCAAAGCCCCCCCCCACCTCCAACCACAGCCTCAGAATGTACCACATCCAAAATTTTGAATGATAAAAAATGTCATAACCATGATTTATTATATCTCAAATTGAAACTCCCAGATAAAAGGACAAGAGGTTAATTTAAATTAATTAATTAAATTAAATTAAAATTTTCTGCCCCATTTTTAATCAGATAAGACTGGTGCTTACTGATAACAGGCGTGGCCAATCATAGACCCTGTGACTGTGAAACATGCTGATGAAGAAGATGGATAGTTAGCCACACAAAGCTCTGATACGTGGACTACTGTATAGCATCCACATTCCATAGAGAAAGCTCCTCTCCATCCTGTGCCAATTTGAATCCCAACTTTCAGGTTCTTTCCATTCTGACATGGTGCATGGAAAAGGCAGCAGACACATCCAGGCACTTGTTGAAGGAAAGTAAAGAAACACGACAGACACCAGAATTTGTTCATGGTAGTATTTATATAGGCCCGACTATAGCTGTAATGTAAAATATCGCTGTGAATATATAAATAGCTTAATGTAATAACATGCCAATTAGTTGAAAGCGGTGAAATGCCATCGCAGATTTAACACAATGTAACTTGAAAGATTGCACAAAGATGCAATACAGGAAAGTGCCATACAAGCTTCCTTTTAGACTTCATGGTGAAAATATTTACATTTTCAGATTAAAGTAGGCTACCTTTGTCACACACAAATCTTCCGTTTGTTAAGAAGCTAATCAATTATCATTATAGTTTCATGGCAACTAATCTATTGATTATTGTCAACAACGGAAAATTTTCAAAGCTATATTCGAGAAAGCCCCACTAATATTGTGATCTTTTCACAGTATCAAGGATCTCTTGGTATTCACTGGAATTAATGTCAAAGTAGCCATGGTTTAAGACATATTCCTCCAGCTCACGCATCTCTTTCCTAGTGATGACCCCTCTTTCGTACATAAACTTGATCAATCCCAGAAAGCCGTCTCTGTAGTAATTCATCGTTCTATCCCTTGAAAGTCGGCTTCTTTCTTCTCGGGAACTTCTCCATATTCCTGTAACAAATGCACACATTAGCCAAAACATATACAGCATTGGATAGTCACCAAGTAGTTAATGCAAACCTGCTTGGTCTCTTATTCTCTCGGAAACAAATGGGTGGGCGATCATCATGGCTTGCTTCAACATTGGCACCGCTTCTCCTCTGGCAATTCTACGTGCGAGAACACCCCTGTGAAGAGAATACATGCAGGTGAGGGCGCATTGGAAACATTCTCTCAACAGTCCAAAGGTTTTTGATGAAAGAAACCGCAGCAACCAAAGTTGTGACTGGAAATGTATGACCCTGCATGACCTTTGTTGACTACTTCTGCTTTGAATACGATTGAGATATAGGAAATAGCCGCAGCTAGGGGGTTATAATCACGCCACACAATGTGCCGTCATGGTCGGATGCAGAAATGGGTGTGGCTTGGTTGGGGGTGTGCTGGTGGAGTCGGCCCTTGTGCATGTGTGGGGTCACATACATCTGGAACTAACAGCTTTAACATTAAGCCTGGTAGGAGGGACAGTGGCAGGGCAGTCTTTGGTTTGGTTCTATTTTTGGGCTCTTTTTCTACATGTGTGATTGCATGGAAAAATACTGTTTTGTTTTTTACCGCCTTGGTCTCATTAGTGTATACATCGGGAAATGCACCCCCTCGTTTTTTAGAACACAGCTGTATAATAACCTGATTGTTTTATCATTGTATGGTTTGGGTGTTGCATGTGAATGTGTGTGTGTGTGTGTGTGTGTGTGTGTGTGTGTGTGTGTGTGTGTGTGTGTGTGTGTGTGTGTGATGTTGATCTGAAGAGGATCGGTGGGTGATCTAAAACTATTGGAAGGAAGCCAGGAAGGAGAGAGTACCTGACGGCCACAGACTCTCTACTTCTGCCGGTGGACAGAGCGGCCCTGTGGTGGTGAGTGGCGACCTGGAGGGCGAAGAGATTCATCCCCCGTGAATCGTTCTCCAGGCTCCTCACCATATCATAAAGGGCCTGATTTGTTCTCCTCAGCGTCCGAAACTCGGGCTCTTGCGCAGCCCTCCGCAGGGAGTCCAGGGGTGGGATGTGGTCTGCTTCAACGTAAAACTTGTCCCCGTCTTTGCCCTTGGAGAAGGGCCTTTTGTTATTGATGACACTGAAAGCACAGAACATCAGGTTTACCAAACATATTGTGACCAGTGTTGTGTGTAACAACGTGTAAGGAGTTACAAAGTAACGCGTTACAGTAACGTAACTACTTTTTTCGGTAAAAAGTAGTGTAACGCGTTACTACTGAAAATATGGTAATGAAACGTAGTTCCTTTTTCAGTTGGGCACAACGTTACTTTTCCCAGGGACAGATTTGACAGCGACACTGCCTCAGCTGCGCACTTGCGCAATAGTCACGGGCGCTCATTCCACACTGAGGCTGGTGCTAGCAATAGCATGCAGAGAGCAGTCAGTCATCATGGCAAGCACGGCGGAGCAACCAACAGTAACTTTTGAGGGATGGAGGTATTCACATTATTTCAAACTGATTGAAAATAAGCACCATAAAAGTTACTTTCCATAGAGGGTAACTAAGTAAAGTAAGGGATTAGTAAAGTAAGGGATAAGGGACTTTTTTAAGAAGTAACGAGCAAACACTACTTTTTAAAAGTAACTTCCCCAACACTGATTGTGACACATTTTTCTGGCGGTTAGTGGATTGCAGGGTCCCACATCTGTCTGATTAGATTGATAACGTGTCAAGATTCAAGTGTGGCAGTTTCCAACCTAATCTGTACAACCAGGTGAACTAGCAAAAGGACCTAATTAGGTCGTTCTGCAAGTTCACGTGGTTGGGAATATGTCCCTTGTCTTAAGTGACATATTCCTGACCAAACAATCTATAATTACTTCTGTGAGTTCTGTACTATTATTTTACAATAAAGGTCTTTAAATATTAAGGTCTAGGCGAAGGCAGTGTTGAAGTGATTGAGAGTCAATGGGGATTTTCCATAAAATGATACAGGACATGGTAATTGAACTTTAGATTTTGCCATTGTTGTAATTTCTGACAGTGGATAAGAAGATCCACTTTTTGTGGCATTATGTTAATTAAATCTTGAACCTTTTGGGTAAAAATTACAATTTTCAGATTTAGGTAATTTCCTCATGCATGTTCATGACATCACCAATGTGTCCCTAGCCTGGCTAACGCCAGACCAAATCTCAAGAAGGTTTAGTCTGGGATTTTCTCGTATTTGAGGCGTGGTTTACGAATGCCCAGATCCGTTTATTGGGTGCTACGATTGTCTATCAAATGCGTCTGTACGTAGCTCATAGCCAATAAAAATAAACTTGTGTTCTAAACTTAGAACACTGTCTAAGACTGCATCAAAAGGTTGCAATCTGTGATTGGTTCCCTCGCTGAGGAGGAATCGGCTCCATGGAATCTAAGCTGCCTAGCAGAGTGAAATTAATTTGTGCCAAGGCAGCACGGGTATGTCCCCCCTCCCGGCCGTGAAATTTTTTATCCTACTATCCGCCTCTATTTCTGATTGGTCTGACATGCGCTTTTACTGGCTTGATATTAGCTGCTATGGTTAGGGTTAGGTTTAGGGGTTAGGGGTTAGGGTCATGGTTAGGGTTAAGGGTTAGGGTTAACCCTTCTTCTTCTACTTCTGATCCAAAGTCAGTTTAACCCTGGTTAACCCTAACCCTAACCCTAACCCTAACTTTACGGTACCCTCGCTGTGAGCATTCGAGAGTGTCACAAAAGAGCCCTAACCCTAACCCTAACCATGACCCTAACCCTAACCCCTAAGCCCCTAAGGTTAGGGCAGGGGTTAGGGTTAGGGTAATGGTTAGGGTTAGGGTTAGGTTTAGGGTCCTAAACCTAACCCTAGCCATAGCAGCTAATCAATATCAAGCCAATAAAAGTGGATGACGAATCAGAAATAGAGGCGGGCTTGTCTTTTCGGGATATTGTGGCCATAGATTAAAAATTTCACTCCCGGCCCGACTAGGGGGTCCCCATATTCACACTAGCTGTCTCACACACTGTCCACAACCTTTCAGTTTTTAAAGGCCTGTGTAATACGTGGTATAGCTCTCTCTATAATAGCTCTGGTACTTGTAAGTAGTTACGCAGGAATATCTAGCTGTTGTGTATTTATGTAGGCTATATATGTTTGTTAAAATACAAAATTACAATGTGATTTGAAGAATTTGATGCATTTTAAGATTCAGTTACACACTTATTCACTAATGATTAAGCGTGGTTCATTTGTTTTAGGCTACTACACAATTAAGAGGCTATAATAATGCACCGGCAGATTTCGATAGGAAATTAGGCACATCCTTAATTCTGATGTTGTGGGAACATCCTTGATGGACCTCCAATAACAGAATCGTTTAGAAAACATTTCTGCAAGTTTCTGGTCAGCAGGTGGCGTGTTTCAGTTACTCTTCCAGCCTGTTGAAATCACGTAACTTTATTAATGGCCAAATGTCACACAAGTGTGTGAAAATAAAGAAATGTATGTTATAAATCACAAACAAAAATGCAATAGCAATTTCTTTAAAATCACAATCTGATCTGTCCCAATCTGTACGTAATTTATCATCTGATGTTGCATCATTGGATGTGACAACAACATAATAACATAATAACTTACTATTCATACGTTCCATAGGTTCCCAGGTTGAGATATGTTTCCACATCAGATGAATCTAAATCTCCTCTTTCTTGTCGTTCTATAATTTGAAGTTTGCATGATTTAGCTCTTGCATTCTTAAACACCCATATCAAGGCTGTGGATACCAATACAGTAGAACCGACGACCGCAAAGCAAATGGGGCCACCCATTGCAGATTTGATGACCATTGGCCCGGCAATCTCCATCTTGTTGTGTTCTTTTCAGAAAAGGCTGCCGAAACAGGATCGCTTTTAACTCACTTTATTTGGTAAAGGTTTTGGTCTATTGTCTATGAAGCAAAAGGAGAGGAATCGTATATTACACACGCGGAGCGTCTCCAAGCTGAATATCTAATCAATACGCTGCCCTGGAGATTCTCCCATCTGAAAGCTCAGTCCGAGTTTAAATAGGCAGGTAACGGTGGGCGTGTTCTGTGGCTTTAAAAGCCTGCCCCCTTCATCTATGTGTGATCAGCTGCTGCCCCCTGGTTATGTGCAAGTGCTACAGCTTATATTATATGTACTCGGTACTGCTCCCTGTGGCTATGTGAGGATATTACTTCCTAGCTATTATATGTAATGAAATGAGTCACAATCTCGTCAGTCGGTGGTGGTCTTTTGTTGTTTCAAAGAGATAGGCCTACTGCTTGATGAAAGAAAAGCGAAGAAACAACCCAGAAGCTTTCAATGAAAATATACGCTTTTGTTATTTGTGTATTTCCTCAACACAAATAACAGAGAACACAGGAGAAGACAAGGTCCACTCTGTAGAGTGTCTGCCTGTGAGTGCTCTGGGTTCATATGAGCAGTAACTGTACCGTCGGAGCAGCCCTCTCCCCTCCCCTCTGCATTTCCTGTAAATGCAGATTGGAGGGGGAGTGGACGGGAGAATTATGGCAACCTGCTCTGTCCTTACAAATATTTGGAAGAGATAAAAGATGAGGTATGCTGAGATTGTTATTCAAAAACAACTGGTTGACCAGTGTACATTGAAGAAACGTATACATTTACACATTTGATACAACTAGTTGATCTTTTTCCAAGATGTCCCTCATGTGCAAGTGCAAAAAGCCCTAGACCCGAGCAAAGCTTCTGTAGCAATATATGAGTCAAAATAAACTATTCACATCACATCTCATTTCAGTACCTTTGATGGTAGTTTGCCATCAAACGTGGTAGGCCTACTAAAATCACTATGATCTTCCTATGATCCCTTAAAAAGACCTGACCTGTACAACTAAAACAGGACGTAGGTTATTTATCTTCTACAACTATTTGTATCATGGTATGCATCTATATATGTATATATATTAATAACAATCCAGCACATATATCTTATGTTATTAGTGTGTTTGCTACTGCAAGCACATCTACTGTTCTTAAGTTTTCTTTATTCAATCAATCAATCAATCAATCAATCTTTATTTATAGAGCACCTTTCATACATGGGAAATGCAACACAAAGTGCTTTACACACAGAAAAATAGAAACAGAAAAACAATTACAAGTAAAAACCCCTCCCTCCCACACCCCATACTGCACACACACACACACACACACACACACACACACACACACACACACACACACACACACACACACACACACACACACACACACACACACACACCACACACACACACACTCTCTCTCACTACTGACACTAGGGAGACATGGCATGACACTGAGGATTGAGGAAGCGCCATCTTTCGGGCCGTCCACACTGGGAGGAGTGGCAGGCCGTGCCACAGGGGGCACCAGCGCCCAGGCCCCCCGACCCCGACAGACCACAGCCAGCGGAGCCGAAGGGACCCAGGGACAGCGCCCCCAGCAGCAGCCCAGACACAGCTCCCAGCGTGGACGACCCCCCTGAGGAAACACTGGAGTTAAAGCTAAAAACTAAAAACATAAGATAGGATAAAAACATTGAACATTGAACATAAAAACAGTTAACAGAATAAACAGTTTAAAAAGATAAAAATATCTAAGATAATAAATAAAATAAGTAAAACAAGTAAAATTATTTAAGGTTAATAACATCTTTAAAAGCAAGGTAGAAGCAGAAAAATAAGATAGAGCCATAAGAAGAATTTAAGATCTAGTTCTAGTTAAAAGCCTGACTAAAAAGGTGTGTTTTTAACCTTCCCTTAAAAATATCAACTGTCTCTGCGGTCCTGAGGCTCTCCGGCAGGCTGTTCCACAGGTGGGGGCCATAATAGCTAAATGCCGCCTCACCGTGGGTTTTGGTTCTGGGTTTTGGTATGGATAAAAGGCCGGTGCCGGAGGACCTCAGGGTCCGCGAGGGTTGATATGGTAAAAGCAGGTCAGATAAATAAGAGGGCGCAAGGCCGTTAAGACATTTAAAAACTATTAAAAGGACCTTAAAATCGATCCTGAAGCGTACGGGGAGCCAATGCAGCGACTCTAAAACTGGCGTAATATGCTCCCGCCCTCTGGTCCTCGTCAGTACTCGTGCGGCTGAGTTCTGTAGTAATTGGAGATTAAAAATACTCTTTTTGGGAAGACCAGAGAGCAGGGCATTACAATAATCTAATCGACAGGTGATAAAAGCATGCATCAGCACCTCCGTACTGGCCTGAGAGAGAAACGGGCGGACTCTGGCTATGTTTTTAAGATGATAAAAACCTATTTTTGTCATATTTTTGATATGTGGAAGAAAATTCAGCTCAGAGTCAAAAATCACGCCCAGATTTTTTACTGACTGTGTTGGTTTAAGATCCTGTAGTTTTGGTAAAACTTTCTCTCTCTGGCCTTCAGGACCAATGACTAAAACCTCAGTTTTGTCCTGGTTGAGCTGTAGGAAATTCACTGCCATCCATGCCATCCATTCACTGCCATCCATTATTCTGTTAACTGTTCCTGCATACTTTCAGCTACAGAAACGATTCAACTATCAAAACGTCCATCTCTTTAACATTTAGACATGATGGCTATTGCTTGAAGTTCTTCAACTCTTTCAACTTTTTCTAAAGAAATATTTTTTGCATTTTTTTATAGAGCGAGACAGAGAGGAAGACATGCAGGAAATGACCCAGGCCGGATTCGATCCTGGGTCTCTGTGATTAGGACTGTCCCTAATATATAGTATACTCCTTAGCCCAGTGCGCCGCTAGCCTGGTGCTACCAGACCATCGTACTTCATTTCATTTGTACAGGAGGTCTGGAACTGCTGTAATTGGCAAACGTTCACTCACTTGGAGGCGGGTGTCTGTTGAAGTTTAAAACTATTGGATCTGCCCAGTGCCACTCTGGATCTGCCATAACCAATCGCAATAGCGTTTGGTCGTGACGTATGTCATACGCCGGGACCGGCCGGAAACTATGTTGCGCGCATGCGCAGGCTGTGTACACAAACAAAACAAGATGAAGCGTGAAGATGTCTGTCAACGATAGCTGCAGGTTTTGTTCATCTAATTTTAGAGTTCAAGGAACAATTACAAATTCTACATTAATGTTCGATAGTAAGGACAGAGATAATGTTTGCAGTCAACTGTCGAGGCTGGGTCTTGTCATTGACAATACGTCGCTACTTCAACGTCATCGTTCTCAGCCACTTCCTCTGTTCGCTGATTGGTCACACAGAAATTTGTTCGGGCAAAATCCCACTAACAAGCCCCAGCCCCAGACTGACTACTGAAGGGAAAATGAAATTTGGGCGCAAGTAGGTGGGCGGGCGGAGCCAGGCTAGTGCGCCGCCCAAATCATTCAACTTTTTAAACTACGCTTTTTCAGCTTTTTTTTTTTTACAATGTATGTCAATGAGCGTACGGCTCCGTCGTCTGCCTTCTCTGACACTTCAACTACTTCAGACATTGTAACTTGGTCAATTTTCAACCGTTAACCTTCGTTCAAACCATTTAACAAATCCACACACTTGTATTTTCAATAATTGGAAAAACAAATTTTTATTACCTTTATACTTTTTCCATATTGGCTTCGTTTTCAGTTGGTCTCATTGATTTACGCTGAGGTTAGAGGCAGCACAGGGCAGGCAGTGTTGTCCGAATTGGACTACTTTTTACGACAGGCAGCGGTGACGCCAGAGTTGACATTAGCGCTGACATTATGCCGCCTTCAAAATGGCTTGGAGGTTCGGAAGCTCTTACATGTCTTTACGTAAAGCTTCCCTTCTTCCCTTCAAAATAAGAGCATTCAGGAAACACCCCTCAGAAGTTCGTAGGCTATGACGTAAATAGTCGAAACTTCATAACAACAAGTATGGATGCCCGCAGGGACCTCTTTGTGCTTCTTTGCTGAATCAGATATTAGAACTGCTTTCGATGGTTGAACATGAGAGAGAATTTATCAGGTGATGTTTATAATTGTAAGCTATAATGTATGGTAATGCAAATGTTAGAATGGGTGTTAATTTCGCCTCTAGTGCTTACTGCAAGTTCACTTTAGTCTATCAATGAAATGGGCAGCCATTGTTGTGACATGAACTCTGAGGACTCGGGTTGCTTTACTTCTGCACGAAACTCCAAGCGAAAACTACCAAACAGAAGTGTTCAAAGCACTTTCCTCCAAGCTTAAGGTCCGAAACTCCTGGAATCAAAGCGTTTTGAAGGCGGCATTCGCCCTGACGTCATCGGTGATGTTAGCTGTGACATTAACGTTGACGTTAGCAGTGTTTAGCATTTTAGCAACCACAATCTCGCAGTTCGTTCGCAGACAAAACGCATTCTAGTTATCTTATAACACTTGACAAGAACGGTGCTTGTGCTTTAACATTGTCCGATCTCATAACTGGGTCTGCATAATTCGATTTTGTATATTTTATACAATTGGGTTTATTATCACAGAACACAGGAGAAGACAAGGGCAACTCTGAAAGAGTGACTGTGTGGGAGTGCGAGTACAGCCATCGTCAGAGCAGGCCTGTTTCCTCCCCCCTCCCCTCTGCAGTTCTTGTAAATGCAGAGGGGAGGGGGGAGCAGACTGGTTTTATGTAACAACATTTCTGTGTTCTTTTGCAAATATTGTGTATTCAGGAAGTCCAGGACAGATACAGACACAGTCACCGGCAATTGAAAACATTCAGGGCTGTAGCCCAGAAGTCCTTTTAAAACGGGGGTTTGGGGGAGAAAATTCTGACAAGCTGGCTGATGAACATGCAATTGTAACATAGTTTGAGAAGGAAAGGAGAGAATTGTCATGACAGACTCTCTGACGCCTACTGAGTAGGTTCATTTTTATGTTAAGGATGGGAAAGTGCACCATATACACCAGCAGCCAAAATGAGACATTAGAATAGCCTATAGTCTAATAAACACTGTCACAAACACTGTCTGATGTCAAGTGGACCGGGTTGAATTCACTGCAGGGGCCTCATTTATAAAACTCTGCGTAAAACCCTCCCTAAAACATTGCGTACGACCAAACCTCAGAATGTGCGTACGCACAAAAATATTCACATTTATAAAACCGTGCAGCGCACTCTTCTCGTTATAAATACCAACTTGCGTTGAATTTGGCGTGCGTGCACGAGCGCCATGCTCCTCCCAAGTTCGTCCCATAATAGTCCTTATAAGGTCAATGCTAATTAACCAATGAATATTCCTAGTATATAAGGAGCCTTTGCTGACCTATCATTACACGGGAACACACGCATGCATTACACGCGCTCGCGTCTCATACCCCTCGCTAAATTCTCGAGCAATTCCAAAGCTGCCATATTTTAGCCTGTTAGAATAGAGGCCAACAGGAGCATTATTTATTGGCCTTGTGCCAATATGATAATTATTACTATGTCCTATAGGCTAATTTAATGTAGGCCTACATATATATATCAGGAAAATGAATACAACTTAAGTGATACAGTTGGTCTGGCCGAGGATTGTGATTTGAATGGGTTGTAGTGTGTTGAACATAATATTGCCTTAATTCATATTTCATAATGGGTGCTTTTAATAAAATGAATAAATAAATCCGAAGTCATAGTATGTGGTGCGCAATGTGCGTTGGGTATCGGGAGGCATAGACATCTTATATCAGATGTATATGTCGGGAGGCATTACCGCCACCAACTTTCTGTTGTCGTCTCTGGACTGGAGATCACTGTTTGAAAAACTTTGCGGGACCTTTACTCCAGGGTGTTTTCCGCAAGGAATCTTTCTATAAATCACGACGTTGGCGGTGAAAAATGCGTACACACATTTCATCCCTGTTTCCGCAACATTTTCGTGCGCAGAGACCTTTATAAATGAGGCCCCTGGTCTCCTGAAGGTTGCTAAGCGACATCAATGTCTTTGGCGGACTATTTCTCTGCTGATGAATGAATGCTGAATACTATAAATGCTGGTAACAAATAAATTGTAAAAAGACCCACCGTGTGAAGTTATTTTTTCGTTTTGGCAAGTAGCCGTGTAATAAGCAGGATAATGTATAGAACATCGCAGATCATTATCTAAAATAGGCCCTTCAGGGCAAACCAAGAAAGTTCGCCCTGTCGATGCTTATGGCGCGTTCCAGGCAGCCCGTAACTCGTGTTTTCACAACCTTCTACCCATGAAAGTGCCCTGGAACGGTAGTCAAACCTGTGACACTACCCGTGAACTCGTACAAGATCGATGTACTCCCAGTTAAAGCTTTTGACGTCACACACATAAACAACAATGGCGGCCTCAGTTGGTACTACTACCTATAAAATCTAATAAATCTGTTGTTAGGACATGTTTTATGGTATGAATGTACATAAAAGTGGCATTTTGGCACGCGCAATAGTGTTAAATGCACCTGCGAGAACAACATAGTTAGCAAAATAACGTCACAAGGGCAACTCGTGTGGGTGGTGTACGAGGAATCTCGAATGCAGCATAAAGTCCCGACGCTGTGCAGCCAGGAGGTCACACATGACGTTGCAGTAATGGTAAATTAATAAATAAATAAATATCCTGGAATAAATACACGAGAAAATAATTACATAAATGTAGATATATAAATTAGTCAATATATGTAAATAAATGAAAACACATTAATTTATACAATGCCACATTTATTTCATGCAACGCGGTATCACACCATTTTTGTGCTCATCTCATCTGACTGTACCTCAACGGCCGCACGTCCAGAGGAAGGCCCCTTTCACCGAGAGAAAATAGTTAGGCCTTTATAATACACCTAAGACTGCTGGACGACTTTTGGATGTTTCAGAAATAGGTCTGCAAGAATTTCAAAAATATTTCAACAAATTATCATCACGACTATATAGGTGCATCTCAATGAAATAGAATATTGTGGAAATTAAATGTGGTTAATTAATTTCAATAATTCAATTAAAAAATGAAACTCATGTATTATAGAGATTCATTACACCAAAAGTGAAATATTTCAAGCCTTTATTTGTATTCATCTTGATGATTATGGTTTACAGCTCATGAAAACCCCAAATTCAGTATCTCAGAAAATTTGAATATTAAATAAGACCAGTAAAAAATGTATTTTTAATACGAAAATGTCAGAATGCCATCTGAATAGTCTGTTCATATGCACTCAGTACTCGGTTGGGGCTCCTTTTGTATAAATTACTGCGGAGTGGCATGGAGTGGATCTAACCCTATCTTCAATAGTGGCCTTCAGCTCGTCTGCATTGTCGGGTCTCGTGTCTCTCATCTTCCTCTTGACAATACCCCATACATTTTTATTGGAGTTCAGATCAGGCGAGTAGCTGGCCAATCAAGCACAGTAATCCTATGGTCATTAAATGAGGTGTTTGTACTTTTGGCAGTGTGGGCAGGTGCAAAGTCCTGCTGGAAAAATCATAAAGCTTATCAGCAGAAAGAAGCATGAAGTGCTCTAAAACGTCCTGGTAGACGGCTGCGTTGACTTTGGACTTGATAAAACACAGTGGAACCAGAAGATGACCTGGCTCCCCAAATCATCACTGACTGTGTACTTCACACTGGACTTGGTTTCTGGCCTCTACATTCCTCCTCCAGACCCTGGGACCTTGATCTCCAAATTAAATGAGAGACAGACCACTGAGCGACAGACCAGTTGACGCTTCTGACGTTGTCTCTGGTTCAGGAGTGGCTTTAAGAGGAATGCGACAGTTATAGTAGCCCATGTCCTGGATACGTCTGTGCATGGTGGCTCTTTTTGAATGGCCTTTGCTTGACAATCCTCTCAGGGCAGCGGGTATTCCTGTTGCTTGTGCACCTTTTTCAACACTTCAACACTTTGTCCTTCCACTCAACTCTCTATGAATATGCTTGGATACAGTTCTCTGTAAACAGCCAGCTTCTTTAGTGATGACCGTTTGAGGCTTAGCCTCCTTGTGGAGGGTGTCAATGACTTCTGGGTGTCAATGTCTTCTGCACAACTGTCAAGTCAGCAGTCTTCCCCAAGTCCACAGATTGTGAAGCCTAATGAACCAGATTGACAGACCATTAAAAGGCTCAGGAAACCTTTGCAGGTATTTTGAGGTAATTAGCTGATTAGAGTGTGACACCTTGAGTCTACAATATTGAACTTTTTCATAATATTCAAATTTTGGGTTTTCATGAGCTGAGCTATATGAGTTTCACTTTTTAAATGTAATTATTTAAATTAACTTTTCCATAATATGCTAATTTATTGAGACGCACCTGTAGTATAATTATTTTACATATCCTATTCTGACCCCTGCTGGGCAGTTTTTTAACAATGCATCCACCAGGCAGCATTAGCTTCAACTCTGACCCCTGTTGGACATTTCGTAGTAATGCACCCAACGGGTAGAATTTAAACAAATCAACTGAAATAAAGAACAACCTCCATGTTAGGGACAAAGGTTTATTGTAACCCTACAAAAGGACACAGGGATGGCAAATAAAATAGAAAACTAAATAAAATCATAGAAATTAAATAAGGGAAAGACATTCTCATTATTGTACAAGTCTGAAAGCTATTCAGCGTACATGGACCACTGTATAATCATATATTGTCGTTTTTTAATTAACATTTTATTGTATTGTAATGCTGTGCATACATAAAACATGTAGCAAACTTATTAAGGCAAATAAATAAGGTACAATTTACACGAAAACGTAACATTCCTCAACCTTCAGTCCTTTAAATCTCATCTCAAACATCGAGAATGATGTGCACATTGTTAGAACTGTACATCCTTTGGTGGAGGTTTTCAAAATTTCTTTGTAACCATGAAAAAAAATATAGAGTTTTCCGGGCACCGTCTTAATGTGTGCTTATTTGTGTGCACTTAACGTGTCGCGGAGCGTTTTGCCTGCCAACGGTCATTCATGCCAATTCATTCTCACCTTCTGGTGTTGAGCATGAGCGTGAGCATGAGCGTCATCACGGGGGAGCCGTCTCGTTATCACCAGGATCGTGAACGCGCCTTTGATGACAATTCAGCGGTTAACCTGACGCCAAAGGTCGGGAACCACTGACCTAGGCCGCTGCACTGCCTGGGAGTTGACAGTGATGAACTTGTATCCACAGGGTCGGCTACCCAGAGGTCTCTCTTTCTGCGCAAAGGTCCCCCGGCCGTGGAGAGAGCTTCCCTTCCTGGCCTGCCCATCACACGTCCCTTTCCCCGCCCCACGACCGTAGCCCTGGGGCGCTCGTGCCCCGCCAGACTCAGAGTCTCCGGTCCAAACGGTTTTTGGTGCCTTCCAGACGGCTTTGTCGGCTTATCTTAGCTGAAGAAGGAGGGGCCGTCGGTCTTCAGAAACCAGCACCCGCCCCTTCTTATGAGCCCAGCGATATCCTTCATGTATCTAACTACCCAAACAACCCCTCCACCCATTTTCAAGCACGCACACGACCTGCTAGTGGCACGGACACGGCCCCCCTACGCACAAACCTCGGGTTCCCACGCCGCGCGCGGCCACTCACGGTTCTGGCGCACTTCTTCAGAACGGCAAAGCCCCCCCCCACCTCCAACCACAGCCTCAGAATGTACCACATCCAAAATTTTGAATGATAAAAAATGTCATAACCATGATTTATTATATCTCAAATTGAAACTCCCAGATAAAAGGACAAGAGGTTAATTTAAATTAATTAATTAAATTAAATTAAAATTTTCTGCCCCATTTTTAATCAGATAAGACTGGTGCTTACTGATAACAGGCGTGGCCAATCATAGACCCTGTGACTGTGAAACATGCTGATGAAGAAGATGGATAGTTAGCCACACAAAGCTCTGATACGTGGACTACTGTATAGCATCCACATTCCATAGAGAAAGCTCCTCTCCATCCTGTGCCCATTTGAATCCCAACTTTCAGGTTCTTTCCATTCTGACATGGTGCATGGAAAAGGCAGCAGACACATCCAGGCACTTGTTGAAGGAAAGTAAAGAAACACGACAGACACCAGAATTTGTTCATGGTAGTATTTATATAGGCCCGACTATAGCTGTAATGTAAAATATCGCTGTGAATATATAAATAGCTTAATGTAATAACATGCCAATTAGTTGAAAGCGGTGAAATGCCATCGCAGATTTAACACAATGTAACTTGAAAGATTGCACAAAGATGCAATACAGGAAAGTGCCATACAAGCTTCCTTTTAGACTTCATGGTGAAAATATTTACATTTTCAGATTAAAGTAGGCTACCTTTGTCACACACAAATCTTCCGTTTGTTAAGAAGCTAATCAATTATCATTATAGTTTCATGGCAACTAATCTATTGATTATTGTCAACAACGGAAAATTTTCAAAGCTATATTCGAGAAAGCCCCACTAATATTGTGATCTTTTCACAGTATCAAGGATCTCTTGGTATTCACTGGAATTAATGTCAAAGTAGCCATGGTTTAAGACATATTCCTCCAGCTCACGCATCTCTTTCCTAGTGATGACCCCTCTTTCGTACATAAACTTGATCAATCCCAGAAAGCCGTCTCTGTAGTAATTCATCGTTCTATCCCTTGAAAGTCGGCTTCTTTCTTCTCGGGAACTTCTCCATATTCCTGTAACAAATGCACACATTAGCCAAAACATATACAGCATTGGATAGTCACCAAGTAGTTAATGCAAACCTGCTTGGTCTCTTATTCTCTCGGAAACAAATGGGTGGGCGATCATCATGGCTTGCTTCAACATTGGCACCGCTTCTCCTCTGGCAATTCTACGTGCGAGAACACCCCTGTGAAGAGAATACATGCAGGTGAGGGCGCATTGGAAACATTCTCTCAACAGTCCAAAGGTTTTTGATGAAAGAAACCGCAGCAACCAAAGTTGTGACTGGAAATGTATGACCCTGCATGACCTTTGTTGACTACTTCTGCTTTGAATACGATTGAGATATAGGAAATAGCCGCAGCTAGGGGGTTATAATCACGCCACACAATGTGCCGTCATGGTCGGATGCAGAAATGGGTGTGGCTTGGTTGGGGGTGTGCTGGTGGAGTCGGCCCTTGTGCATGTGTGGGGTCACATACATCTGGAACTAACAGCTTTAACATTAAGCCTGGTAGGAGGGACAGTGGCAGGGCAGTCTTTGGTTTGGTTCTATTTTTGGGCTCTTTTTCTACATGTGTGATTGCATGGAAAAATACTGTTTTGTTTTTTACCGCCTTGGTCTCATTAGTGTATACATCGGGAAATGCACCCCCTCGTTTTTTAGAACACAGCTGTATAATAACCTGATTGTTTTATCATTGTATGGTTTGGGTGTTGCATGTGAATGTGTGTGTGTGTGTGTGTGTGTGTGTGTGTGTGTGTGTGTGTGTGTGTGTGTGTGTGTGTGTGTGTGTGTGTGTGTGTGTGTGTGATGTTGATCTGAAGAGGATCGGTGGGTGATCTAAAACTATTGGAAGGAAGCCAGGAAGGAGAGAGTACCTGACGGCCACAGACTCTCTACTTCTGCCGGTGGACAGAGCGGCCCTGTGGTGGTGAGTGGCGACCTGGAGGGCGAAGAGATTCATCCCCCGTGAATCGTTCTCCAGGCTCCTCACCATATCATAAAGGGCCTGATTTGTTCTCCTCAGCGTCCGAAACTCGGGCTCTTGCGCAGCCCTCCGCAGGGAGTCCAGGGGTGGGATGTGGTCTGCTTCAACGTAAAACTTGTCCCCGTCTTTGCCCTTGGAGAAGGGCCTTTTGTTATTGATGACACTGAAAGCACAGAACATCAGGTTTACCAAACATATTGTGACCAGTGTTGTGTGTAACAACGTGTAAGGAGTTACAAAGTAACGCGTTACAGTAACGTAACTACTTTTTTCGGTAAAAAGTAGTGTAACGCGTTACTACTGAAAATATGGTAATGAAACGTAGTTCCTTTTTCAGTTGGGCACAACGTTACTTTTCCCAGGGACAGATTTGACAGCGACACTGCCTCAGCTGCGCACTTGCGCAATAGTCACGGGCGCTCATTCCACACTGAGGCTGGTGCTAGCAATAGCATGCAGAGAGCAGTCAGTCATCATGGCAAGCACGGCGGAGCAACCAACAGTAACTTTTGAGGGATGGAGGTATTCACATTATTTCAAACTGATTGAAAATAAGCACCATAAAAGTTACTTTCCATAGAGGGTAACTAAGTAAAGTAAGGGATTAGTAAAGTAAGGGATAAGGGACTTTTTTAAGAAGTAACGAGCAAACACTACTTTTTAAAAGTAACTTCCCCAACACTGATTGTGACACATTTTTCTGGCGGTTAGTGGATTGCAGGGTCCCACATCTGTCTGATTAGATTGATAACGTGTCAAGATTCAAGTGTGGCAGTTTCCAACCTAATCTGTACAACCAGGTGAACTAGCAAAAGGACCTAATTAGGTCGTTCTGCAAGTTCACGTGGTTGGGAATATGTCCCTTGTCTTAAGTGACATATTCCTGACCAAACAATCTATAATTACTTCTGTGAGTTCTGTACTATTATTTTACAATAAAGGTCTTTAAATATTAAGGTCTAGGCGAAGGCAGTGTTGAAGTGATTGAGAGTCAATGGGGATTTTCCATAAAATGATACAGGACATGGTAATTGAACTTTAGATTTTGCCATTGTTGTAATTTCTGACAGTGGATAAGAAGATCCACTTTTTGTGGCATTATGTTAATTAAATCTTGAACCTTTTGGGTAAAAATTACAATTTTCAGATTTAGGTAATTTCCTCATGCATGTTCATGACATCACCAATGTGTCCCTAGCCTGGCTAACGCCAGACCAAATCTCAAGAAGGTTTAGTCTGGGATTTTCTCGTATTTGAGGCGTGGTTTACGAATGCCCAGATCCGTTTATTGGGTGCTACGATTGTCTATCAAATGCGTCTGTACGTAGCTCATAGCCAATAAAAATAAACTTGTGTTCTAAACTTAGAACACTGTCTAAGACTGCATCAAAAGGTTGCAATCTGTGATTGGTTCCCTCGCTGAGGAGGAATCGGCTCCATGGAATCTAAGCTGCCTAGCAGAGTGAAATTAATTTGTGCCAAGGCAGCACGGGTATGTCCCCCCTCCCGGCCGTGAAATTTTTTATCCTACTATCCGCCTCTATTTCTGATTGGTCTGACATGCGCTTTTACTGGCTTGATATTAGCTGCTATGGTTAGGGTTAGGTTTAGGGGTTAGGGGCTAGGGTCATGGTTAGGGTTAAGGGTTAGGGTTAACCCTTCTTCTTCTACTTCTGATCCAAAGTCAGTTTAACCCTGGTTAACCCTAACCCTAACCCTAACCCTAACTTTACGGTACCCTCGCTGTGAGCATTCGAGAGTGTCACAAAAGAGCCCTAACCCTAACCCTAACCATGACCCTAACCCTAACCCCTAAGCCCTAAGGTTAGGGCAGGGGTTAGGGTTAGGGTAATGGTTAGGGTTAGGGTTAGGTTTAGGGTCCTAAACCTAACCCTAACCATAGCAGCTAATCAATATCAAGCCAATAAAAGTGGATGACGAATCAGAAATAGAGGCGGGCTTGTCTTTTCGGGATATTGGCGTGGCCATAGATTAAAAATTTCACTCCCGGCCCGACTAGGGGGTCCCCATATTCACACTAGCTGTCTCACACACTGTCCACAACCTTTCAGTTTTTAAAGGCCTGTGTAATACGTGGTATAGCTCTCTCTATAATAGCTCTGGTACTTGTAAGTAGTTACGCAGGAATATCTAGCTGTTGTGTATTTATGTAGGCTATATATGTTTGTTAAAATACAAAATTACAATGTGATTTGAAGAATTTGATGCATTTTAAGATTCAGTTACACACTTATTCACTAATGATTAAGCGTGGTTCATTTGTTTTAGGCTACTACACAATTAAGAGGCTATAATAATGCACCGGCAGATTTCGATAGGAAATTAGGCACATCCTTAATTCTGATGTTGTGGGAACATCCTTGATGGACCTCCAATAACAGAATCGTTTAGAAAACATTTCTGCAAGTTTCTGGTCAGCAGGCGGCGTGTTTCAGTTACTCTTCCAGCCTGTTGAAATCACGTAACTTTATTAATGGCCAAATGTCACACAAGTGTGTGAAAATAAAGAAATGTATGTTATAAATCACAAACAAAAATGCAATAGCAATTTCTTTAAAATCACAATCTGATCTGTCCCAAACTGTACGTAATTTATCTTCTGATGTTGCATCATTGGATGTGACAACAACATAATAACATAATAACTTACTATTCATACGTTCCATAGGTTCCCAGGTTGAGATATGTTTCCACATCAGATGAATCTAAATCTCCTCTTTCTTGCCGTTCTCGAATTGAAGCTTTGTATGTTTTAGCTCTTTCATTATTCTGAACCGCCCTTATCACGGCGTAGGATACCAATAGAGAACAACCGGTGACCGCGAAGCAAATGGGGCCACCCATCGCAGATTTGGCGAGCAATGGCCCGAAAAACGCCATCACGTCAGTCGGTGGTGGTCTTTCGTTGTATCAAAGAGATACTGCTTGATGAAAGAAAACCAAAGAAACAACCCCGAAGCTTTCGGTGAGGTCCACTCTGTAAGAGTGTCTGCGTGTGAGTGCTCTGGGTTCATATGTGTCAGTCACTGTACAGCTATCGCCTCCTCCCCTCTACATTTCCTGTAAATGCAGAGGGGAGGGGGAGCGGACGGGAGTATTATGGCAACAGGCTTTGTCCCTTTGCAAATATTTGGTATCCAGGACGGGCCGGGCGGCGGTCCAGGAAGAGATAGCAGTTGCAGAGGTATGCTGAGAGTGTTATTCAAAAACAACTGGTTGACCAGTGTACATTGAAGAAACGTATACATTTACACATTTGATACAACTAGTTGACCTTTCTCCAAGAGGTCCCTCGTGTGCAAGGGCAAAAAGCCCTAGACCCGAGCAAAACTTCTGTAGCAATATATGAGTCAAAATAAACAATTCACATCTGATCTCATTTCAGTACCTTTGATGGTAGTTCGCTATCAAACGTGGTAGACCTACTAAAATCACTGTGATCTTCCTACGATCCCTTAATAAAGACCTGACCTGTAGGCTACAACTAAAACAGGACGTTATTTATCTTCTACAACTAGGCCTATTTGTATCATATGCATCATCAATATATGCATATATTAATAACAATCCAGCACATATATATGTTATGTTACTTCTCTCTTCTAACACTTGACAAGTGTGCTTTAACATTGTTCGATCTCATGCCTCATAACTGGATCTGCATAATAGGCCTACGTGTGGTTGCGAGTACAAGCATCGTCAGAGCAGCTGTTTCCTCCCCCTCCCCTCTGCAGTTCTTGTAAATGGGGAGGGGAGGGGGGAGCAGATGGTTTTATACAACAACATTTTCCGTGTTCTTTTGCAAATATTGTATATTCAGGATGTCTAGGACAGATAAAAGATGCAAAGACAAGCTGAGAATGTTACTCACAAACAACCAGTTGACAACTAAAACAGGACGTAGTAGGCCTATGCATCAATATATTACATATAGGCCTAATATATTTTATGTTATTATCTTATTACACTTAATATGAAGAATGCTTGTACTTTAACATTGTCAAACCTCATAACTTGATCTGAATATAATTGGAATTAGACTATTTTTTCCCAAACTTAATTTTAGCCTTCCTTATTTAATTTCACACTTCTCTGGAGACAGCCTTTTTCTCCAGAGGATCTCCAGAATAACAGATCTGTTTATTGTTCATTTATGTTCAAGTTCAAGTTCAAGTTAAAATTATTTTATTAATCAAATGCACCACATAACAGGCAAAGCAGTCATAGATGGCAATGACATTTTTTTAAATCATATATATAATAAGATAAAGAGCGTAACAAGGTACAGTGCAATAACTGATTCAAGCTATTTTGTTACCCAAGGCTTGTTATATGGATAAGTATCAACCTTTGGACATAAGTAGGCCTACATTGGAAGTAGTTATTAATATTTAGATATACAGATGGCGCCAGAATCAGAGAATGTAATGTAAGCATTTGTAGCTCCAAAAGTTGAGACAGTTCTTAAAGTGTCTGGTGAAAATTGAACCCAGGGTATTCTGCATGAAAACAGATCAAATAAGCCTCAAATATAATCTCCTTTTTCTTTGATCAATCAGTAGGCTATACAGCCTGCCCGAAGCGAACGCTAACAGCCCAAATGGCTATGGTGCGCATTTTTTAACCAGTGCACATTTTTTAACCTAATATTGCTCAAAATAGCACCAGACCTCTGAGGTAGCATGACTAGGGCCCCTACACATAAAACAAAGCACCAACAACGTAGTTAGCGAAATTACGTCACAAGAGCAACTCGTGCGGGTTGTGAACAAGGCATCGCGACCGCACCATAAAGTCCTGACGGTGTATAATAATAATAATAATAATAATAATAATCAATGAATAAATCAATCAATATGGCTATAAAATAAATCCTGGAATAAATACACGAGGAATAAACACATGAATGTAAATATATAAATCACATTTATTTCATGCAACGCGGTATCACGCCTTTTTTGTGCTCATCTCATCTGACTGTACCTCAACGGCCGCACGTCCAGAGGAAGGCCCTTTTCACCGAGAGAAAATAGTTAGGCCTTTATAATACACCTAAGACTGCTGGACGACTTTTGGATGTTTCAGAAATAGGTCTGCAAGAATTTAAAAATAATTGAAATAAATTATAATCATGACTAGACAGGTGCTTCTCAATGAAAGAGAATATTGTGGAAAAGTTAATTCATTTCAATAATTATATTACGGTATATAGATTCATTCCACCAAAAGTGAAATATTTCAAGCCTTTATTTTATATTAATCTTGATGATTATGGCTTCGATCAGCCTGCTGAGGTGTTATGGAAGCCCGGGTTTCTTCGATAGCGGCCTTCAGCTCGTCTGCATTGTCGGGTCTCGTGTCTCTCATCTTCCTCTTGACAATACCCCATACATTTTCATTGGGGTTCAGATCAGGCGAGTTTGCGGGCTAATCAAGCACAGTAATCCTATGGTCATAAATTAGGTGTTTAAAAAGCTTGTCAGCTTGTCAGCAGAAAGAAGCATGAAGTGCTCTAAAACGTCCTGGTAGAGATGGCTGCGTTGACTTTAGACTTAAAACACAGTGGACCAACACCAGAAGATGAGATGGCTCCCGAAATCATCACTCACTGTGGATACTTCACACTGGACTTGAAGTATCTCTCGGATTCTGTGTCTCTCCATTCTTCCTCCAGACTCTGGGACCTTGATTTCCAAATTAAATGAGCGACAGACCACTGAGAGGAAGACGCTTGTCTCTGGTTCAGGGGTGGCTTGACACAAGGAATGCAAAAGTTATAGTAGCCCATGTCCTAGATAAGTCTGTGTGTGGTGGCTCTTGATGCACTGAATGATGCATTTTTGAATGGCCTTTGATTGACAATCCTCTTAGGGCAGTGGTTATCCCTGTTGTTTGTGCACCTTTTTCAACAACACTTTCTCCTCCCACTCAACTTCATATGAATACGCTTGGATACAGCTCTCTGTGAAAAGCCAGCTTCTTTTGCGATGACCTTTTAAAGCTTAAGGCCCAATTTGGAAAGTCAAATCGCCTAACCTTTATGCCACCTTTCCTTAACCTTTGTGGAAAACGTCATCGGGTCAAGACGAAATGAAAAGGTGCTTCCTTTCGAACATAGGAAAAGACATCAATGTTTAAAATGAATTCGACTCCCCTTTTCCTAACCAACGTCATTGTGCGACACTAGTAGAGTAGAGTATTGCTGACCTCTAGCGTCTCTAGCGTGGAACTACAATTTTCCGAAGATGGACTACAACAAGCTCTTTCGATTCATGCGTTCTTGTCGTATTGATTTCAATCAGGTTGTCGCCAACTGTGAGAGAGAAAATCACTTAGGTCGGACATGGCCAACGGGAATGTTTTAGGCCACTTGAATCCCAATTCACATGTGAAAAAAAGAGGCTAAACATATGTTGATGTTGAAATTAAGTTCCCCCAGTCTTTCTTAAATGTGAAGTTGGCATTTTATTTTCTTCTCTTCTCTAATGCTTCACCGCGTCTCTCATGCGTCTTCTCGTAGAGTCGGTAAACTTCGTCAGTGGCATGTTGCTTTAAATATTGCCGCCGTAAAGGATTATGGGTTATAAACATCTCCTTTCTTTTCGTAAAGGTTGGTCAGGAGTAACCTATGCTAAAGATGTGTTAAAGGTTGCATCCTGTTTCCTAAGCATTTTTTGAGTATTTCCTGGGTCATCTCGTTAGGAAAGGAAATTTCCTAAGCAAAAAACAGAATCCGTAGAGGCCCTTTAGCCCCATTGTGACTGTCTTCTGCACAACTGTCAAGTCAGCAGTCTTCCCCTTGACCCCAAACCAAACCTTTGCAGGTATTTTGAGGTCTTAGCTGATTAGAGTGACACCTTGAGTCTACACTATTGAACTTTGTCACAATATTCACATTTTCTGAGATACTCAATTTTGGGTTTTCCTGAGCTGAAAGCCATAACGATCAAGATTAATAAAAAATAAAGGCTTGAAATATATCACTTTGGGTGTAATGCATCTATATAATATGAGTTTCACTTTAAAAAAAATTAAAATTAACTTTTCCACAATATGCTAATTTATGAGACTCATCTGAAATTATTTTACATATCCTATTCTGACCCCTGCTGGGCAGTTTTTTTAACAATGCATCCACCAGGCAGCATTAGCTGCAACTCTGACCCCTGTTGGACATTTCGTAGTAATGCACCCAACGGGTAGAATTTGAAACAAATCAACTGAAATAAAGAACAACCTCCATGTTAGGGACAAAGGTTTATTGTAACCCTACAAAAGGACACAGGGATGGCAAAGAAAATAGAAAACTAAATAAAATCATAGAAATGAAATAAGGGAAAGACATTCTCATTCTTGTACAAGTCTGAAAGCTATTCAACGTACATGGACCACTGTATAATCATATATTGTCATTTTTTAATTAACATTTTATTTTATTGTAATGCTGTGTATACATAAAACATGTAGCAAACTTAATAAGGCAAATAAATAAGGTACAATTTACACGAAAACGTAACATTCCTCAACCTTCAGTCCTTTAAATCTCATCTCAAACATCGAGAATGATGTGCACATTGTTAGAACTGTACATCCTTCGGTGGAGGTTTTCAAATTTTCTTTGTAACCATGAAAAAAATATAGAGATCCCCACACTTATACATCTTCAAAAAGTGGGTGCAAAATACTTTCTTTCGGGAGCAAGTACAAATTGTGGAGTCAAAAGTGTTGCAAGCGATTTCATACTAAAAGGGTCTTAAGAAGTCAAAGGGTCCCACTCGGTGCACCTTGTTTGAGGCATGCAGGCTGACGCCCAGTGGCAAGTGAAGGAACTGCATTATGGTGATGTCATCTCCCCCCTTGTTATTTAACACACACCGAAGCAAGTGGCACAGACAGGATAAAAATAGGATTGGAAAACAACAATGCTAATGCACTCTTGTAAAGCTGTAGCAATATGGAGTCGTTTTTTTTTTGTCGTTTGGCCTACAGATCCACTGGTCTCTTTAATCAATGTGTTGCCAGTGGCCCTGTGGGAGTGTACTCAGCCCCCCCCGCCCCGCCCGTCACACATCCAAACCCACTTGCACTGTGTCTTTTTTGTCTTTCTGGGATGCACCCCATTATTTTACCATCACTCCATTGTGCAACTCATAATTTCCCATCCCTCCATAGTGCACCTGCACCTCATCATATAGATCATATACTGTACATACACTATTTTTCTTTAGATCTTTTTTTTTGATTACCAAATGATCGCAGTGAATGGAAGTGTGCCATTCTGAAAAAGGTGCATTGAAACAAGTTTGTTTATTACTTTTTTGCTATCTTTTACGCTCCTAAGCCAGTCAACACATCCACACTCTAAGACAGGTAACAATATGATTAATACTGACCAAGTTGCCATTCCCATCGGTAAATGCTCTCATGTACAATATGGGTTAAAGCTATGTGTAAGGAACATTCTAATAATCTGAGAACTGAAGTCAATTATCTGGGAGTTACTTTTGGTTTCATTAACTGTAGCAAAGGGGGAGACACAGGCGCCACACACACCCAACCTTTTTTTTAATCTCAGATGAAAGCCTTTTGAACTGAAGAGGGCCTCTATATATTTACCAGAGACATGAGAGGCAATCACTTTGCGAAATAGACCTGGTTTTGTTCAGGGTAATGTCTTATAATAATAAGATTCTATGGCATTTAAAGATGAAAAACACACACTAGAGGTGTTCGAGACCTTGTGTTTTAATAGATGTCTTAGGTTGGCTCCCTTGTGTTTAAATAGACGTCTTAGGTTGGCTCCCTTGTGTTTAAATATACGTCTTAGGTTGGCTCCCTTGGGTCTTTTTACACTGTCAAGTGGCTTATGATTCAAGTGCTATCATTCAAGACATATTTGCATTTCCAGCATTTTATCTATTTAGAATCAAATCAAATATTCAATTGACAAAAGAATGGGGTGCATTTAATGACAGTGTAAATTAATGTGGAGAAACAGGTTTATTTGATCACCGCTTGTAACAGGAGTGTTCTTTTAGTTCCTTGATTTGTGCATATTTGTCTTAGCCTAAAGCAGGATTTTTTGAGTTATTATTTTCCATACATTATTTTACACACACACACACACACACACACACACACACACACACACACACACACACACACACACACACACACACACACACACACACACACACACACACACACACACACACACACACACACACACACACGACTTTGTACCAAAAGCAGAGCAATCCAGACCTTTCCATTAAATAGCAACAAACATCCATTTGGCCTTGTATCTTCCTTCAGTCTACTTACTTGTAGCCCAGGGAATAATCATTTCAAACTCCCCTAGGATACAAGTGGACCGGGGCCACAGTGGGCTCCCATCTCGTCTACAGACTTGGTGAAGGGCGACTTCATGTCAAATGTAAACAGGAAGTTCAGATCCTTTCCTCTCCAGGCGCAGTGTGTTTGTACCCTGGTACAGGCCCGACACAGAGCATTCTCATGGTTATGCTCAGGTTTTTAGTACAAATCTCTCAAAACACCAGTATTTCCATCCAAACCATCATCAAGACACCTTGTGTCCAAGGTCTGATTTTGGCAACGTCAACACAGGCCTGTCTATAATTTCAATCCTTTTACTATTTTGATAACCAAATCTTTGCATCGTTTGTGTTCATCCTGTGCTTATCAACATATGAACTGACATTCAACATGATTTCAACATAAACAGGCTAATGTGTATCCCCCCCTCGCCCCATGCAAAACTTCAAGGTGTGTTTTATAGAAGAGCACAGTGGGTTAAGATGTAGTCGGTACTAAAGGGCACAATTCTCCCTTGGAAAGGAAAGTGCAAATGTGGGGAAAGGAAAAGCAGATGTCCTAATAATTGTAAGTAACAAAAAAAGTACAAAAGGTAAGGACATTTCAATAGCAGTCCGTTTTGCAATGTGAAGACATAACCTCAAATGTGTAGGTGTATACAAAGACCAAATAATGCAATGAAAACATAAAAAACCGACATCTTTGCAATTAGCTTGTCTGCATCTAAATATATATACTCCTAAGTGCAGTATATCTTGCATTAATACATATACAATTTTCCACTCTTTGGCACTCGGTAATGCCAACGCAATATTTCTCTTCTGGTAACAATTGCAGAAATAACCCAACAGAGGTCTGACCCCTGCCCTCTTTACACTGTGAACCCAGCACACGCTGCAAATATGTTTTTTCCGTGCCATGTCATCAGGAGCCGTCTGCCAGAAAAAAAAAAAAAGCCTCCTCGTCCTCAACTGTCCGTCCGTCCGTCCGTCCGTCCGTCCGTCCGTCCGTCCTCCCTCCCTCCCTCCCCCTAACTGGGAATGCTGTGTGCTGGAGCAGCCTCTCGGGTAGGACAACCAATATACCCAAATCTGCCCCAAGTATTTTGCTCACACACTCCCGCTATAAGAGCAGCTCACAAACATACACACATACATCTGTAACGGTCAAGATTTGCCATCCGTTGTCTCGTTGCCGGCCGCTGAGGTTCCGAAGGACTAGCGGCTGGTCTGCGTGTCTAGGAACCGTCGGCCAAAGGGTGACGTGGTGTTGCGGGACAGAGGACAAAGCAAAAGTTTGGCGAACAAAAATGAACAAACGGGACGTTGTATCACACCGAAATGTCCCATTTAGAAAGTTCTGCAACGAAGCGGGAGCGACCGTCTCGCCCGGGAGCGGTCCGGTCCAAGCTCGTCCGGTCCGGTTCGGTCCGAGCTCGTCCGGTCCGGTCCGATCTTGTCCGATCCGATCCGAGATCGTCCCGTCCGATCCGATCCGAGCTTGTCCCGAACGGTCCGAGCTCGTCTCGACTGTTGCGGGTGCCCGACTTCCTGTTTGTTTTGAGAGACAAACAGGGGTTTCCCTATAAGGGGGGCGGGCAGATCTACTGCTGATGTCACACCGGGGGACTAGTGGGTAGTTGCCAGGAGAGCACGGAGACACAAGGTCAAATTCCGTTTGACCTTGTGTCGGTGAGGGAGGGGGGGGGGGGGGGGGGGGGCGGGGCGGGGGGGCAGTGTGGTCATGGCAAATGCAGAACACATGGGGGGGGGGGGGGGGTAATGTCATCACAGTGGTCCACCTTAATATATCTCGGAGGGGAGTTCAGGCGGAAGTACGGTGTGGGAGAGCCGCTCAACTAGAGTTTGGCGTAGAGTGGTGTGACGTCCTTCAATTGGCATGGCAGGGCACGCCCACACAACCACACACACACACACCCACACACACCCACACTGCAGCACGGGTCCGAGTGCAGCCCGTGTTTTTTTTTTTAACATAGGTCCCCTTCAAACTTCATCGATGGCCTGGAGGAGCCAGACTAAACGTAATACTAACAAGTAATAAGCAAGGTGTAACTGCGTGAGAGTGCGCCGCGCCCGCCGGGACCGCCAAGCCGCGGCCGACTCGCGCCGGTCCATTTTGGAGTCAAGTGTGTGTGTCACGAGCCCGCTCCGGTTAGTAGGTGACCTTGGCCACGGGCCGCTCCCGCCCGGCGCCGTCCGCCAGGCTGGTGACCGAGCGCTTGCGGTTGCGCTTGAACTTGTTCAGGTCTTTGTCGAAGACCTCGCCCGAGCGCAGCGCCGACACCAGGTCGTCGAACTCCCCGCCCACCTCCTCGGCGCCGCCGCCCTTCTTGGACCGCCGCTCGCGCTCCCTCTGCTCCTTCAGCTAGGGGGCGACAGAGAGCAACAGGGCCGGCGTCAGAATCAATCCCTCTCTCTCTCTCTCTCTGTCCTCCCTCTCCTCCGTGCCCTTCCCTCTCGTTCTCTCTCTCCCCTCCTCTTTCTCTCCCATCCTCCCTCTCCCTTTCCCTCTCTCCCTCCCTCCCTCCTCTTTCTCTTCCATCCTCCCTCTCCCTTTCTCTCCCTCCTCTTTCTCTCCCATCCTCCCTCTCCCTCTCTCTCCCTCCCTCCCTCCCCCTCCTCCTCTCTCACCATGGCCTCCCTGCGGGCCCTTCTCTCCTCCTCTCCTCTCCTCCTCCTCCTCTCTCACCATGGCCTCCATGCAGGCCCTCCTCTCCTCTCCTCTCCTCTCCTCCTCTCTCACCATGGCCTCCATGCAGGTCCTCCCCTCCTCTCCTCTCCTCTCCTCCTCTCCCCCTCCTCCTCTCTCACCATGGCCTCCCTGCGGGCCCTACTCTCCTCCTCTCCTCTCCTCCCCCACTCCCCTCCTCCTCTCTCACCATGGCCTCCATGCGGGCCCTCCTCTCCTCCTCATCCTTGCGTCGCTGCATGTTCTCCAGGTCCAGCCGCGCCTCGCCGAATGACTGCAGGAAGGTGTCGAAGATGCCGAAGAACTCGTCGGGCTGCATGCGGCCCTCCTCCTCGCCAAAGTGCTTCAGGGACTTGTTGTACTGGACAGAGGAGAACCCCCACATATGGATAGAAGGATGGATGGATAAAGGAAATAAGAAAAAGAGAACGGATCAGTATAGCAACCCATGGAAACGCATGCTTTTATTTAGTATTTTGCACACAACAGCAGGCTTAAACAGAATCTATCTATTTTTAGTATAGATTTGTGTGTCTACGACACACACACACACACACACACACTTTATGTAAGACTTTGCTTTTGGACCACCATATGTCTCCTCTCTCCCAAGCTGTGCCTTGCTCGTGTGCCAGGACATACTTGGGAGCCAATTTAGCCTCCGTATTCTCAAAAAGTGAGATTGCCCAAACAGATTTCTCGATGGAAAGCAGATGATATCAACCCAGATCAGAGCCGGCTTTTCAATTGAGGGTGATATTAAAAAAGGAGTTTGAATAGTACCATTGCGACCTGTGAAAGTGGGTGTAAAATGCGCGTGGAATCTGAGTTAGCGGTGATATGTGGCATTGTGCGAGTGTGCTTTGTACGAGTCACAGAAAAAAGCCCATGCCTCACACAGCTTTGGTTAAATGTAGAAACACTCTTTTCTATCCTTTCATTTATTGTCACCGATGACCTAGATTCAATATTTTCGTCTGCTTGCTTAAGCATACAGACACAGATGTTGTCCGCTGTACACTGGTATTAAAAATGTCACAGTTTTGCTGGTGGAGAGACACTACGCATTGCCTTGTCTGTAATGCGTGGGTGCTCGGACGTCTGTCAAATCCCGACCAATCTCTGTGGATGAGATGCGGGAATAAATCCCTTCCCAGCTTTGGCAGCCTCTGTGCCAATAACCCTCCGTGACCTTGAACAACTGTAATCCCTTTGTAATGGATGTCGTGCCATGTGCGGCGAGCGATACACAAACTTATGGAAAGACACACACACGCGTACACACACACACACACACACACACACACACACACACACACACACACACACACACACACACACACACACACACACACACACACACACACACACACACACACACACACACACACACACACACACACACACACACACACACGTTGCCATGGAGACCCTGGGTGGGTGGCTTTGGTTGACTCATGCTCATCCTCCAGTGGGTCAAAGCCAACAGAAGACTGCAGGGGAAAACCCTGCGCCTCTGCTCTGTGTCCACGGAGGAGCAGGAGGAGCAGGAGGAGGAGGAGGACTATGGGATGAGGACGAGGGAGAGCTACCCCAAGCCGACCGCTTGGGTTATGTTTTGAAAACACTGAACTGGAACTTCCCTGGGATATTCCCTCTCAGGGTATATTAGCCTCTGGCACCCCCACACCCACACGTTTGGGCGAAACGAAAAGGAAGGAGCCAAAGGCTTCTATACCAGGTGAGGGTATACCTATGGCTGACCTGGGGGCGGGGGGCGGGGGGGGGGGGGAGGATTACCTTGTCCTTGGCCTCACTCAGCTGGTCCTCCAGCTCAGAGAAGCTGAAGCCCGCCACGGTGATGAAGTCACCGATCACGGCCACAAACTTGTCGCCGCGCTCCTGCGCCCTGCTCTGCTGGTACTGCAGCTCCTGTACCCGGGGGGGAGAGGAAAGGGGGTTGAGAGAAAGCGATATAATAATGAAAAAAATAATGCAAGTGCACACAAACGATAGCAGCTTTCAACAGCCGCGACATGCTCCACGTTCAATATTGGATCTCAAACGGGGTTTCCCACCATGCAACGGTGGACTACAAAACAATTCCTGTCGCGCCTTGGTTTCGCTTCTGACACGACGCGGATTTGAGCGGCAGTGAACACATTTTTTGGTCGCCCACCACGACCGGGCTCCGGCGCGTTCCTTATGGAACACGCCCGCACGTAGCGTGGGACGCGGCTGCAGCACGGAGAGGACCGCCACTCACCGCCTCCAGAGCCCGCAGTCCAGTCTTGATGTTGTGCACCTCCTTCTCCAGCTCTGCCATACTGTGGGGGGAAGGGGGGAGAGAGAGAGAGACATTTAAGAACCAGTCTCTTTACATGATGGTATCACCTGTTTTAACTGTAGACCTTTGGGTTGGGTTTCAGCAGCTTATTTTACTGACTCACCATTCATTTAATCCATTCAGTAGTTTATATTCAGCAATTGTTTATCTTAAAACAATTATTGTATCTATGATATGATTATTACTACTATTTTGTTATTTTAACACATGCATGCCACAGTGGGAAGATCTTACACACACACACACACACACACACACACACACACACACACACACACACACACACACACACACACACACACACACACACACACACACACACACACACACACACACACACACACACACACACACACGTGTGGGGCTGGTACTCACTTGACTTTGGCCGCCTCCTGTATACTGCCCAGGTCCTGCTGGATTTGCAGCGTGTCGGGGTAGTTCTTCTCAAAGATCATGATCAGGTAGTGCAGCATGGTGATGTTCCTGGCAGACACACGGCACGGTCAACCCGCTTGTGTAGACATAGGTCTGAGGCATTAGTCAAGCCTAGCGCTATGGACGTCTAGCACAGCTTCAAAGGGGCTCTACCAGACCGCATTAGACAAAAATAAACTTTGACCGCTGAAGATGATTATGAGGGGTAAAAACCGCTACAAACTGCCATTACTACTATAAATCGATTCAGCAGAGAGCATATACTGCATCAAATGTCGTTTTTTCTTTAAAAAAAAGGTACAAAAGTATGATTAACTATGCCGCTGCATTTCTATACTTTATATTGCAACCAACATCTCTAGAAGTGGAGAAGCAGCAACCAGAACTGCCTGGATGGAGAACTTCCAAGTGCTTCACTTCCAAGAGACACCAGTGGAGCAGCAGTCCACTCACCATCCAGGAGTTTGAATCCGGAAGGCATTACTTTTCATTGATGTGAGCGAGCGCCACCTACCGGTCTATGCTGGACTTGGTGTCGGCGATCTTGTTGAGGCTGGAGACCTTGAAGCCGTAGGCGTTGCCGCGCTGGCCCTTGTTCATGAAGTTGCCGAAGGCCAGCACCACCTCCAGGACCTGGGTGAGACGCTGGCTCCGCACCACCTCCTTGGAGGCGCTGAGGATGGCTGGCCGAGGAGAGGGAGAACAGGGCGGTTTAGCGTTCGTTTTAATGGCTATCTGACGGAAGAACACCCACTTAACGTAGGAAACCAGAGCCAACCAGTGACTTAGTTGTTCCGTTTGTCTTCAGAAATATTGATCCTCATAAATGGTGAACAAAAGGTGTCCAGAACCTCTTGCTCTTCTACCTGAAGGAGATGGGTGAAGATGGACTCAAAGTGAAAACCCTGTGCCATTCATACACCAACATGTACAAAGGAGACACTAGCCAGCTTGAACTGGCCCGTTGTACTGTACTTATTGTGCTCTTTTCCTTTCGCAACTGAACGCTGGCTAACATATGTTGTATGCTAAAGCCTGAGGTGCCTTAGGAGGAAGACTCGGCCCTCGGGCCAAACAAAGAGAGCTATAAGTCAACTCGTCAAGTGCTTCCATTGGTCTATTACCCAGAAGTCCCCTCTGTCTAGAACCCCCCCCAGTTTGAACTGTATTGGCTAGCAGCAGGTGCTTTCCACTCCCATGCTGGTCCGCCTCCATGTGAACCAGAGAACCAGAAACAGAACCCATATTGTTGCAGTTACGACTCTTCCTGCCATTACACAACATGGGAAGCTCTCTCTATCTCCCCCCCTCTCTCTCTCTCTCTCTCTTCGTCTGTCTCTTTCCCCTAGTGTGTGTGTGTGTGTGTGTGTGTGTGTGTGTGTGTGTGTGTGTGTGTGTGTGTGTGTGTGTGTGTGTGTGTGTGTGTGTCTCTCTGGACGGAGCGTCCCTGTTTTGGCTCTGTGCAGCGTCTCTTCTGCTGCGCTGCCATTGAACCCACTGGGTGGTCCTGGGAAATGGAGTCTTTCCTTGTGTTTCCATCGGTATATCACAGAGAACCGATGAAGACATTGAAGCACTGAAATTGATGAGCAGGCTTAATACTGAAATACTAATAGGCCACAGTGCGGTGTGTTCGTAGACTGGCACCAATACCCAAACACCACGCTATAGCTCCTTGCTCTGACAACTTCAACTTGAAACCTCTTACCACTCCAGGGATCTCTCTTTCATCTATGAGAGATAAATCTCTTTTAAACCAAGCATCATATTATTCACGTATTAGTGTACCGTTAGTTGTAATGCTATTCATGTGATAAAGTACCTTTCTGTTTTCTTATACTACAGTCTCCAACAGAGGCATACAGCAACAAAGAGCTATAGTCTCTGGAAGGAACAGCCTTCCTTCCAGAGACGGGAATGAGTTCCAGTAAATTCTACCAACGGCTTGGTATTGGTTGATTATTAAATGAAAGCGCACAGAAAACACACACACACACACACACACACACACTTTGGCTTCCCCTAGAATACTTTCCCTTGCTCTTTGATGCATCAAGCCGGAGTCTTTACGAGACTGACTCTCTTCTCACAACATGTGCCAGTTTTCCAAAACAGCTTCCCTGGTAACCTAGCGTTATATATTTAAGCAAGGAAAAAGGAACAACTGCAGCATACAGTAAACCACACACACACAGTGTGTGTGTGTGTGTGTGTGTGTGTGTGTGTGTGTGTGTGTGTGTGTGTGTGTGTGTGTGTGTGTGTGTGTGTGTGTGTGTGTGTGTGTGTGTGTGTGTGTGTGTGTGTGTGTGTGTGTGTGTGTGTTTGTCTTCCCCGCATATAACAATTCCCACACACACGCAACTAAGAATTTTCAATGGGTCCTTTGTAGACAGACCAATATTTAATATGCTTGTTATGTTGTCCCTCTTAGTGTGTATTTCTATTCACAGCCATCGTAATCTGACCACCTAGATACACATTCTAGGAATTAAATAGCATCCGGTTACCCTTTATATGAACGTTGTAAGGAACACAAAAACTGTTTTGAACAAACTATCCTCACAAATTCTACAATTGGGTTCATTTATGAACTTCTAATGACACATGAATGTGAATTGTGGCTTGTGGATTGGTGAGACTCTTGTGGCTCGTCTGTGCTCCGTTTCTCTCACCTTCAACCTTGGGCTTGGTTTCTGCCAGTCTCTCAGCAAACTTCTTTTTGAAGAACAGCGCCTGCATTCTCTGCTGGTAGTGGTCGATCCTGAGGGAGCCATAGAGACAGCATGTGAGAGAGGGAACACAAACCATTGGGCAGGCCTTAACACCACCCATCCATCAGCACTGCAACTCTGTCCTTAGACACGCAGCAAGGTTTGCTTCCATTTGTTTCGTATCGATGTGCATAATCCTGCATTACCAACCGGCAGCTTAAATGTAATGATCATGTAATATTTGACGTCATAACGTCTTTATTTCGCAGGCTCGCCTCAGACACAAAGACACTCATTGCAACACGCAGAACACTGCCCCCCCCCCCCCCCCCCGCCCAGCCCATCAACCCCTCCGACCTAGAACTTCCTATCTTCTAAAATGAAAGAGGCAGGAGCATTCGGTTTCCTTCACCACTGGGATTGTCTTATGCTGGGACGTCGGTGTCAAAGCTGCCGCTCTCCTTCCTTGGCCTTGTGCCATGTTACGAACAAGCGTGGATTCTCAAGGGTTCCTCACGTCCTCTGGGGTTGGGTGGCCGACACAGACGGCACAACGCGCGCTCTCAACAGGTCACCGAAGGAGGAGCGCCGGAAGGCGTTTCAAAGGGGCAGCGGAGGCTTTGAGTGGCGAACGACAAGAGCTCAACCCTAAGAGGGTGGCCTAATAATACATCGCGTAAACCAAGAACGAGTTCAGACTGTTGTTTTGTACTTACACGGAGACTGTACATTCAAGTGGTTCTCGAGATAAGCTCTTAAGGTTTATAAGCCTTCTTCCCATCTGGATCGCACCCCCCCCCCCCCATAAAAGATCCCTCAGAACCCTTCCATGCCGGGCGCGTTTCAGTGTTTCAGAGGAGCAGGGCGGCGCTGGTGGTTACCGGCTCATCTCGTAGAGGAAGCGGTCTGCGCGGGCCATGCGCTCCAGCTCGTGCTTGTGTTCCTCCAGCAGGTCGATGTCACTCTTCTCTGGGATGAACTTCAGCAGCTGCCGGGGGGGACGGCGGGAGAACCGGAGAACAGGGGTGAACACACGCTCGCAGGCAAGGCCCGGACGCCACTCGATACGAGACGTCACAAAAATAAAGAAAAGCTGCAAATATACTTTGGCAAAGTATGTCCAGATATTGACTTTATAGCCTTATAGCCTTCTGTTTTATTTGTCAGAACCTCATATGTAATGAATGTTGCCCGTATTAAACTTTTTGCAGGACACCAGTTTAACATTGTCCAATCAATATATGAACTGCTCAAATATAAAACTGTGAGCTTTTCCCCTCTAGCATTGGCCAATCGGCCAGTTAGGATGCCTGGTTTCCGCCTACAATACTTTGACAGACAAAGTGCAAAAATACTTTCTAGATTCTAGTTAATCCAAATTCAAACAATGGCGGCAGTTGGACGACTATGTTTTGAATGGATTGCTCTGCCATCGTTGCGGCGCCCTTACCTGCTCCAGCATGTCTTTGGCTAGCTCCTCCCTCTCGTCCATCTCCAGGATGGCCCTCCTGATCTCTTCATTGCTCATTTTTAACCTGCAGCACAACAGTCACACATTGCTGCACTACGTGGTATTGTCCCGAACAGCTTCTTAGGAAAAAATGTGTTCAATGAATATTGATCCATCTGTTCAGAAACTCCATTGTGTGGGACACATGTAATTCTTGCGTAAAATTGAACCCATACCCCCTGAACACACACACACACACACACACACACACACACACACACACACACACACACACACACACACACACACACACACACACACACACACACACACCCACCCACCCACCCCCCCCCCCCCCCCCCCCTCCGTGGCCAATAGTGCACTTATAGCTTTCTCACTTGTGCTCGCGTACAGAGCAGATGTGGTTAGTGCATCTGATCAATGGTTAAGGGTGGGCTAGTTGTGATCAATAATGTGCTCAACCGGCCCAACAGAGGCCACAGACTCCTGGCCGCCCCGTTCGGCCCTGTTCCAGGCCCCCGGGGATCGCTCATCCTTTGAAAATGACCTCAGCGAGGCTGACCCCCACGCTGCTGTGCGTTTGTCAGTTCTGAACCCCGAAAACCTGGTAGATCCTTTTATGGATCCGCAAGAGGGGGAGGGTCCAATTTCGGTGTCTCTTAAAGAACGAGGCTGTGGTGGGGTAGGGATGTATAGATGTTGCAGCCATATTGTGAAGCTGACCCCTAAATGGTGCACATTGATTGGAGTTAAGGTATAGTGTGTCACTGAACACTTGCTGGGAGGCCACGATCAATTTTGAGTGACGTTATGGATGAGAAGTCGGGAGCAGAAGTGTCTTAGCGCTCTGTGCTTTGTTCCCAGCCCACTTTACCAAAACGGAATCAATGAGATGTAATTCGATTACTTCAACAGATGTCCTGAAGCATGTCCATACATCTCAACACCTCAACACAAAATGATATGCACGCCGTGGTCTTCATGCTTCACACTCCTTTTGTTTGTGCACAAAAGCCCAGACCAGAGATGTGCTTGACCGCGTGCGACCCCTCACACGCGGACGTTCAGAAGGCGGCAGCAGCAGCGTCTGAGACCACGTACTTTGAGAGCAGGATGACGCAGTTCTGCGCGCGGCGGCCATCGATGACCGACAGCTCTTTCACCTTCCTCGTGTTCACGTACAAGTCGTCCATAGACCCCGTCTCTTTCTGCACGGAAACAACACAAAAAAAACGAATAAACACAACAAAGAAAGCATGTTCGATTTCGGAAAACAACAAAAAAAAAATTCTCTCCTTCCCCCGACACGCTAGTACTGAGTTGTTACGGTTTAGCTGCGATGCCTCATATCTGACCGGCTGCGCTAGACGTCACGCTCCGGTTTGGTCGGGACCGCAAGGACACGACCACATCTAAAGGCCGTGGAGAGGAGCCGTTATGGAACCGATCACTCTGGGGCTGTTTTAATAAAGCTAACCAGTGGAAACCCGACGATCGGCGGCGTGATTAAGTGCCGGGCAACGCGTTGCCAAATCATCCGTCAAGAGCGAAAACGCTGGGCCGCCACGAGTTGAAATAGAAGCCCTGGCCAAGTCCTACTGCATGTATCAGGTGTTGCGCGGTGTTTATGAGAGAGCGAGCAAGAGAGCTGAAAAGGCGAGTGTAGCCATGAATCCTCTAGACCGAATCATGCAAGGCATATAAAAACATTCTGAAAATGTCGTGAAAAGGCTCGGCCGCCATTGGTCCGTTGGGCAAGGCACAGCAAATCCAGCGGCAGTCTTGGGAGCCAATTGGTTTTGGCGAGTAAACACCGGGCACATTGCACCCCCATAAACCTCTCTGCAGAACAGGAAATAAAACCTCTGTTGAGGCCTACGAGATATTTTTGCAAAGCGCCACACAAATCTTGATTTAGAAAATAATATGTATAAATAACCACACACACACACACACACACACACACACACACACACACACACACACACACACACACACACACACACACACACACACACACACACACACACACACACACGTAAAGAATACTTCTGTCTGGGACTTAAATGTAAAAATATGGAACTAAATATGGAGTTTAGTGGAATAGCAAATGCTATTCGTAGCCTCATCTTGTTTCCTGCCCGCTGCGGTAGCTGGGCAGGGTGTGTGTGTGTGTGTGTGTGTGTGTGTGTCAAACAGATGCCGACTCGTTTCAAGGGCCCATGTTGCCCTCTGTGACCGACAAGACAAGACAACACAAGACCCATGAAGGTCGGCACTGGAGCAAGGCCCCCAACGGCCAAAGACATTTATTCTGCACACATGCTCAAGGGCGTCTCTGATGGGACTACGGTTCACACACAAGTATCCATGTACGTGGCGTGTCAGTTTTTCTTCATCTGCAACTTGAATCATGCAGATACAGAGGGTTTTCAATGTGGGGGTCACAATAAAACATCAGGACTGAGGCGATGGTACGGTTATGGGGACGATGGCACCGGCACAATGACAGAAGCCATGCGGACGTGTAGAATTAGTCGGACAACGTTAGTAAACCTGCCACTGTGAGCACCCCGCCCCCCGCCCCCCGCCCCCAATTAAGATCAGATGTACTTTAGTACACCCAGACGTTACTTTGTTCTTTATTAATCCAGTACTTTCTTAATCCAGAACAGAGAAGTCGTTTCCCTTTCTGGATTGAGGCTCATAAAAGCCAAGGCCACTTTTATGGAGCTTGTGAAATGAGTACAAAACATAAGCAGAGGAACACCAAACACAACAGACACACACACAGACAGAACATTCACAGATTCACTTTCTGCACTCCCCCCGTCCCCCCGTCGCCCTTCCCCTTCATGATGACGGTCTGACGAATCACAGGAGGAAATGGGAGACAGGGCGGTGTATAAAAGCTGCGGAGGCCCTCGACTCACCTGTTTGAAGGACTGGTTAGTGAGCAGCTCCTGTCCAGCCAGGGGAGGAGCGCAGCGAGAGAGGAGGAAACAAAGCCCACACAGTAAGTGAAACCAGCAAGCGACAGGCCAACGCTTCAGCGCTGGAGGTGGTGGAGCCACAAGCAGGAGTTAGGACTTAAAAAAAAAAGAGCAAAAGCATCTTCTAGGGTCTCAGCATCAAGAGAGAGAGATGAGCTGTAAATGATCTCACTGTTGGCACATTGTACACATCGAAGAACATATGATCAGGGTTATCCTGCAGAGATCTAGTAAAAAAAAGATCTACTATCAGCTATCTAGATCTACTATTGCCGGTTGGAGCGGGGCTGTCATCGTAGCCGTGGGGATGCCCTTTACGGCGGCGATATAACTACAAAACCTCCCTGCTGCTCTGCTAAAGAGACCAGTAAAACACCCCCCGTTTGAACACATATCAACTGAAATTCACCGTCAACAGCCACGGCACCCCATTCATTTAACTACTCTGTCCTGTGGAAAAAGCTCTGCGTTTCATGTGGCTGCTACTGTAGGAGTGGAAGGCTTGTAACCATTTTGTAAGGTTTCCACAGGGAGATATGTATTGCCCTCCCATCGCGCCTGTAGCACACTCTGTATCAAAGCTGATTAATAGAAACCATATTTGTGATGAATCAGCCTCTACTCCATTAACAGAATAAGAAGGCTCAAGCTGAAGTAAACCCTGTAGTGCAGTAATGCATTAGGGGGAATTTTGAAAACCATAGTAAACTACTGGGTAATGTTGTTCTAAAGTTGGATGGCTTTGTGCATTACTTTAAGCTACATAGTTCCCTTCTCCATCTCCACGCAAGCATGCATTGCACGCGTGTGCACACTTCTACAAAATGTCATTCTGGGTGACCGGCTGCTGTGAGCAGAGCCCATGCCTTTGTGGCACACGTGCAGAAGCACAGCCACACTCAATCTATTTCAAAAGATAAATCGATTACTACGATCAATAACACACAAAGGCAAGCCCTCTGCCCTAATCCATACCCTCCCTCACCCTCCTAACAACAACAATGTTAAGTAACACAAGTGCAGTCCAACATGTCCGTCCCGCCCACAATGCAAGCCTGGGGGAAAGCAAGAAGCGAACCTGCTGTCTCTGGTACGCTGAGAACATCTTCTCAATGTCCTTGAGGTCCAGGATCTGGAAAGCCCGCAGGTCATCTATGTCGTGCCAGATGGTTCCCGTGATCTTGTTCTGGGAACAAAAGGCAAAAAGAATTGAATTGAAGTGAAGATTCGATTCAGGATTTGAATCCCATGCTGTGTCTGCACATGAGACTAGTAAAGAACTATGCCTGGAAGACGTTTTAAGAAACATGGGCTGTTCAGGTTGGTGATCATTCAGGTTATCTTCCTATTATTGCATTAATAGATAGTTGAACCTTTTGAAAGAAACCTACAGTTTACAAATAGGATCTTACGAGTTCAGAGAGACTTTGAAGTGCATTTTATACCATGCCACAATGGTGGGTCATCCTACCATCACCGCTATTTTATGAAACCGCCACACACATACTTTTAATCTACGGGACACATGCAAAATGCATGCAGTGCTTGGAGTCCAGACTACGATACCTCTCCCAGCTTGGCCCAGTTGAAGGACTTGAGGGGATGGGAGGGCTGGGGGATGGACTTGGAGCGCTGGCTGCTCGTCAAGCCGAAGGAGGGCGGCGCCGGAGGGGGCGGGGCTCCGAAGAGAGGCGGGGCTCCGGGCGGCATGGGCGGGCCTCCGGGGGGAGGCGGCGGCGGCGGCGGAGGAGGCGGGCAGCCGAAGGGGAGCAGAGGAGGAGGAGGAGGCGGAGGGAAGCCGCCCATCATGGGCGGCGGAGGCGGAGCCACGGGGGCGCCCGGAGGGGCGGGAGCGGCCGGGAACGCCACGTTTCCTCCCTATCGAGACGGACGACAAGAAAGGTGCAATTCAAAGAGTTAGAAGAATTAGACCATTTAAGAAATCCGATCAGCGTTTCAAAAAGGGCAGCCTTCGTTGCGGTTATGCAAACTTCCCGCCGATTTGTAACCCTCGTTTATCTTTAACAGGAATAAACCCTTGGTCAGGACAGCGTTGTGAGGTGGGGCTCCAGTAACTACTTGACCGACTGTGGATCATTTCAAACCGGTGCCGTCGCCGTCCAATACGGTAAGTGCATTATCCTTGAGGCCTTTCAGTCTGGGCTCAGGGCCCGCGATCAAACCCTCCCGTCTCCGCGGAACAATCGACTCCCAATTAAGAGATTGCTTTTGCGTCAACGCATTGACGCAGCGACGCGAGTCTCACCGCAAAGTCGTGGATCCGCGACGACAGGTCCTGGACGTGCTCGCGGGCCGAGCGCAGCTCCTCGCCCTCGCGCTGCAGCTTGTCCTTCATCTTGTTGAGGGTCTTCATCATGTCCTCCTTCTCCGAGGTCTTGGTCTCGCACTCCCGCTCCTTGCGCTCCAGCTTCGCCATCAGCTCGGCGTGATCTGTACAAAACAAAGGAGGAAAAAAAAAAATCACACACACACAACAACAAAAGTGTATAGTGACGGCCGCAGATGGAGGCTAGAATGTGTATTTGAGAAGCGTCATGGTGATACAGAGTGTGATAATACGCGTGACTTGGTGTATTATCAGCACGTTGTGAGGTGCAGTTCCTTCGTGGACCACCAGGGCGCAGTGTGAGCAACAACCAGCCTCACCTTTCCTGAATTTCTCCGCCTGCTCTCGCCACTGCTTCACCTCATTCTCGTTGACCAGCCTGCAGGAGGAGAACAGGAAACGACACGAGCATGAAACTGAACCTGTACATGGTTACGGGACATGGCACGGGCCTCGCTCATTCAAGAGCACTTAGGAAGCAGGCAGGGTGGAGTTAGGGGTCTGCTGCAGTCTCTTACGAGGAGCCGGGCCTCAAACATTTAATGAAATTCAGCTTTGTATGGTTTGGCAATTATTCTTTTACTGGGAATCATGGTCGATTTCCCAAATATGCGCATGAAATTTGGAATGCTTGCCAGTTCGGAACCGCATAAGCTGCATAGCATAAGCTTTATGGTTTCAAGTTATATCCATGGTGATGGCGAGCTCCAGACGGTTGGTCTGCATGGGTTTTTAGTGGATCGTTTTGACGTGAAGCTGAGTCGACCGGTCACATTAATGATGCCAGAGAGAGAGACCTTGTGCCTTTGTGTATAAGTTGAATCGGATGGAAAGTGTTTAGAGGTTATGAGATGGGAATAGAGATTGAGACGGGACACCTGGAGCCTCGGAGGTGGCCGTGGCTAGATCTGAGAGAAGAAGAAGACAGGAGAATAATGACGGTACGGGCTGCAGCAGGGGGCACAGAGAGCAGGCAGGACACACTCAGGGCTCGTAGTACAGCAGGTCACTTTTCACTGGTGACTACGAATTAAAAACACAAAACACTTTCTTCACGCGCTTGTGTTCTCAACAAAAAAAAAACGTGTGGACGTTATAATAACCTCTTCTTCTGCTGCTCAAGCAAAAGAGTCACAGGCCGTTGGCCTTTATTTTGTCAAACATTTCCACTGTCATAAATATCTTTTGCGTTTTTCTCTTCAGCAGGAAGAGTGTTACATTTCTGGTCAGGAGCGCGAGCGGGCGGTCAGAGCCGTCGCCACGCCAACCGCCCAGTGATTAACAACCAGGTCCTCTGTTTGCTCACACACACACACACACACACACACACACAACTAAGATATTTGCCCTCGGCAAGCGGCCAATGTAATGGACCAAAAATACATCCCGTACTGAAGGATAATTAGCCCTCCCTTTCTGGACACACCGCAAGTCTAACCCAGACTCCGGCGGGCCGTGAGGCTGGCCCGGCCTAATGGCCTCCCGGTTGACTATGACAGAGAGGTACTGGTCGCCTTCACCAAACCTGCAACTAAACAGAACTTCACTAAAGTGTGCTGCTGATGGCGTAAAAACAGCAGCTGTAGAGCCAAAGAGGGTGATGGGCGGGTGAGGGGTGTATTACATTGTCCAAGTCCCCCCACCGCTGCTGCACTTTCACTGGCGAGACTAAACAAGGGAATGACTGATGGAGCCCACACGCTCGCCAAACAAACTGGACTAGGGGAAGACCCAGAGTGAAGAGCCAGATGAAGTAGAAGAGAGGTTGTTACAATTAAGAGAGAGCGTGTGTGTGTGTGTGTGTGTGTGTGTGTGTGTGTGTGTGCGTGTGCGTGTGCGTGTGCGTGTGCGTGTGTACACGAGCCAGGGGAGGAAGATCCATCACAAATAAAGCAAAGTGTAGAAATGTAAGTAAATTATCGATTTGGAGGGAGGACAGGCAGGCCATTTTAAACTCCCAGTGATACGCAGAGGGCTGCTTTTATGCTTTGGAAAGGAGAACTGTTTTTCCGAGTCGTCCTTTTATTGCCAAGCCAGTGCTTCGCAGCACCTGAGCAGGGCCAGACTGGGCCGGCCGGCCGGGGCCTAATGGGATTAGGACCGTTTCTCTTTGATCTCGGGCTTCCGCTTTCATGCCACTGGGAGCCAATGGAGCGCCGCTTCCTCCGACCTCGCTGCCACATCACCTTCCCCGCCGTCGTCCAATCAAATCCCAAACCCGCGCCGCAGGGCAGCAAAAGGGAGAAACACAGAAGCCGCAGCTTGGCACACAACTATTTCTGTTTGTGTTGTTTTCACGGCGAGGAATAATTTATAGACGTGGCCACCCGTTTATGGCATATTCTACTGCTTGTTTTGCTTGGCAGTGAGTGACTAGTTTTGGGGCAATTTTAGGGCTTTGTTTTTTCGTCTTAAGTGTCTTTTTGCTGAGGAATGAAACACAAATTGTGGTCGACATCATGCAGCTCCTCGCTGGTGAGGCTGTGAGAGCGCACTAGGAAACTAGGAACCTTCCGGAGACTCGAGCCAACACACAAACCGAGAGGGGAAAAAGAGAAAATCAGACAACATGGAACTAGACAGAAGGATGGGGACGTGTGTCGCCCAGTAACAGTAAAGTGCAAGAGTGACTGTGTGCACAAGGGTGTGTGTGTGTGTGTGTGTGTGTGTGTGTGTGTGTGTGTGTGTGTGTGTGTGCACAGTAGTGTGTGTGTGTGTGTGTGTGTGTGTGTGTGTGCGCGCGCGTGTGCGTGTGTGTCAAGTTGAGGGCGGCTTACATGCGGATGATGTTTTTGACGCTGAAGTTCTCCAGCGGCGCGGCGTCGGGGTCCTCTCCCTTGTCGTCCTGTAAGACGATCTGCTGGAGGATACGGTCCAGGAGCTGCCAGTGCTGCAGGCTGCCTCCGCCTCGCTTATCTGGGTGGAGGGAGAGGAGAGAGACACAGAGGGACATTGAGAGACAGCCAGAGAGAGGCAGAGACCCAGAGAGAGAGAGACAGAGACAGAGAGAGACACACAGACACAGAGAGAAAGAGTCAAACAGAGAGAGACACAGAGACACATTGAGAGACAGACCGAGACACACAGAGACAGAAAGAGTGAGAAAGTGACAGAGAGAGAGAGAGAGAGAAAGAGTCACACAGAGAAAGAGAGAGAGCCAGAGAGAGAGAGGCAGAGAGAGAGAGAGCGAGAGGCAGAGAGAGACATGTTCTCAATTACAACTCTCAAAATGAAAGCACATGGTGCCGCTTACAAGCCCGACCGTATCGCAACCATCAACCTTCATCAGAAGTTTCCTACGCCTCACCTCACTGAGGGTTGCTTCTATCCCTCACGTGTGACTTATACTGTTAACAATAATAAAAATAACAATATTAATAACAATAACATTTAAACCAACATCAAATGTCAGGTAGTGTCAGAGAAGTGCGCCGCTGGGAGTGTAATAACTCCCGGCCGATATGTGATTTCCTGTGACCTTTGGGGAAACTCACAGGGCATCTGCAGGCAGTGTTGGAGTATGGAGATGAGGTATGGGTAGGCCTCCGTGTGGTTCAGCTTTTTCTTGATCAGCTCAAACATGGCGCCCGCACTCTTTGTGTCAACGTGGGTCTGCCGGTAAAGAACCCAAAGACGATACTGCTTAACCGGCACTTATACACGACTGTTACAGTCAACACAGCACAAGTGTAGAATTACTACTACTACTACTACTACTACTACTACTACTAGTGAGTACAAGATGAATAGATGAACTCACCAGATCAAAACGTTTGGCCAGTTCAGAGTCGTCTTCGTTACGCACCATCTCAAAGAAGTCCAAATGTCTACGGGGAGCGAGAGACAGGCCAAGACAGGCCGAGACACAGAGAGAGAGAGAGAGAGCGAGAGAGACAGATAGAGACAGCCAAAACAAAACAAGACAAAAATTCACCCACAGAAACTAAAATTTGATTACAACAGAGCCTGCAAGTTCCTAAACGCCCACCAAGGCATAAACACATAAAAACTAAAAACGCCTCGTTCCCATTGGTCGCGCGACGGTCAGACACGCACCTGTCCAGGGTGGCGTTGTCGTGTCCCCGGAGCTTGTCGATGACGGGCTGGATGCCCAACATGAGGAACTCGTACCGCAGATGCAGACGAAACTCCAGGTTGTCCTGATGGAGGAGGGGGGGGGGGGGACCAAGGGGTGAATAGGAAGCCCAACTCTTGTATTCCCTGACAGGAAGGAATGAGAATGACAGCGGTTCTGACCTCCCCCGCGCCGGCGTTCAGCACCGCGTTGATGAAGGACATGATGGCCGTCTTCAGGTTGACCTCGTCCTTGTAGCGACCCGTGCTCTTGTCCAACTCGTTCAGCAGCGTCTACACACACACACACACACACACACACGCATAGAGTCACACACACACACACACACACACACACACACACACACACACACACACACACACACACACACACACACACACACACACACACACACACACACACACACACACACACACACACACACACAGAGACACGTGTAAGACATCAGCTTTATGTGGGTGGGGTAATTGTGCTCATGGCAAAAGGAGTACCTAAAAAGTACTTTAGGTACTCCTTTAGTATCTAAAAAGGTGATCTTATCCAGTTAGAAAAGGATACCATGAGTTATAAAATTGAACCAGGCCATTGCTCAAACCCTCTAGTGCCTGGTGGGGAGGGTGGGGGGGTACCCTCCAACATAGTTTCACACCCTAGAATCATTAAAAAAACAGGCAAAAAAAGGGTTTAGGGTAACAACATTGGTTGAAATCACCCTTTGGTGTTTGTTTAACCCAAGGCGGTTTGATTTACGGTGCCCTTGGTGCCAGTAAGTTCTGTCTTGTTGACACAGTCATGCTGGTTACCATTATGACCCCTGCCCCCCCCCCCCCCCCCCCCCCCAACCAATCTTATGCTCACTCCCCACGGTTGCTTTTAGCGCGATGCTTTATACCTCCACACAGCACGTCCCCAGTGTGGGCGGCTAAGTGTTGCGCTGACCCTGTGCGCTAAAGTGCACATCTGAGCATTGGCTCGCGCGCGCGGGTCCCACGAGTCGTCAAAACGGGCGCGCCATGACTTAGCCTCCCCCCCCCCCCCGACAGAACAAGCCAGTCGGCCCCCATTAACCCGAGACCTCGCATGACTCACGTCTTCACCAATGGCATCCCAAGTATTTGGGTTCCATAAGTAATAAAATAAGAAAAAACAACATACCACATTTATAGCACATATACTTCCCAAGCCATGTTTCTGTCCAATGGCAAACGAGACACAGCGGCATGTTGAAACCAAAGAGTAGTCCTTAAAGGATAACTTTGGGATTTTTCAACATGGACCGTATAAGCAACATTTTGGGTCTGAGTGACTAATTACCAATTCAGTATAGCGTGAGAACGCTGCAGCTGTAATCCGCGAAACGGGCTGCAATGTAATCTTCTGGGCAATAGCTGCCCTTCAATGTTTTTGCCCCTGACGGGTTCAGATTGTTATAATCAGTGTCTGACAACAATATTTGAAGGATCTCTACAGAGAACACAACTTTTGTTAGTGTCAAACCGGGTCTCGACCCAGGAGAAGTCTCGCCCTGAAATCTCACTCTCTGGAGAGTTGAGTTGTTGAAGGAAATGCCCATACTGTCATCACAAATCTCAACCCCCCCCTTCACCCAAAGGTTTGAGTTAAAACTAAGCTTCAGTTTCTGTAGACCAACACAACAAACTCTTGCCAGCACTCCTCTCTCCAACACTCATTCTTCCACCACTCAGGGAAAGTTCCTGCAACAACACGACTCTGGCGAGATTTCAGAGCGAGCCATCTCCATGAGTGACACCTGGCTAACAGACCAGATAAAGCAAAAGGTTAAAGTTAAAAGTAGCATCTCAATGTGGGGATCCCGTCCATCATGCTGTCAAGACACTTCTAATTACAATCTGAGCAAGTCAGTGGTAGAAAAACACCTTTTCTTTTTTTTTTTTCGTCAACTTGAGCCGTTATTGGGCCAGCGGGGCGAGCCGAGCACGGTCAGGAACATTGACTCAACGCTTCACCCTGTTATGATATTTTAGTCCAGGAAAGGCCGCCGAGACAGGATCGCTTTTAACTCACTTTATTTGGTTAAGGTTATTGGTCTATTGTCTATCGTCTATGAAACAAAAGGAGAGGGATCGTAGATAACACGCGTGGAGCGTCTCTAAGCTTTACATCTAATCGATACGCCGCCAAGAGATTCTGATTCTAAAATGGCGGAGTCCGAGTTAAATAGCCAGGTAGAGGTGGGCGCCTTTAAAAGCCCGCCCCCTTTCATCTATGTATGATCAGCTTATGTTATGTTTACTCAGTATTGTGGCTATGGAGAATATTATGGCTGAAATATGTTACAACCCACCCACCCTCCCTCCCTCCCTCCCTCCCTCCCTCCCTCCTTCCCTCCGGCGGCCGACTGACCTGGAAGCGGGTCCTCTCGGCGGCGTACTTCTGGTAGTGCGCCATGGCCTGCAGCACCTTCTTGTGGCCGTCGGGCACCAGGCACACGGCGCCCAGGATCTCCAGCACCGCCACCTTGGTCTTGACGTTGGCCGTGCGCAGGCTCTGCGAGATGGTGTTGATGCTCTGCGGGTGCGCCAGCACGTGCGCGCGGCCCTGGGAGTTGTTCATCAGCGCCTTGATGCAGCCGATCACCGAGGTGTGCACGCGGCTCTCCGACGTCTCGTAGTCCATGCTGCGCAGGAAGTTCAGCAGGCAGGTGAGGCCGTCCAGCTCGAT
>NC_140287.1:5789511-5907011 GCF_964030765.1 Micromesistius poutassou
GGCGCGGATGACGTGCGGAAAAGAAACGCTGAGGGGGTTGGTGGAGAGGTCACGCTCACCTCAAAGCCATCACCGCCGATGAGTCTCACGCGAGTGTCCCACACACATAAACACTGGTCATTTCTTTCTGTTACCTCAATCAACTGCGCGCACGCACACACACACACACACACACACACACACACACACACACACACACACACACACACACACACACACACACACACACACACACACACACACACACACACACACACACACACACACACACACACACACACACACACACCTTGTTCTCTGCTGAGAAAGGGGTTCCAGACACTGAACTAGAGACCTGAGGTCCGAGGGGGGAGAGAGAGGTGTTTTCGAGGAGGTGAGGTGTCTGCGGTGGCTGCAGGGAGACGTCATTCGATACGTCCGCGGCTCAAACTCAAATAAATCCTCGGGAAGCCCCCCCTGGTCCGCCGGACGGCGGGCGAGAGAGACGCACGGAAAGCCCTAGCTTGGCTGTGTGTGTGTGTGTGTACGGCGTATGGTGGCGAGGAGGAGGAGGAAAGGGTTTTTAATAGGTGAGGTTTATGGACCAATCACCGGGGAGCCATAGTCTGGGCAGCGTGGGAGGGGAAGGGGGGGTGGGGGGCGCCTGGATCCTCCGAGGTGCCGCTCCAGTACCATCACCACTCCTGGGTCCTGTGTGGATGGAGCCAGACTAAACCGGCAGCCCTGCAGCGCAACATCTATGAATACACTGATGCCCACGCGGCACGCACGCACGCACGCACGCACGCACGCACGCACGCACGCACGCACGCACGCACGCACGCACGCACGCACGCACGCACGCACGCACGCACGCACGCACGCACGCACGCACGCACGCACGCACGCACGCACGCACGCACGCACACACACACACACACACACACACACACACACACACACACACACACACACACACACACACACACACACACACACACACACACACACACACACTTTCTCCCTCCCTCTAAAGTGAATTATTTCTTACGAGTAGGCTGTCTGTTCGAATGGATATGTCAATGCTTTTATTTTTATGTTGTTTTTTTTTACCACGGGCCAAATATACCGCCTGTCCACATAATTATATCAGGAAACTAGACAGGAAGATCTTCTTCCAGCCACACGTCTGCCCTTGCTTCCGTTCTCATTTTACCCTCCGGGGTTTCCTTACTTTCTCCACTGTATCTGTCCAGTGGGTGGGGCTGGCATTGCGTTTCCGTAGATAGGCCTGTCATCCATAAACAAGACGACCCGTGTTGTTTACCAGAGTGGAAGAAACATGCCCACGTGAACACAACCCAAAGAAGTGCTTAGGCTCGAGTCAGCTGCTAGAGAAGAGAGCAAATATTTGCCAGCTCAATAGGGGTTTGCCCCCTTCAGTTGAGCTACGTGCACATGTAGCAATTGATGTCTGTGAAAGAGAGCCCTACGGCTCAGGGGTCAGTTAAGTAAGCGTAGTGCATGTGGCGAACGCATACTATTAAAATGACCCTACAACTAACAACGGTATATTTATATTTATTTATATATTTATACATTCATTTATATATTTATGTCTTTCACTAGAATTTAAATTAACACCGCAGATAAGGCCAAGCAGGTTTATCAAGAATAAAAAAGGTTTAGTGCACAGAAAACGTGACGTGATCTTCATAGAGCAACAGGCACGGAGGGATCAGTCGTTAGGCCCATCGTTGTCAAGGCGACAACCATGAAACATGGCTGCAACATGTACACATTTGCTACTGTTCCCGCCGCCGGTCGCTATGCGCCGCTCAGCATGGGGATGACGGGGGCGAGGTCCACGTCAGTGCCAACACGCCCCCTGCAGATGGGCCGTCGTGTCATGCATCGGCAACACCATGAGTAACAGGACGCATGAGAAGGGGGGGGGGGGGGGCAGCGGCCGCGACGTTTGTCCTCCACACCTCCTCGTCAGCGCGGGAGAGAGAGCGGCAACAGTGTGGCTGATTGGCTATCAATGTCCTGCACGTGTGGCGCGCGTGCCTGTCCGTGTGTCTGTGTCTGTGTGTGCATATCTACCATGTGTTCGGGGGGGGGGGGGGGGGGGGCCCTACGGACCTCCAGAGGGGCCCGTTACAAGTGTCCAGAAGAGGTGTGGACGTCTCCTCGTGCGACCGCGTGGTCTCAATAAAGACAAGGAAGAAGGAAGCATGTCACACGTTTGCACTTGGGAGCCTTTACAAGGCAGGGGAAATCTCACACCTAAACACGCTCCCCCTCAGGTGACACTGTGAGGCATGCTGGGTTAGTCCTCGTGTTTCCCTGCTGCGTGGGAAGGTGCAGACACCTCAGATGAATATGTTAACATTTTAACAACAGTAATAACAGTGAACAGGGGCTAGCTGGATCACTTACTACTACTGTGTGTGTCACTGTTAACTGTAGTTAGATTGTATGTGTATACGTGCACATTGTGTGTAGACAGTGTGGTGTGCTGCTTCATCACCTGGGTTCTCTCAAATGCCCAAGACAGATTTCTAGTCAATTTCTAGTCGGGAGTCAATAAAAAAATCGTATCTGACTACAAATGACGATGACGCTTGTCTTGGTTTAAGTTATCCAACTGGATTATTTCCGAAAGCTTTTTCTTGACCTTTTTCGAAACGAAAGCATCCACTCGTTAAAATAAACATCCTATAAGGAGCTAGCTGTGCTATCTTTTCTCACCAACAAGCACGTATGCCGATGCATTCAAACGGTCCACACATCTGATTTAAACAGGGACTTTGCTGAACTAAAATATTTATTCAGCCTCCGCACGCACACACGCACGCGCACACGCACACACACACACACACACACACACACACAGACACACACACACACAGTGCTCCTTTGTCCCCCTTATGTCAAGCATTTGAAAAGGAGGAAAAGAAGCAGGGTGCTGTCATTAAATATACTGTCCATGCCGCACCTATAAATCCCTATTACGCCGGCTGCACCTACTCCGATCACCGCTACAGCGATTTACCACTGCCAGCTGGTTGGCAGACAATGGGTGGGCAGCCACACCAATCACTCTAATGCACTTACGCAACCGTCCCCAGGCAGGTGCATTCATGAAGGAGCGAGGACAGAGATGTACTAAGTTTAAATGTAGGAACATTGAGGTCACGTTATCGTAAATCATTTAGGTAGGAGAGCAAGGGGGAACATTGTGTTTGCAAAACCCTTTGGGCTTGATGGAAGAAGGGACACAACGAAAGAAAAGGGCCTTCCCAGCCAACTTCTGTGAGTGTGAACGTCGACACCGAGCCGCGCTCACTGACGGGGGGGCTTTCAGACACGCAGCGATTCTGTACAGTATGTGTGGTAAATGTCAAGTGACACAATCCAAGGGTTTTGTGTACGTGCTGCCCCACATGACAGTGGCCAGACACAGAACCAGACACTTGCGATCGCTCACTCTCTCTCTCTCAGGGTTTTGTCACTCTTCGCCTTGGCTGCGTCCGTTCCCCAGATAACAACTCGACACACGCCTCCTCGGACCAGACCGATACATCATGCAATTGGCACTGGCTGACAGACAGCTCAAAACAAGCCACTGAAGGGGAGGCAGTTACATTAGAGGGCCGTCTAATACCCTTTAATGTTTCGTAGCGGTTGATGAGTGAGGCCTTGCAGCTGCAAAGGCCTAAATCAAAAGCAAAAGCAAGGCGATGCTGGAGAGATCTTGCCAAAAAAATGTAGTAACAAAAAATAATCTTATTTTTTATGGCGACTGCCCAACATGACATAGAAGGTGACGATTTATTGTAGCATAAAACCTCACATGGAACTTGATTCTTTATGCCTCAACGTGGCAAGATAAACAAGATAAACAATGAATATGTCATGGAACACGATGAAGAGCTGCAGAAATACAGACACGGAAATCTTGAACTGAGATTTGTGAGGAATAGCATTGCGACGCTTACCTCATCGGTTGAGTGCGAAGGGCCGTCTTCAGATCCTCCACCACCTTGTTCCTTATCTCCATCTCCTCCTCATCGAATGCAAACAGGGTCTGCATCTGCAGATGTTCACACAATGGGGAACACAGTTATTCTGAGCAAGACATTGATAATTGCGTAATTTGAGGCTTGCGAGACGGGAACAAACCAAACTCTGCTTGAATGCAACCCTGTTTTTTTTTTTTAATACAAACACGGTTATCATGTTAAAAAGTAATTTGAAGTTTTGTTTTGAAAGGAGGTCTGGTTGTGGATGGCATGCCATTCATTACAACACAGAGCAAAGTATAACTTTGAAAATAAACGTTGGAATAGATTTCCATCTTTAAAAAGGAATGCATGTCTTAGATTTGTTACTAGCAGTATGTATAATTACAACCTAATTAGAGCTAATTAGAGCACATGTTTAGTCACCACAATCACCACTAATCAGAAGGATAACATTTTGCACATTTTTCCTTTCCATTTCACTATTAAAAGCTGTTGGCAGCTATACACCGCATGCCAAAAAATTCTTGCAGGCAATTAGTTCTAATCAAGCCTGAAACAATTAAGCCAGAAACAAAGAAACAACCATAATCCAGTGTTGGTGCTAATCCATTTGCTCGCCACGTTTAGACGTTCCTCAACAACATCAATGGGCCGACATAATTTGGGAGCAAAGGGCTTCCGTTTCACTTTATCAGGCATTATTTTTAAAGCGGCTCAACACTGGAGGTTTAAATGTTTAATTATCTACCAATGGAGCAGAGACGTTTTTAACAGGGCAATCACATTCATTAACTAACAGGATAAAACGCTGCTTCCCTTGAAAGAAAAAGTGTGATCCCATTATCCAAACAACTACATCTGGTAACCCTGGGCCATGGAGGAGGAGGCAGCAGACATCAAGATCTCAATTCAACAAACACTACTTGGGCTGACCATCTCTGCTCGGCATGAAGTCATCAGAGTGTATAATAAAAGTAAAAGGTTCAACATAGTTTCTTTGAAGACGTTCAGTGGCAACCCCGTGGATACTCCCAGACAAAGTCAGATCTGGAAGACAAGAGCATGTAAACCAGAAACGGTGGAGCCAAAAAAATCCAATGTACATCAATTTTCCCCCCTGACGTCCAGATGGCTCCGAGACCACCTCTGTCAAGCATTGAAGGATCTGGCTCCCGTTCTTCCAAATGAATATGTTCAGTTTTGACGCTTGACACGGCTGTTTGTTGAAGGGAACGGAAGGATGGTAGGAGGGAGCGAGGTGAATGCTTCTGGGTGTGTTGCAAGCCGTTCACCGTGGTTACAAGTCTAGCCAATATGGCTCTTCTCTACATCTGTTCTTCTTTTTTTCTGTGCGTGTTCGAGCTCACCTGCCAAAGTCCACATCAGGATGTCATTAGTCGGCCGGGGGTCCTTCCCTTCAACCCCTCCGTTTGGGAAGTGCCCTACAACCAGAGCTTTGTCTTCTAGTGAACGGTGGCCGTTTCAGGGACGAGGTGAAACATAGCCACGGCTGTTGTGATTTGGACCTTGAGCGTGTCGGGGACGACATGCAAATAGCAAAATGCTATCGCTCGACTTAAAAGAAGGGGATGAATGTAAAGCATGAGCCATGGTGAGAAGGTGAAAAGACCTGTGGCTCTATGAGGCGTCTGAAATAACTAACCCGATTTCCCATCTTGGAACAAAAAATAAAAAGTTATTAAACTGTAATGATCCCCACCTCGTATAAAGCTCTACTAAGGTATTCTAGCTTAGAGCAGGGAGGAAGGTGAAAAATATGTTTTGGAGGGAGCCACTGTTATGGTGTCCAACACAATGAAAAACCTCAGGCCTCTCACATTGTAAAAAAAAAAAAAAAAAAAAAAAAAAAAAAATGAACAGTCGTGGCGGGGGCTGTTTTGTAATCTTTTCGGACAGGCATGGCCAAATGTGGCAGGGTAAAAATGCTCATGGACCATTAAAAGGTTCAGTCCTTACCGCAGCGACCCGGGTTCGAATCCTGCCCGTGGTCCTTTGTTGCATGTCTTTCTCTCTCTCTCCCCCCTTCTCATACCTTCCTGTCTAACTCACTCCATAATGAATGCATAAACCCTGAAAAAATAAAACTATGCTCATCGGATCCCTTTGCAGCTACTGTCCACAGCGCTTGACGCCGCCACTGTACACCCCCCCCCCCGATGCCAAAGGTGTGACGTCCCTGCAGAGCTGAGAGGAGCCACCTCCACCCTGACTAGAGGGAGAAAACACTTGGCAGAGCGCTGGCAGAAAGAGAATGTGTCCGAGTTACGCTTAATAAGAGAGACCTAGCTGGCATGTGGGGAGCCAACAGGGGATTGCCTGTGTTGTGTTTTGCTGTGAAAGCAGGGGTGAAGTAGAGATGGCAGCAAAAAGAAAACTCCTTACATGTCTGCCAACTACAAGCGTGGGGATTTCATGGCACGACGGCTATCCTGGTGGACTTCATCTCCATTTTTGGCAGAATTCACTCTTGGTGTGTGCGAGCACTTGGTGTTAAGGTGAGCTACATAAGAAACATCCGAACGGGTTTGATCCCCAATGCAGGCAGATGACCTCCTGGAGCAAGATGCCTAGCCTGCCTGCTCCTTCATGACATGCAAGTTCAAACTAAGTTACTTTGTAGAAGTATGAAAACATGCAAACCACATAGCATCTTGTGAGCCAAACTTCCCACTGGCAACAAAGGTTTAGCATAAAAAAAATAATATATAGAAGCAGAAATGTAGGCCAAGGTTGAAAATACTATCTTGATAATACAATTTATGCGATGTTGTTGAAGCGCACGAGATGAACCATCTCCTTTTCATGGAGAACAGATACACTGAACAGATCTTATAATCATAAACAAGCATGACCGACGAGCAGAACGCCATGATTCATAGAGGATAAGGACATAGTAATCCTGTGATGTCATTTTACCCAACGGTTTATTGACTTTTAAAACAAGTAATGTGGTCATTTTGGGTTCATCCCTGTTTCTCCGACCCTTTCCCACTGAACAGCCGAGTCGTTGCGTCATCCGTTTCGGGTCTGGGTCCAAAAGGGTCAGAGAATGTGAACCGGGGAATGTTGCATGTTGCAAGGTTTTAAAAGCAAGCCAACGGGCACACCTACAGAGGTCGTAAGATGAACATATTTACACCATGAGCGACAGAGAGAAGGGCCACCTTCAGACCGTTCCAGATGGACACACAGGTGGACAGGGGACAGGAGAGAGAGTCACTTACGGCAGCCATGGAGTTGATGCGGTCGATGTAGTAGTCGGGCCAGCTGGTGGCCAGCTTGTTGGGGTCCTCTTGCTCCTGTGATCAACCGAAACACAAACCAGTGTTTTAGACAACATTGCATGAGGTCCTTTGCAAAACAATCAATAAAGCTTTTCAATATTGTTACTATACATCTTGGGAAATGGGTATAGAAGTTGCATATCCATTTTTCCATTTTTTTAATAAATAAATAGTCAACAGCCAGTACTACTTGTATTTCTGCTGGTGGAAATTGTATTAATCTGTACAGCTCTATATTACCCATAATGCCTCAGAAAAGACTGAGTGCAGTTCTCTGTGTTTGAGTTTGGATAGCTGCCCCAAACAAAGAAGGATGTTGGGGAACCTTGCAGGGCAATGCTGTCACAGATGCATGTGATGCTCAGCTTGCGCACCCTGGTTGAACAAAGGTCAAATAACTGCCTCCACACACACACACACACACACACACACACACACACACACACACACACACACACACACACACACACACACACACACACACACACACACACACACACACACACACACACACACACCAGGTGGCCTCTTCATGAACTGGGTGACGGCACCTCTAACCAACGCTCTCATCTCCGTAATCATTGATGAGAGGCAGAGAGACAGAGAGACCGAGACAGACGGACGGAGAGCAAACCTCCGGGTTAAAGTGAACTTCCCGTTGGAGTGGTAAACAACGTCTGAAATCCATTTGTTACGCCCAATTCCAGAAAAGCGTGTTGCCACGAGCGACGCGGGGCCAGAGGCTCTTAACACATCTGTTGTTGTTTAGACCAGACCCATGACACTGGAGGAGGAGGAGCCCTGTCTGTTGTTGGGTTCTGGGGGGGTGGGGGGGGGCGGGGGAGTCACTGGGCCTGTATTCATGTCAGGAAATTATAGCAAATGTGGGCAGGAAGAAATGTCTTGATCAGTGCCATTTGGAATGCTGAGCTTGTCCAAAACAGGAACCGTTTGGAAAAGGGAATCCACAGTAAAGCTTCAAGACGGTTTGTTTATTTAGTCAATTAAGTAAAAAAAAAAGAAGAAAAAAAAACGAAACCCTAACGTCATCGTCTCTGTGTGTCTGTTCCAGAGACGTTTTGTTACACGAGAATAAAGCTACCATGTGAAACTTTGCACAGCAAAATAAATGGGGATGAGAATAGGTGGAAATAAAGGGATTGTGTGGAACATGATGCACGCATTTGACCCCTTTGTCTAAAGATGTTAAAGCATCCCATAATAATGCAATGACATGACACACACATAAATCAATCGACGCCAAAATGCATTGAAGCTCCTTTGCATACAATAATGCTCCTCATAGAGAAATGTCTTTGAGTAAAAGTCAAATTAATATTTTTAAAGAAGGACTAAAGAATTGTTCATCCATCCATTCATCAAAAGGTTCTTTCCGGTGGTGTCAAGGACTACTTTAGCGTCTGATAAGGCAACACAATCAATTTCCTTCTATAATTGAACTGTCCATTTGATTGTGCTTTACACAGCGGACAACGAACAACCTTTCCAGGTGATTAAGCAGGACAAATCAGTTCCAGCTTATGCAAGCAGAGGGCTGCCTCACTTTTCCTAGACAAAACCCTTTTATTTCCTACCAAAGCCCACTGACCATACAGCTTACAAAAGAAGGCCCGCAGAAGAATTGTGGTGAAAAAACAGAAACACCCATTTCATTCTTTTTTTAATTTTTTTTTCATAAGTAGCACTGTACACCGCAACCAACTGATATGAATCACAGGGGTTTTTTTTTTGGTTGAGGGAGTCGTTCGGGCACTTAAATGACCACTCGGCACGTCTTTTCCACAACTGCCGGCCTTGTCTGCCCCTTTCGGTGTGCGAGCTACGGGACCCAAAATAAAAACGAACAAAAAAAAAAAACAATGGAGTCCAGTGTTTGTGTGCGCCCTGGCTGGTCGCGGCTGCTTCACTTGCGCCGCTGCTGACACGCTCTGGACGCCCTGCCAGCGCAGATCTCCATGCTAAGATTAACAACTTTAACTGCAGCTCTCCGCTCAGACGAATTACAGCCGTTCCAATTTGCCCCTTGAAAAACATTGAGTCCAACGCAACATTTACCCTGGCAGTTTAACAGAGGCCCGGGTAAAGTACTGTAATTTTCAACTTGTCTCGGAGAAGGAGGAAAAAAAAGAGGAAAGAAAGTAAGGCCGTTGATATTTGGGGCACTGGGTGATGTAGTTTAATTTATTGCCTGAATAGTCGCTTGTGCTTAAAAACGCTAAATCGAGCATAGTGTTATTCGTCGTCTCCAGTGGAACACACACCTTATTATAATACCAAAGTCAAGGAATAGACGACATAATTGAAATTAGACACTTTTGCTCACTGGTCAAAAAAAGGATCCCCATGAATTGTAAGTAGTCATTATGTCATATGTGTAATCTATTGAGGGCCAACCTCACCTCTGGCAAAAACCTTCCAGTCGCAGTCTACGTTATGAAACGCTGAATCTCAACTTCAATACACTCCATTACAGCAATGAACATTCAGTTATCCAGCACCAATAAACATGATTTGCAACCTCTGCTGCAGCTATTAAAATATCTACCCCCACCACCCCCCCCCAGTGATTCAGGTACATTTGAACAAGGTGTTACTCATGTTACCAACATCTGTTGCGGAAGGAATCGTTCCACCAAAGATCAAAATGTCTGCCCAAGGTCAACTCCATTGGCATGCGGAGGCACCTGTTAAAAGTCTAGATGAAATTACACTGCAACAAGCCACTGCAGTATATTTAAGGTATTATGCTGCATGTGTGGTATTCACATTACCACATTACCATCCTCCTATGCACACATCAGCCGTAAAACATTCAAATTAATAAGGCTTCCAGCACAAACAAAGCCAGATTCTTAAGAGCACTGCCTAGAAAATAAAGAGCGGAACCCCCAAGTCACTCCATGGGTTTCCATGAGCGGTTTTCGGGCCTTTTCAAATTCCAAACCTTATTTCCACTTCAGAGCCTCTTGCGTTTCATTTTCAAATAATAAATTGTTATTGGGAAGGAAGAAAGAAAGGAAGGAAAGAGGGGGGGGGGGGGAATTAAGAAGGCAAGGCCGAAGCCCGCCGGCGTGGCAGGTCTCTGCCAACTCCAACATGTGCTGGGTCACGACCCCCTCCTCACACACGGAGGAACACGATGTCTTCCGTGGAGGCGCATGGCGGCCCTGGACACGGCCGGCTCATCAGCCCTAATGTGTTCAGATATTCGGGCCCTTTGGCTCCAAGGAAAGGGCCCCAGTGGGTCCTTCAGCCGTGGTCCCGACTGCGCTGGGGGTCCGTCCCTTTAGAGTTCAGAGGCTGGCTGAAGTGTTTCTCCGTGGTCTCTGGTCCGTGCCGTACTGAGGGCGTGCTACGTGTCACACTGCCTGATCTTGGAGATCAGATAAGCCCGGGGGTTACCCTGGTTGACCCCATCAGGGGTCACGCGCGGAGGCCGTCATAGAGGCAACGAGTCCAGTACAGCGCTGAAGGGAACTCAGCAAATATCGAAAAGGTTTTCTGAACCATTTGTCGTGCCGATCACTTGTTGGTACCCGATGGTGCGTGCTGTTGAGAACTTCAAAGCTGAAGCAGAATGCAGAGTGCAGTTTAAAGGTAATTGGGGGCAGTCAAACTGTAATTTTGTGTCTCTTCACACCGCATTAAAGCAAATGTTGACCTCTGAATGTCATAGTGATGGGTCATTCCAAGGTCATCTATAGCCTATCCTATTACCCAGAAAAAGGACAGAGTAACACCTCTAACCACTTAACCAGTAGGACTGCATGCCAGTGAATGAGTGAATTGATGAGAAACTGATCTGGACGCGGTGGTGTCAATACAAAAGTGGTGCATTGTCTTCACAGACAATACAAGCTCAAACGTGGATGAAGTGCACATCAGGCATGGAAACAGGATCAAGTTGTGCGTGCAAGATAAGCGTGTGAAAATGCATGTCAGGGTGCAAGCGAATTGACCGGGACTCAAGTTAAACAGTAAACAAAAGCTAGAGTTGAGCGGCTCCATAAGCCCAATCAGAAGACAGACAGCGCACAACAGAAACCAATTAAAACTGTATGAATAATTTAGTTTGCCCATATAGCACAATATAAAACCCTTCCACACACATTAATTGGAGACAAAGCAGTGATTTTTTTCCCCTCATCAATTGCAGCGTGAGCAGACAGGAACACCGAAAGCCGCACAGGCACAGGCAATTATAATAAAGTAATTGTCGGCGCGTACACAGCCTATGCATTTCATTTCATGAAATGTTTTCAATGTGTGTGGTTTCAGATCGTCGGGACACAAGTCCTATATGCATTTGTTTATTTGCAGTCTAACGTAATGAAAGAATATTTTCAACACATCATGCTCTTGTCTCACTTACAAACACATTTTACTTTTGTGGAGGAAAGCAGGGACTGTCTCTCTGGGGGGAAATTTAGAGCCAGGATATGAATTCTCACCTGGGAGAGGCAGGAAATGGACGGGATATTGAATTCTGGGAAATGACATAACGCTGGAGAGGCCTCTTATGACAGGTTGCGCATGGGAGCTTTAACACGCCGACTTCAGAAATGCTTTTCGCTTCATACTGCCATTTGATTTCCCAGCAATGGAATCGACCGACAGGAGAACGCCGTTCTGAATGGTTTGCAGTGTGGCTGATATTCTTTTGACAGGAAAAAAAAAAAAAAGGAGGGAGAACAGGGGATGTATTATCCTGCTCTGGGTGTTTTCATACCCGGTTTTGGCATGTCACTACATCTGCTTCTGTACCTGAGGGTTTCCCATGCCCACAACCGCAAGCCTGTGCATACACTCTGACCGTTACCTTCATGGCACATACAGTAGAGACGTGTGTACCCTCGCCCTCTCCCAGAGTCTGCTTCCCATGGTGGTGGGCCGAGCGGAAGAGATACAATCGGACTCACGCAAAAAGGCCTCGACGAGATCTTCTAGATAGTCACGGAAAACACAGGCGGCCAACCTTATTGGTGGAAAGCCCTTGTGTCACCGATCACGTCTTCGGACGCCGTGCGGCGTCTCGGCGGGAGATCAGCCCTGCTGAAAACAGGTCAGCCCCTTGACCCTTTCTGCAGGGATGTCTGAGTGGTTGAATGTGTGCGGCACTGACCCCGGGCGAACAGTTCCCTCTCCTCCTCCTGGCCGGAGGGATGCAGACCTAACCCTTACCCCCAGTCCACATGTCAACACACGTGGGACAATTGTTCATTTCAATTGGATTACGCCTCATTGTGTGTCAGCTTAACAAAAATATATACGTAAGAATACTACAAAAAAAATAATTAAAAAGTACTCTGTTGACGTTGTTTTAGGTGAACGGGACCAATCCGTCGGCCTGTCGGCTCTCTAAATGTTATCCGACCACAACAACAAGCCGTGCTGATCCAGGGCCGGAGGAGACAAGGGCCCCAGTGTGAGACGCCGACGGGAACGGCTGGGGGAAAGTTGTGCTCCGATCCGCGAGTTGGAGAGACTTCCCATTCCAATCACTGTCATGCCGTAACTCTGAGGAACACAGGGTCCTACTGTCTGGTGTGTGCGTGTGCGTGTGCGTGTGCGTGTGTGTGTGTGTCTGTGTGTGTGTGTGTGTGTAATGAGCAATTATCTCTTTGCGCGCGCGCGTCTCATGGGTGTTCTCTTTGCGCGCGCGCGTCTCATGGGTGTGCCCAGTGTGTGCCCACACGTGAATTGCGGTTGCGCACGGAAGCATGCCATGTTAAAGTCTGAACATTGGCGTTTCACATACGTGTGTTTCACTGCGGCGTTCTCATGCGCCGCTCTGTGCCAGCTGTTCCTCTGCCAGTCTCCATTACGCCGGCTCCATGAATGAGAGGTTTGTTTGGCTACTGCTCCAGCTTTCTTTTCCTTTTTTTTTTTTTTTTTCGCCCAGCCTTGTTACCCCGGTTTTTCTCCATGTTTCCTGGCTGGGATTGAGCCCTCTGTCCCCTTCTTTTCCTTTGCTTTTTTTTTTTTTCAACCCACGTCTCACAGAGGAAATGATTTCTGACTCAGGGAGAGGGTTGGGGGGGAGGGGGGGGGGGGGCGGAGAGTGGTTGTGGATGACAAGCGAATATATCCTCCGCTGCGCTCCGAGTTGGGCTCCTACTGGCGCGATGGACACAGGTTCCGCTCCAGTGTCTCCCACTCACTGCCAAAATATTCTTTCCACTACCTTGTGTAAAAGGAGTCCTGACACGTTGTCCGGGGGCCACTACAATGAGCTGTCAAATAACCCATGAAAAAAGCCAATAGAAAGCCGGCGCCAATAACTTCATGTGGGCACTGCACTGCATACAGTTGGATTTAAAAGCAATATACAATATTACATAATGTTATTTGATACTCGATTTTAAAAGGGCTTTTAAATGTCAATGCCCACCATTACCCCTCCTCTTCCAGTATTCCCATCCATGCCTTGATACCCCTCCATCCTCCTACAACAACTTTGGGGGTGGTTCCTTTGAACGACCCAGTATGGGTGCACGCTCAGGACACACACACACACACACACACACACACACACACACACACACACACACACACACACACACACACACACACACACACACACACACACACACACACACACACACACACAGGTCAGGCCGGGGTCTTCCTTCCAACACAAAGACCACGGCCAAAAAACAAATTAGCTTAGAGACGCAGGGGAGGGTTTACAACTATTTACTCAATTTGCGATTGAGGAAAGGGCGGTCAAATTCTTCCCCCGCCGTTCTTCCGAGGCAGTTCTCTCGGTGAGATATTTGACCACAGACCGAGGAGCCGAGTTGTTGTGGAGCGCTGGGCCGAAGGCTTGAAGAGATGGCGGGGATGTTTTGGCGAGAGACATGGGGTGAACCAGAGGGCTAACCAAAGTGTTCCAGAACTCTGACTGAATGTTGACAACTCTTTAGCAAGGGGGGGGGATTGACTATCCCACAGTCGGGGTAAGGATTTTATTTATTCTTTTAATCATTTTTATTTTTATTTTTATTTTTTTTAATAATTGAGGTTCTTGGAACAGGAGCCTTTTGTTTTTTTGAGCGTTGAGTGTAGCTCACCTGCGTGTTAACGCCACCACAAAAGCGTTGATCAAAGTTAAAATGGTTTGTTCAGCTATACTCAAGTAAAAAGGCATAAGTAGCCAAGTCATAGTGCTTGTATGTTTGGTGCAAAACACAGGCTTAGTGTTCGCTATAACACCAAATCTGACCCCATGACCCGGGTTCAGGAAACGGGAACCACCGAGTTGACAACCATGCCAGTTCCTTTCGGCACTTAGTGGCGACTGTTGACAGAGCAGGCTAGAGTGGAGCAGGGGTCCTGTCTAGACAAAGACTAAAGAGCCGTCTTACCTTCTTCTTGCTGCAGTAGATCTGCCATTTCTTCTCCACGGGCAGCGCAAACATGGCCTCCCTGTTCTTGTCCGTCAGGTCCAGTTCATCCTGCAGCGACAGAGAACAATAATACACCCGTCAGGATAGGGGGGAGCTGAAAGTGCCTCGCATCGACGTAACGTACAACCAAGCATTCTCAGCATTCTCTCGATAAGGTCAACGCAGTGCGGTCGTGATACAAAGCGCTTTTCTTAGGTTTAAGAAAAAAAAAAGGTTAACCTTAAGTATTTCAAAGAATAAGAAGGAAATAGAAAATGTAGAGGACTTTGAATAATATATCAAAAGGAGCTGCGTGTCGTGGTTGCCTCAGTCCATCCTCCACATTTCATCCACCGCAGCAGGGTTTCTGTTGTGCATAAATACTAATAGTCTGCCGGACAGACGAGTTTAATCTAGGCCACCCCTGGACCGACGGGGCGGTGGCCTGGACCAAGCCTGCAGACCGAGAGGCCGGTGTCAGGCCCCAGAGCACCCTGCTGGGCTGTTCAGCCCGGTGGCACGGTACACGCTGGCGCCTGGAGCTTTAGAAATGCATCATCCCAATCATCCAGGAAATGAATGCGAGTGTGAGTTTGTTTTGTGAGTATGCGAGTATGTGAGTATGTGAGTATGTGTATGTGTGTGTGTGCGTGTGTAAGCCAAGAAGGAGCCAACGCAGTATTGGTGGAAAAAAAGGAGCCCCCCCTGGGCAGGGGAAGAAAGAGGTGGATAAATGAGCTTTTGGACTGGGGCTGTTTTTGTAGTCTTTTCTAGGAGCAGGGGGTACCCGAAAAAAAAGCATTAAAAAGGGATGAGGTACGCTGAAGGGAAGAAGAGGTGTGGGTGTGTTTGTGTGTGTCTCTGTCTGTGTCTGTCTGTGTGTTTGTCCGTGTCTGTCTGTGTCTGTCCCTCTGTCTGTGATTGTCTGTCTGTGTCTTTCTGTGTGTTAGTCTGTCTGCGTGTTCGTCCGTGTATGTCTGTGTCTGTCTGAGTGTGTGTGTGTGTGTGTCTCTGTGTCCATGTTCGCCCGTAGAGAGAGAGAGAGAGAGAGAGAGAGAGAGAGAGAGAGAGAGAAGAGAGAGAGAGAGAGAGAGAGAGAGAGAGAGAGAGAGAGAGAGAGAGAGAGAGAGAGAGAGAGAGAGGAGGGATAATGGTGTGCAAGGTGTTGCTCGGAAGCGCCGTCCGAGTGGCGGCCGGGGCGCTGCAGGGCGGGGGCTTTGTGCCCGGAGCGCCGCGCTAATCTCCCCATAATGGTTTTCCCCCGCTACCATGACGTCAACCCGCACCCTCCAGACCCTCACAGGGCCCCCTAGCGCCGAGGTGGACAGACACGGCCGAGGCGCTGGTGGCCCCTTTGCTCTAAAGCCTGACAGTGGTGGATTCACCGGGGGTTGTTTTCAGGCCATTCACCAGGGCTCCTGGGGGGGGGCTGTGGCGACATGGTTCACATTTGAAGTGGCCAATGCTTAGAGGAATGACATCACCGCTCAGCCAGGCCTTTCTTTGGGATCAGCATCAGCAGCGTTAGTATAGACTGGCGCGGGGGGGGGGGTGGGGGGGATTTGAAGAGGGAGAGACGTGTGAGTGGAGATGAATTAGTTCTCCACTCACACAAAGCGACGCGTCCCATCTCCAGATGATTGAAGTGACAAGATGTCGAGATTGTTTGTAAGTCACGTGAACATTCCTTATTTCAGTTCTCTGCAACTTAAAAAACAAAAATAGACTTAGTTTGCGTTCATCCGGTCATACGTCATAGCAGCTAGCCGTCTTTGAACCCACAGCCTATCCAGCTTTCAATCTGAACAGATTAGCAAATTGTTGGTGTGGAATCTCTCTCTCTCTCTCATCTCTCTCTCTCCTCTCTCTCTCTCTCTCTCTCTCTCTCTCTCTCTCTCTCTCTCTCTCCTCTCCTCTCTCTCTCTCTCATCTCTTCTCTCTCTCTCTCTCTCTCTCTCTCTCTCTCTCTCTCTCTCTCTCTCTCTCTCTCTTCTCTCTCTCTCCTCTCTCTCTCTCTCTCTCTCTCTCGTCTCTCTCCTCTCTCTCTCAGGATGAAGAGGGGTCCTGAGAGGCCAGCAAGAGCCTCTGGCCCTCTGCTGGATGCTGGGTCCAAGCCTCTCACTGTGGTCTGGTGAGCTGGGTGAAAAGTATGGGGAACAGTGTACGTGTGGAAGAAAAGGTGAGGCCTCAGTGAGAAATGTGGGGGGGAACAACAGCGCAACAGTCCAACACAGTTGTGTTGTGATTTCACTACTACACACACGTTATACATACAGTAGTTCATGGAATAACTAGCCGCAACAACTACAGTGTTGGGGGATGCAAGCCAACAGACTAAAATGACACGCAGTGGTCGGGTTGAGGTGCATCTAAGGTTAGCCAGGAGTAGGGAGCGCAAAAAAAAAAAAAAAGAGGAGAATGAGAAGGTGGAGGGATAGAATGAAAAGAAAAGAAAAGAAAGAAAGGTGGGAGGTTAGGGAAAATAGTGAGGATATTAGTTGGATGAAAGAATGCAAAGGGCCTGCCAATCGTACGACTATTCATCAGGTCGCCCCAGTTATGCAATCGTGCAACCCCCCCCCGCGCCCCCCCCCCCCCCCCCCCCCTTCCTGCGTCCTCCCTTAAACCCCAGTCCCAGCAAAGACATTGCCATGACAACACTAACTACCTCTCCTTTCCCTCCCCTGCAGAGAACCCCCATCGGACCGCTCTCCTGTGAAACGGTATCCTGGATGCGTCCCACTTCCACGCTGGCCGATACGGTAGCAGGGCCCAGATGGGAAACCCAGATAAACTAAAGCTAATATTGTTACACCTGCTACTCTAGAGGGAGCAGTAGAAGGAGAGTCAAAAACAACCTGATCCATACACAGCGAGCCGCCCCCGTATCCCAGCCTGTGAAACACTGAAGCCTGCCCAATACGGTTGCAAATGACCACAAGGGGCCAGGAGTTGGAACGCGAGGCCGTGAGGAGGGGAGGATCAGTTGGGTTGACCAGACGGCCCTCCCAATCACCTCCTTGCTTTTGTTCGTTAATGTGCGTATGACAATTACACAGATGTATGGTCATGATGAACAGTTTTAGCATTACGATTTCTTCTTTCCATAAAGTTTTATAATTGAGTCGGGACATAACTTGCATACTATCTATCCAAGTTGAAAGCCAAGGGAAACATGGAGACTAGACTCTTATCAACAGTGTCGGGAATAACCTACATACCAGCTACTGGTGTTTAGACTACACCATTCATTCTGTGTGTGTGCGTGTGTGTCTGTGTCAGTGTGTCTGCATGCGTGTGCGTGTCTCTGTGGTGATTTAAGATTACAAAAAGAGTGTGTGGCAGGAAGAGTGGTATCGTCATACCAAGGGAACTATAAAGGAAGGAAGAGGGAGGAGTGTGTGCCTGCGGTAGGTGTGAGGGCCGTCGGTGGGAGCGGTCCGGTGGACCTGGGTGTGCCTGGGTGACGAACCGCCGAAAAACGGTGTCAGCCTCGGCCTGTATGGGAAATGAGTGCGTCTCCAAGGAAGCACTTCCTGTTTGGCCAGTGTGTGTTAACTTACATTTGATTGAATTATGTTTTAAAACATAATGTGAGTCAGCCCTGTGAAATCCTGCAGGGCTGGTGAAGGGGACGCATTTGAAGGAGTGTTGTCGCGCACACACACACACACACACACACACACACACACACACACACACACACACACACACACAACACACACACACACACACACACACACACACACACACACACACACACACACACACACACACGAGAGGAAGTCGGAGGAAAGTCTAGCAAGATGGCAGGAAGTCATATGAGGCCTCTGGGGAACTCACAGGAAGCTGTAGCTGCCATTAGTAACCCTTCGTCACTGTGAGAGACCCTTTGTCTGTAGGTCGGTGCGCCTGAGCGTGCTTTTCCTTTTGTGTACGTGGAACGCCGAACCTACTTGCCAAGCAAGTCATCAAGCTAAAAGCTGATCCAGAGACATTTAACACACCCAAGGAAAGGCCAGGTTCAAACTGGTGGAGTTTAGCGAGTACATGGCAACTCCACCCTCCCCGAATACTGCCAGGACCCAGACTAGAATCTCAGATGGTATTTTCTTTCTGTGAGTCATAGTCCTCCCTCGATACCACTTCTTTTTTTTTTTTTTAGACTGGACTCAAATAGGGTTACATACTGGAACTGGTTATAATGGGTCCCTGCTGCTAGGGGTATATAACACTACTGTACAGAGCTGGCCAAGTAGCCAGCAGAAATATGAAATCGTAAGAGATGATAGGAAGAGCCAGTAAGGCAGACGAACCCCCCAGGAAGGAAAGAAGACGGGTCACCCCAGGGCAGGGGCCTACAGCGGGGGGGATGGGGGGGGAGATAAAGGGAAGGATCCGTTTTCCATCATTATGACGGTAACTGAAAAGCATCTTCAACAACCAGCTGAGTAAATTAGGATATAAAGCATGTTTGGCATTGAAGTTCAAGTTTATATGGATGGCCAAAGAAGTTGAATCCCTTCTGAAGCTTGCTTGCTTTGTACTTCTTTAGAACCGTGCGGTTGTATAAAGCGTATGGAGGCAGCGGCTGAGCTAAGACAGCGGACAGCTGGACCACTGCCTAGAACGCTTGAATTAATAGCAGCCCCCTAAATTACGAGACAGACTCAGAGAGAAGTAGATCGCTAAAGCAGAAAGTGAACTAGGCCAAGGATAGAGAGAGGGAGACAGATAGTCCGCAATCTGTTGTCTGGTCAGTACATGCCAGATGTTGGCTGACTGTTTCCTACCAGCCGGTCAGGATATACTGTACGACACAGTCCCCTTAACTCACCCCCCACAACAACAGCAGGTCTCTTTGAGTCCCTCTCCGAGAATATATAACCATGCCATTTCCCACATGCAGCCAATATGTTGACCTTTCCATTGCATATCAGTTGTGTTCATGGCCATCAGCAACAACCTAACACCATGCACATCATGGGAGCGAGCCTGGCATCGCAACAATGGAAAATAAAGTACTGGTACAACTTGACACGTTGTGATAAAACGCTATCACTTGAGTTGAGTGGATTGCCCAAATTAACCCATCACTATTCTTAATATACTGCCAGATTGTACGCATGGCCAATCTATCCTCCACCCGTGCATGACATCAAACAGTGGTGGAAAGAATGCGCTGCAGTATCCGTAGGAGAATCTTGAGAACAGAAGTACTCTCTCAGCAAGCACTTGCTGCCGCGCTCGCTACGAATGGGTGTTTGGATTGGTGCGATTCAATTAAGTTCTCAGATGTGGTCACTGTTCCAACAGGTATAGATGGATGCAGACTGCTTGACGGCACCACAGGGTTGAAAATGGTAGCCTCTACAAGGCAGGGCGTTGAAGAAGATACAGGCCATAAACATTCATTATTCACCCCAGTTTCTTTTTAAATCTTTGTTGTCGTTTTTTCATTTCATTATCTGCCCAAGCAGTTAGTTACATTTTGAACTTGGTTAACAAATATACCAAACTGAGGCGGTTCCAATTAAAGTTACTTTTCTTCACTGTACAGATCCTGAAGGATGTGTATAAAGTTTTAATTAGACTGAACATCACTGGCATAGCCAACAGACCTTATACGTCAGCTAATGCTAGGATTCGGATATAGATCCATCTGGTGTAGAAGAGCCTCTAGACCCAATCTATGATTTAGACACACAACAAGAACATGTTATGGACGTGAACAGGAGTGTAGGTTTGTGTCCCTGCCTGGCCCCAATATGTCACTCCCACTCACAACGATAGGCCCTGTTGAGTCTCACTCTTCTCCTGGGGAAGCCTTTCATAACAATAACCCCGTCTGCTATTACCATGGCAACATGCCGTGGTACATTTTCCTTCCTCATTCAATGTTTTAGCCTTGACTCTTTGTAACAAAGAAGTGTAACATACGACATGTCCAGGGTACAGATCTCCTGGAGGTCCAGTCAAACAGATGCTTGGACGAACGGTCAAACATGTCATCGCGCTGACCACATCATCAGTTAAACAGATGTAGGAGGACATCAATTCACCACCATTGTGGCCACTTTGGCAGCAGTCGTTGGTGTATTGGTTATCCAAAAAATACAGCCTGGAATCCACCTGTCACAAAGTGAGTAACGGTATATAGGTGGAACTCCCAAAAAGATTGTGGTTTTGCGCTACGCTAGTTAGATTTTATTTATAGTGGCAGGCTAAGGTCTATTGCCTTATGGAAACAAAACTTGAAGAGCAATAGCAGTTCAAGCATACATTCTTCTAGACATGACCTGAACCTACCTACAGGCCAAACATGTAGTTTTGCATATGCCAGACGATCCATTCTGAGCCATTCAATGATAACCGTCAAATATACTCAAAAACATGTGTTTGATGGCCCCAATTCCCAACTGAAAACACAGGATCCTCCTCCCCTCACCCTGATGAGCTGATGAGAGCCATGAGTACAGAGGTTTGGAAATTTTAAAAGGAACCTCCCAAGGGGAACTCTCTATTTCTGCCTTCTCTGCATCTGTCCGAGGTTCATGAAACTCAGGTACTTCCTTCCCAAAGTCTTTGGTTCGTTGGGTCTTCCTACCGTGAAGTCTGTTCTGATTTGGCTAAGTATTCCAACATGCTAGGTGGGTTTCCATTTTAGCCCAAACAGAATGGGTCTTCTTTTTGCCTTATCTTACGTTTGGGCCGTCTTTGAACTCGGACAAAAAGGGGAAGTTAGAAGGAACTATTTTGATAACCAATTTATTTGACTGCACTTAATGTAATCACCAATTGACTGGCAACCTGGCATTCATTCTATGCTATGCTGCCATAGCATAGGATATGAACCGACTATCCAATGCAATAGGAATGCATCGACTATCTAACATTCATCCTAACCAGAGGCTGAAGACCCATCCCTTCAAGGTCATAGACATTTGGGTGAAGTCAAGTACTGTAAACATATTTCCCCACTAACATATTTCCCCACTCGTTTTAAATGAAGGCTCTTTCAAAGAAGAATTTTGACTACTAATGATGAATGTACTTATGTTGCTTTTGGATGAAAAGCCATCTGCTTAGTGTGCAATATAATATCATTTGAATGTCCTAAATACTCTCCTCAGTATGTTCTGCATTGGGTGTCCTGCTTTAACACAACAATGAGCGCAAAAGCTACATGGTTTCAGCTTTCCAGTTTATCCAATTATCCAAAACTGAGTGGAACGAAATGACTAAGAAAACATCTGCAGCAATACCAGTAAAGAAGTTTCCATCAGAAAAGGATTTCCATCTTTTCTTAAATCGATGTTGGGGGGCAAGGAGAGGGCTGCTTCCTGTGAGCGAACTCAGAGACAACGTCGAATAATGGAGAATACCACTCATGAATACCACTCAACAAACCAAAAGAGCCATATTGAAAGAAGGAATCTGAGAATGTGATCCTGTGAAAAGTGTCCTTTTCCCATGATGGTCCAGGCAGCCGCTTTGCGTTGAGCAGAATCCTCCGCTTAGACAGCTGTGCCCAAAGCCCCCGTTCCTCACAGCGGGTGCACAACACAGCTCAGCCATGCCCATCTGGCACCCGCGCTGAAGCCTCGCAAGACACGGCCAACAAACATGAGCTGGGCACGAGGGATGAGGCGAGAGCTGGGTGTGGTTACAGGGAACTAGGAGCAGTGGAAAAGGGAACCGTTGGGAGGGATGAGGGGGATGAGGTGGAAAAGGGGAAGGGAAGGAGAATGGGGGGAGGCATGTCTATCCAACCATCAAGAGAGCCCACCGCAGGCACTCTTAACCCGTTCTTACCGGTCCCGGCTCTAATCCCGGTGCGGGGCACTGGATAATGAAGGACATGCTGAGAGGATGGAGTTGCATTGCTTGCACTTAGGAAAAGTTCCTAAATTTAACATTAACATTCCAGCAAAAATATACAGCACTTACTTTCACTTTGTTGCAAAGGAAAGCAGTTTATTTTAAGGGTTCCCCCATGTAGCATTGAAAAGGTCACATTTAAAATGAATAGGTTCATAGGATTACTGCAGGCTACTTTAACAGGTGTACTGGTACATGTGTTTTGGGATGAGTCAAAGCACATGGCTTTGTAACTTTCTTCCCTTTACTTCACTCTAACAACACACAACATTATACATTCCATAATTCAAAAAGAAAATGAACCCCTGTTTGACAACAGTTAGCAGGGGCAAGAGTATAAAAAACCAAAAGGAGGCCACACATTCCCCGAGCCAGTGGTACACCGGTATACGGCGCGCCGATAGGACCACACTGCCCGTCTCCAGGACCACACTTCCCACCTCCGCTCAGTCACTCACCACCAGTTCGGAGAAGCGGGCGTTGAGCTCGTCGGCGGGGGGCATTGGGGCGCTGAACTCCAGCAGCTGCAGCGGCACGCTGTCTTTCAGGTTGATCTCCGGGGGCTCGGTGCTGCCGAAGCAGCACAGGAAGCCCAGGCCGGGCCGCGTCCTCTTCCTGGGGGGCATGGTGCTGGAGGTCACCGGGGGGAGAGGGAGGGGTCGGGGTGGGGCAGGGCAGGGAAAGGGAGGGGGAGGGGGAGGGGGGGGACAGACAAGGCTGCTATCTAGGAGGCATCATCTGGAAGAGAGAAGAAAGTGGAAGAAAGTGGTTAGGAAAATGGTGCATAACCCTAAGGCCCTACCCAGCAGTATATAGATATATAGCAGCTAGTGTGTTGCAGCACCTATTCAAAAACATCAAAAACCCTTCCTCTGATGAGCTGTTCCAGTCCTGTTATGTGTAGTACAACTGAAAACCTGACGGGCAGCGGCACTGGCTGCTCTCAGAACTCAAAGTAAACTCTTGTTGCAGCAGGCACACAATAGTGCTCTCATTGTGTGTATGGCCTGTGTCTAATTGCACCCGGTGCGTCAGTGGCATGGTACTGAGGAGAGTGGGGTGTGTGTTTGTGTCCTCTGAATGAGTCTGAACACCCTGAAGGATTTCCTCAATGGTATGAAAGAGATATGGGTGGTCTGTAGTAAACAATATGCCTTTCCTCTACAGTCACACCACCACTACACCACAGTCACACCACTAAATAACACGCACTATTGTAAACATAATTCAAAATGTAGGTTCAAACTTGCGAGATACTTGACAAATGTATGAATGAATTGGACTTCTTCGCATATTAACGCAAATAGCATGGACTAAGAAAACAGACTTTGCCACAATGTTCTCTCTGCCCAAAGCTTCCCTAGCACAGTGACAGAATTATTGTGATTAATATATTGTGATTAATATCATTGAATGACTTATGAATTGTCATAACAATCCAAAATAACAAACTCCACAAACTCGTCCTAATCCGAGAAGCTGCAGCTGTTCATTTCCGAAGGCTGTGAAAGTTTACGACTTGAGTTCACCATGAGACGGCAGAGTCCACCACACATCCCCGACATTAGCCTCGCTCCCCACCATCCACCCCCCCCCCCCCCCCCCCCCCCCCCCCATACACCCCCCCCCCACCCCCCGCCCCCCGCCCCCTCTCTCACACTCGCACGTCACCTCGGTGCACGAGCTCTCGCGGCGAAGGTCTAAAAATAGACGGTCGGTAAATTCTTTATGAATGCGTTGTAGCCAGAGTCTGGGGCTTTGGTTGAAGGAGGGGGTTGGGAAGCATCGAAAACAAAAAAGAAAGAGAAAAACACTATTTCCATTAACTATCGTTCGACGACGGATGGACAATGGTTAATTTCCATTTATTCCGCCTTGCCGAACATGCCAGCCCTTTGAGGGCAGAGCAGAGCCGTATGCGCTGTGGAAACAGACTTTAGAGGCGGTTCTCCCTCAAATGGAAAAAGAATACAGGGCTTCTCCAACTTTCCCTCCTGGTTATATTTGAAGGCCTGCCGAAAGTTCCCATGCACGTTTTCAGAGGAGCTCCTCCCAAATCCTGTCCGAGCATTTGCAGGCTGTTGCGTCAGTGTACTGTAGGACAATTATAGAAGTTGTTGCAGTTTAGGTCTGCATTTCCGACTTCTTATGTCCAGTATGTGCGTGTGCATGTGTGGTGCATGCGTGTGCAGAAATAACCCGTGGCTGCCGGGATGCCCAGGGAGACATTCTCCCCCATAATATCCATCTCCATAGAAACGACATACAACAACAAAAACAAGACCTGTGTGCCAGCAGTCTTGAGAGGCTGCAGTGACACAAATCATAAAGCATAGACACAAATATGGACTCAAAGCAAAAATGATCTGTTCACATGTCAACAGGAGGATCTTCCCCCCATTACTCATGGCAGCTTTCACATTCATACGCACAACAGCACGAGGATAACAGTTACCGGCTAAAAAAAAAAAAAAAGGAAAGAGAAACTAATTGTGAGGAATTGCGACGAATCACACCGGCGGTTACAAACAGCGGGCTGACAGCCTAAACCTCCAGGAAATTAGCCTTGAAGGATTTTTTCCTGCGCTATAATTTCTGCACCTGAAAAAGCTGCACCAGGGTACAGGCCCACTTCTTGTGAGGGTGCGGGGTAGGAGTGTGGTGTTGGTGGGGGGGGGGGGGGTTGTAGACTGAGCTTCAGTTTTTCACGGCTTTAATGACTACAAGCTCCAGTGCAGTGTGAGGCCCTATCCAGATATCTGTGGTTAGTTACCGTTGCTGTAGACAGCTGGCCAAGCCCGATGTAGAAGGGGCTGCTCTATAGGGGATTTAATCTATCCAGTGAGGAAACATCCCCAACCGTCCCGTCCCTAAAGAGTGTGTGTGTCTATCTACACCCTCCAAAAGAGCCCCATGTGTGGCCGCTGCTCACTCAACACCAGCTCCACTGGCCGTATTCCAGCCAATACCTAGGTTAGGTTAGGTAGGCCAATGGACGCACACACACACACACACACACACACACACACACACACACACACACACACACACACACACACACACACACACACACACACACACACACACACACACACACACACACACACACACACCGCTACTGAACATATCTCCTAGTTCTCCATTCGGCTTCCCTCTCTTCTTATATTTCCCACCATCCGTCACTTCTTGCTTTAGGGTGGAATCTTTGTCGTCCATTCTGGCAAGACCATCTGTGGTCGATTTTCCCACTTACATTCTCGACATGTTCAGAAACATAGATTTCTCTTGACATTTTTATCTCCTGTTGCCTCGCTGCTGCCAATCCCGCCGTCCCACCCCCAGCCCTCAGGCCCACCTGTGACTCAGGTGCACACGTGCACAACGTTCCCCCTGTCATTCAACGCACATGCAGGTGTAGTGCATTTTGATTTGTTTAAATGTCAGAGTGGACTTAGAATCTCCATCTCCAATAGGTAAATCAATGTGACTTGAAAAGGTTATGCTCTGCCTTTGAGTGTGTATGAGACAGACAGACAGACAGACAGACACACGGTCTAGTTGGCAAATGCACGAGGAAGAGCAGAAATGCTCCGAAAGCTGTAGCCATAAAAATTGCACACACAAACACATCTTTAATCCTGGTTAACATGCCACTGAAATAAATGTGGTGTGTGTACCATAATGCGTGGTTTTCCACACACAGTCACATATTTCATACATTTAATATGCAGCAGGGACACTAAGATAAAATGTATATATAGATTCATACAGCATACAAGCATTCATGTGTGAAGGAATGAGCTTACGCACACTCGCCCAGGAACACAAACGGCGTATAGTTACATGCCACAGGCTCGGAAGCAAGGGAGGCTGCTCTACGTTTGAAGGAGATGGAGAGCAGCAAGGCAGGGAGGGAGAGAGAGAGAGGCTGAGGGAGAGAGAGAGGGTGAGGGAGAGAGAGAGGGTGAGGGAGAGAGAGAGGCTGAGGGAGAGAGAGAGGGTGAGGGAGAGACAGAGAGATGAAAAGGGGGGGGGGGGGGAGGCAGGGGGGGGTTTGAGCTACTGCCACTTCTTATTCAGCCCACTACCTCATCGCAGGGAAGTAGGTCAGTGGAGGGGAGCGAGAGACTGGGAGACGAAAGAGAGTGAGAGAGCGAGAGAGAGTGAGAGAGAGCGAGAGAGAGCGAGAGAGAGCGCGAGAAATGGCTGGTACAGGCCGCTGCTAGATGTAAGGATAGAGCGGGAGAGCGCGATGGAGAGAAAGAGAGACAGATCGAGAGAAAGTGAGTTCTGTCTAGTATGAGAGAGTTCCGTGTGTGTCTGTATGTGGCGATCAGTCTCCACAAAACATATGTGCCTGCATAACTTGCATTCGACCGAAACACATCTGTCCCACGACACTATAACCTTTTCTCTAGACCAAATACACACGTGCATATGTGCAATGCAAACACACACAGTGGCAGAAGCATGGCTCCCATCCTGGAAAACCACATAGCTTTTGTGCCCCCCTTATAGACATGGACTTGAGTGATTATCAATGGCAAAAGATGGAGGATGAGGTTTTTTTTATCTTGGACCCATGAATGAGGACCATTACTCCAGGATATTGCAATGGGAATGTTGGGTTCGTTAGAACTAAAACAAAACAAAAAAAATTATAAAACGTCTGATGCGGAGCAAGGGTTTTAAGTACCAGATGGACAGCATTGATTTTGGCAATGGTCATTATTGTGTAGGTTTCGGTATGTGTTGACAATTGCTGGGAGCTTATTAATTCCAGAGGGTGCGAATGCACAACACAAAAAGAAACAACAGGAAAAGGTGGTTTGTCAAAGTGAGTGAGTGCAGTGCACAAGCTGGACCTTGGTATACTTGACAATGTGCAGCTGGACTGTACGTGTAGGCATGTGCATAACAGGTTGGCGACAGCCCCTGTGTCATTAGCATTGGTAACAAACACCTCAACAAACACCAACATGATTCACACTTTCATTGCTATCCCGTCAAGGGAAATTAGCGTCCATTCACAGCAGCCATTAGACACACTGGAGTTATGCCCTCTTTGGAGTGTTGCCCACCAACTGACATGCCGCCCCCCCCCCCCCAAAACACACACTTTTCACTGTCTGCCGGCCTGTCTGTCCATCGACTAATGAACTTGGCCCGCAACCATTTTTTCTTTTTTTGACAGAAAAGTTAAATCACCAATGTGCCTATTTGGGAAGATTTAAATATTTTGCTCCAAAATGCCCCCCCACCCCCACTCCCCCAACCACACACAAACCAGGGCCCACAAGGGGGGGGGGGGGAACCCTGTAGATGTCATTTATTCCAGGTCGGGGTCAGAGGTCACATTGTGAAGCTAATCCGTTACATTAGCGTAGCATGCAGGGACGAAAGCGCCCCGGACGCCACTTTCCTCCGCTACATTCAGTCTGGATTCGCCGTGTTGAGATCATCCTTTTACTCATGCATCACTTTCTAATGATGCCACCCACCCACCCACTGGACACGGGTGGGTGGCGGAGGCACTATGGGTGGCCGGCTGGCCGCGAGTGATGCAAGGTCAATTTCCAGCAATAACTTGATACCACTTCCAGTGAAGTGCGAGTAATCTCTTGGCAATGCGGGGTAGTCCAGAGACAGGGGAGCCCCTTGTGCCTGGCACGGCGCCTTGTTGTGGCGGCGTTACATGCCAACATAATAGGTAGCTTTTAGTCACGGTCAGATTGATTACCGCTCTTCAACGGCGCATGGGTTAACACACACACACACACACACACACACACACACACACACACACACACACACACACACACACACACACACACACACACACACACACACACACACACACACACACACACACACACACCAAATAAAATCCAATAAATCCACACACAGTTACACACATAGGCTTACATTCCTGAGATGTGACATCAGAAACTATTTCAGTGTGGAGCCTCAGCTGACAAATGACGGAGCCTCGCGGTGGAAGCGCTAGCATTACTTTCACGCTACATTTGCATGCAGGGGCATTCCTCTGCTGGCTTTGAAAGCACGTATTCTGCTAGGGATTTCACGTTGGGAGGCAAATGCTTTCATGAGGTGCTCGCGTACCAGGCCATGTGAACCCCGGACAATGGGCGGGAGGATTTGGAATGGACAACTCTGCTGGGGCCCGGTAGGGTTTGCAGATAGAGTTAGCCCCCCTCTTTGGTGTATATCGGCAGTGGGTTAGGGCAGTGGGACAGTCATTTGGAGTGATCATAACAAGCAAAAAAAACAAGTAGAAATAGAAAAGTATTTACAATTTCGACAATCGGAAAACTAAAAGAAAGTAATTAAAGTGTGCCCCGGATACGAAAGAGCAGTAAAGAAAAGGTTCCGGATTTGTTGTTTCAGCGACGCGGCGAGCGGTCCACCTCCGCCCACACGCACTCATCCTGAGGCTCCGGACAACTGATACAATCTAGAGCTACGTGATCGTAGTCAGCCAGGATCAACTCAGGAACCCAAAGATGGGGAAGCCCACCCTTCCCTTTGTCCCTCTACCCCCTCTCCCTTCCTCCCCCTTTATTCTTTTCACACACTTTCTCCTTCAAACATTGCTTCCCGTCTTCCTTTAGGACCCCATAAGGAAACGGCGAGGCCTCGGATGTCATGAATTGAGATTCCAGCTCTCTTTGAGGAGGGCTTCGGTTGTAATGAGGTGCAGATCACTGTCAAAGACTTACAAGTAGAAAGAAACAGTGTCCCACTCTCGACCCATATGCAATTCTCTTTAATTTGGTAATGTTTTGGCCCTCAGGCACTTGGGACAACAAGGATTTATATATAATACACATACAGCAATGTCTGGCCATTCAATAAGTCTGTCAGGGGGCAATTATTAATAATTACCCAAACAGGAAAACAAATCCAAATAACTCATTTTAAATTGACCACAACCACAATTATTATTAAATGCTGTAATTGTTTAATGCTTAAATATTGTGTGAGTCATCTTTTACTTTTGCATTTGTTTACAAGCTTGTGGCAGAATGCCACAGTACAGATGAAGTACATTGTATGTACACATTTCACAATGACCACCATAAATGGTCCCATACATAGTTAAATATAGTAAATATTGTTATGTGATTATTTGATTTTATTCCCCATGAGACCATGTTAAACTGCACTTTGATCTCCAGTGTTACCGTCTGGGAAATACACAGTCAACGCTATACTTCATCATGACAAATTCAAACACCACAGACTCAAGCAATTAAAACCGCACAGAATTCGTGTTGGCTTTTCATTCAAAAACAAACACAAGCAGGGCTGCTTTAAAAATGGCCCTGAGGAACAATACAACCCCCCCATACATTCCCTTTCCCCCCACTGCCATAAGGTGGAAATACTTTAAATGAACCACTGGAGGGAAAAATAAGAAAGTTCAATTTCTCTGGGGATGGCATTAATCGCCATTTCATTTAGTTTGATTCATAAATGGGGCAATTTGGTCTGTGCCAAAACACAGTCGCCTACACCGCACCGCAAGAATGGCAGTGTTTTCTTTAACAGCTCAAGTCTTTTATGGAAAATAATATAGCAGCTATATTATATATAATATAATTATAACAGCTATACAGCATAATGATGGGGCTGTCGTGATCCTAGCCCTGCACTGTTAAGATTTGAAGCAAATTATTGTAAACATTTTAAACCACTCGATGGAAGCCACCAACCGCAGACACAAACTGGACCCAAAAAAGAAAAAGTGAAATACGAAACCTGGTGAGGACATACGACAAAATGTTAAATATCATTTAGTTAAATATCACTCCCTAAAATGTTTTCAAGTCTTCAGCCCAGGGTAGAAGAGCTCTGCAAGGTCAACTCGTCTTTGTAACTCTCAATCGTTTTTTCCTCCTGAGTGCATTGGCACCGACCACCTTATTCCTACCCAAGAATACACCTTTCCCATTCTTTGAGCCAAAAGGTGCCATGCATCGAGACCTGCACATGTCCCCACTTAGGAAGGGTGTTATTGTTGGACAGGCAGGAGCGATGGGCGGGACGTCGGGCGGCTGCAGCCACACGGGGGTATGGATGTGGACCCACTTCACCACAAGCTGAGTGAAGCGTCCTTACTTTTTTTTTTTTATTATTTTTAGATCAGATCGCTGTGACATCTATGCTATTAATACTGGGCACAAGAAGAAAGGCGGCCGTGTCGCATGCCACTTGCCCCCCGACGTCCCAACACATTAGAGAGGCGAATGTTTGAAAGCCAACTCTTGGCATGCCTTAAATCTGGTACGAATCCCAGTGGTGCCCTGTGTGCGTGTCAAATCGTTTTCTAATTTCACATTTGGGTGGCGAGTCTAACTAAAGCTATGTTGTTACAGCTACAGTATATACATGTTTGGCAGTGTTGCAAATGTGGACACGGTTAAGGAAAGGGCCCTCAGACTTTCCAAAAGCCCAATATTGTATTAACAGTGGTCTCGGCAGACTCAATGCCATGGCGACCATCGTGGAGTATTTTGAAGGCTTGCTCGACAACAGGCGTCTCTGGGCAAAATAAATCCTCAGCTTAACCATTATTTCGATTATACTAGCACTGAGGCCAACAAAGCATCAACAAGGACATACGTTATACTGGATTCAGCCCTTTTATTACGATTCTTCATCAAATAATCACCATTGTCTTGGCCCGGTGTCAGTCAAGGGTGACGACTCGCCACAGGATTTGGGCTCTGCCTAATGCACTTTATGTCTTTATATTGTGCGTGGTGGTCAGGCTTAAGGTCAACAGCTGCAGCATGGGAGCATATAGGTTCCAGGGGCTTGTGGGTAATGTCTGGAATGCTCATCAGAGACGGTTATAGCAGCATAGCGAGGGGCAGTCTTTAGAAGTGACCAGGCTCTTTTTTTAAAAACAGCCTGCGGTGGGGCTGTGTGCTGAATAGAAGCACTGTACGGAGGAGATATGCTTACACATCACCCTCAGCCTCTGGAAGTGTGTCACTGGCACAAATATAATGGCCGCCTTTTGACTCGCAGCGAGTTCGGGAACTTCCAGTAAAGGAAGGAGAGGGGGGGAAAAAAGGAGAAATTGCCAAGCAATGTTTCCACTGAATTCATACTGGCATGTGTGCCGTGCGTCTCCATCCTAAGACAAAACCGTGTAAATAAAATAAGCAAATTATTCGGATACATGGGTATCGGATACTTGCCTTTAAGCCGATTTATTCAATGTGGGTTAAATGAGAGTTTTCACTACTTTTTTTATAATCGGGAGGCTGTTGGGATTCCAGTTAGCACCGGGTTTAGTGCACTCAAATACAGTGACTGGCCAACGTTCACTCATACTCCTGCTAATCCTGGAAGAGTAGTTCATGAATACATTATGGACGATAAAATATGAAAAGCTCTGAAGGAGCTAACGGTAGAGTGTGTGTGTGTGCGTGCGTGCGTGCGTGTGTGCGTGCATACATCATTCGTTAATGCCTTACCAGCACAAGGACTGTTGCCAATGTGACCCTGCTAGGCCAACGGATAAAGCACATGAGGACTTACGGCAACACAAGATTAAGCATGCGTGCGGTGTAGTGGAAAGGTATATTTATACACATTATACATAATGCAAAGACACCATCTCTCCCCCATTAGTCCTCAAAGGCAGTGACAAGTTGGGGGTGTACACTAGTGTTCTAAGGGACGCAGATGGGGAGTTAGTGTATGTTAGTACTCCCCTTACATAGAGATATCATGCTATATGGAAATCACTTTTTTTGTGTGTGTGATTTGTGCAAGGTTTCGGTGCTGTAAACTTCACGGGATTGATATACCATTCTATAATCATTTCTCAGTACTGACTGAAATGGCACTGGCAACAAAGCCCAAAATAATATTAAAAAATGATAGCAACATCTCTAGAGGCTGCAGCGTTCATATATTCATGAATATATGGCATCAATGTTCTTTAAAGAGTGGAATGTGAAATAGGAAGAAGAGAATCTGGAATGTCTGTCGCTACCAAGTCACACTTGTTATTACCGATCGGCTCACTGAGACATTTATAAATGAGTGCCATCATTCCACACTTTGTGCAAAAATAGATGTGTTCCTGTTCCATATGACACCATCGCATCCTCTGTCAATACTTGAAATTCCAAACATTGGAATTTTGGGAATACTGTGTCCCAGGATTGCATAAATGCCTTCTGACGACTTTTGGATATTACCCTAGCTTTAAATTGCCCATCCTAGACATGCATTCCACAGATGTTTTCGATACCAAATATGGAAGAAACCATCTTAGTAAAACCAATGACAAATGGGCTGCATTGAAACGGAACAGAGATGCAACACTGTCGTGTTACATAAGACACTGTGGCAGCGAGTTAAAGAAGATATCTAGACGTCTCGGTGCACAAGCACAGACCAAAAGGAAGCTGAGCTATTCACGCCTTTGAGGGGAGACCTGGGAATCTCAACACTGCTCCTGTTTCAGCAGACCAGCCTCAGTCATTAATTATGACCTAGAAAAGCTACTGCACAAAAATACTTTGGACGGCTTTGAACCACAGCGTGTGCCGCTTCCCTGCAACAAGCCAAAACATCTTTGAAGTGCAATCTCCAACATTCTCACTCATAAAACCGGGCCGATTACATTATAGTCTGCAAACTAAAAAGGATCATGCCGCAAATCTCCAGCGGTGAGATACCCGCCCCATTTCCCCCTCAAGTCTGTGGTCCAGTGTTGTGTGCACCCTCCTACTGCGAGAACAACAACACTACACAGTAACTTACTACTACTACTACTCTGGCTGACCCCGGGGAGGCCTAGAGGTATCAGTGTCCTGATCAGGTTCCCCCTCCAGGCTTACCCATCCCAGACAGCCTCCGCCGCGTGATGGATCCTGGCGGTGTCGCCTCCCCAGACCCAGTCTGCCCGGAAAATAACTAAAACCTGTTTTCTTTTAAAGACCCACGGAAGAAGAAACAGTCGGGGCGAAAGCGAACTCACAGAGCATCAGTACCTTCGACCACGACGTGGATTTGTGTTCCTCTGGGCGGTTGAGAGTGTGCGTGAAGTGGTGGAGTCCCGTGGCATTGCTGGAGTTGGGTGCGGGGGTCCTGACTAGAGGCGGTCCTCGCTGCAGTTTCCACTACAATTCAGAGGTCTGGGTTTCAGCTGACTGCGCTGGGAACGCTGCTGTTGACATTGTCCCTGCTCTCTCCCCCTCTCACTCTCTCTCTCTCTCTCTCTCTCTCTCTCGTGGGCTCCTTCGTCCCTCCCTTTCTGAAGGAGGAGGAAGAAGCTTCAGTATATGAAAGCAAGCATGACAGTAAAAAAAAATGTGTTGACTGTCAGTCTGTATAAATATCTATAGATTTGTGGTGTGTGGTGTGTGGTATGGGCTGTGTGTGCATCAATGCATGCGTGCGTATGCGAGCGCTGGTGCGTGTGCGTGCTTGTGTGTATGTGTGCACGCATGTGTGCAGTGAGGGGCCTGGAGAGAGGGCAGCCAGCATTAAAAGGAAATGACCCCTTGGCAGCCTGCGCTTCCCACTAACAAACTCATCCCCTCCCTCCTCTCGTCTTCCCTTTCTCCTCGTCTCTCCCTTTGCTTTCCTCTCTCTGTCTCACCCCCACCCAGTGCATTCCCCCTGGACAGAGAATAAGAGACGGCTGGGTGTAGTGCACACAACACCCAAAAGGGAAGACCTTCACTCTATTGGAAACTTAGGCAGTCAACAAACAATAAAACGAGGAGAAAAGAGTTAATCAACTGGGAAAATAATTCTTGAGTTTAGAGTTACGAATGTTACATACAAAATAGGTGGAGGTTGATGGTTTCACATAATTGTCATATTAGGAACAGGAGTTGATATCTGAGATTATTATAATCATGTAATTCACTCCATCTGACTGAGGATGAGGACAAAGTGAAACTGAATTTGCTATGCTTGGGGAGGCAATACAATTGAGTGCATTGGTCTTTGGATAAGCATGATTTTAGGATGTTGCCATCGTTGAGTTAAATCTTAAGGCTGTTTAAGATCCTTTAGTAGGCCGATAACTAAATGGCTAGATTCTCATTAGAAAAATAATTACTAAACACTGAGCTTTTAGAAAAGGTCTACTTAAAACACTGGGCATGGATCCAAGATGAGGTGCATTTTGATGAGTTATGACTTAAATTATACCTCTGTTTAATAATTAACTTATTTTTCTTATCTTATATATTATATAGATCATATCCAATTCATTTCATATTTGACAACTTTCTATTCTGACAAGGATATTAAGCTAAATTATCGGAGTACTTTGTCGCCAAAGCTGTTGCATGAATACGTTGCAAAAATAGAAAAATGATTTGCTTCCGAATCCAAGAAAGCAGGAATTATAATAAGGGAGTGGGGGGGGGGTAGAGTAGTATTCACCAAAGTGACAGGCATGCTCACACACGTACACAGACACACCCCCCCATACCCACATCGGCATAACCTTGTAAGGAAAAAAGTAGGAGGAGCAATGGTAACCTTGCGTTAGAGTTAAAGTGGAGTATGGAAGGAGGGGGGAGGGGGGGGCCATGATGTGGTTTGTCATCCCCATCTCTGGGGATGGAGGTCAGATGATACCAACAAGCTGGCGATAACGTCTCGCCTGCGCATTCCTCACCCAGCTCCAGGGACAAGGCCATTATCCTGGGGCTCATCAGACCCTGCAGTACCAGCCCGCCCGGAACAGGGTGGGTGTGGGGGACGGGAGTGTGGCATAGGCCCACATTTCTGGCCGCCTCCTCTGGGGGAATGGGCTCCAACACAAAGCGAGGAACCAAGAGCATATCAGCCCTCATATCTGGAATGCAGTCAAGGGCCCTCGATTCCTTATCCATCTTAGGCCCAGTCCCATTGCTCTCCCCTTAACAAGAATACTTGCTTTGAGTGCCCTTAGTTGCAAGTCAGCTACCGAGCTGGCTAGCGTTCAAGGGTTGATTTTAAGGGAAAAACAGCACTCCCCCTTGCTCTCTTAAGTATTGGGACACCCTACCCCTTCGCGGGAACGTGCAAAATCTAGGATTAGGGCTCAAATCTAGGGGAAGTGGGAGAATTGGGACAGGGCCTTAGGCTATCCAGAGGACAGGCGCCTATACCCTCCTATTGATGGAACGGCGAAACGCATGAAAGAGGGACGGATCAACTATTACAAATATAATAGAATAAACAAACTAAACCAGCGCACAGGCGTTCTATAATTTCCCCCATTCGTTCCACTCTCTTGGGCGTGTTTGTTTTGACTCTTCTTTATTACAGTGTGAGACTGTGCGATTTGTGGAGCGAACGAGAAAATGAGAGGGTGAGGCATCCCTATCCACCAGACCAATAGTGTCACTCTGGAGTGCCAGTGAAACAACCACACTTGGTGGCCCCGCTTTAGGGATACGCAGGCTGCTGCTCGACATGAGGCCCGCGTTACTTCCATTGAACTCTCCATGCTCCCCATCTCGGTATTTCCGCCCGGTTGATCTTTCTCGACCGTAAGAAGACAGTAAGTAGAGGTTGGCCGTCACCAACACGTCCTTGAATGACAAGCCCGGAAAGGTTTGTTTGAGGACACTGTGCCCAACACCACGTGGTTTAAAAGGTGGCCGGGCGTCCAGTCCTCTGGCTGAAGACGACCTGTCAATCACTTGTCAGACATCCTGTGATATTCATGGTGCGCCACTTTCTACAGCGACACGCCTACAGCGGGTCAAAAGGGGGAGAGGCTATGTCTAGCTCCCAGAGTCCACCAACAAAACAGTCGCACAACCATAGTCGCCAGAATCAGCACCATTATTTGACCCAAGTCAGTAAAATACACACTGAAGCACTTACAGTGTAACTCTTGTAGCGGGGGCAACAAAATGACCCCCTTACGTCACTGCTCGTGGCAATGAGAACCAAGTCACAGCTCATCAGAGAGTGTTGAAGAGACTCTCCTGCTGGGGGGCTGGACAAAAGGTGGATGGTGAGAGGACAAGAGGAAGGGCCGAGGGCTGGGTGGTCTGCTCCAGGGCCAGGGGAACACGTGAAGGCCGCCTCTCCTCCTGCTCTTTCCTCCCATGGAGCCCTGCTCTAGTGTGGATGGATGGATGGCGGATGGATTTGGGCTTGGTGAAGGGGTGCTGGACAAGCTTGGATCAAAAACAGCATAAACTCAAATGGTATTTTCCAGGGTTGTCTGTGAAGTTGTAATTACTTTTTCCTATGCTTGCAGGCTTTTGTGTTGTGCGTTAATTATTGAGGGTGGTCTATGTAACATTAAATCCTGCGCCTGTCCCCATAAATTGTCCCGCAGAACGGCTAATGACTGTCGAGCGACACACTTATCAGAGAATGGATGTTGGAGAATGCATGAATAAGAGGGATTTATAAATAATAAAATAAAAGAAGAAAGCAATGCATTTGACAAAAATATATTAATAACCTAATGATGCATTATTAAAATGCAAAGTTCTGACCCTACCAGTCTCATTTGTGCTCAACGTATTACTACTCCACATTGCAATCAGTTACTTGGACTGATTAGACATTTTTGTTCAATGTTTTCTGAAAAGTGTTGAGACGTCTGAATTGGACTTTTGTCGTGGGTACAGACATGGCAGGGTCAGAGGTCACTAAACAGCGTGCTGCGACAATAGCTCACACTGTCTGCATGGCTGTTTGCCAGCTCCATGCTGTCATGTTTGCACAATGGTCCAGCTTTATGCTGACTGATTCCTGACAGCCTCATCGTTTTAACCAGTGATGTAATGCCTTGAACTTTAGTTATGGGGCCGAAGGGCATTTCAAATGAAAAGACTCATTTTAAATCTGACTGTGCAGTCTCAGTCTACGTTAACAATAAAAGACTAGTGGTCTAATTTTAGGACAATTCTACAAAATGAGTCAGCATCAGGAGCGAGTGAGGTTGTTGATTATTAGGACCATAATCAAGTGTTGATCCTATTGAATTAAAACTGAAATGACATTTAATTGACAATTCTATCATAAGGAAAGTTGGCCGTATCTTGTGTATAATAAATATATGTATCCCAAAGATGAAGATAAACTAAACGTGAATAGGTAAGAAACTGTGCGTGTGCGTTTCTGAGGCATCACAACAGGACAGAATGGAGTGAGTTGGAGACAGACCAAAAGGAAAATGAGATGACTGACAGTAAAGTCAGTGACATTGCTCTTTTCCACCAGATGCATCACTTCAAAAGCATGCTTATAAGATATAACCTAGTTCTATACAATATGACGTATGCCTATAACAGTTACTGCTATGATGGCAACCCTGAGGCCTCCAAGGATTGAGTGATGCAACAGGTGTACATAAAATAATAAATACACAAAAAAAGTTGTTGAAATAGCTGATCTTGTGAATGAGGAGTCTCTCTTTGACTAAGCGGTGAACCCGGTGAACAGGCTTTCCCTGTCTGAGCTGTACCATATGCAATAATGTACATCTTTTAAAGCCCATTCAAAACATGATAAATCATGGCGTCCACACTTGTCCATGTATGGTGGAGCATGTCCTGGGAAGGGGTGGTTGGGGAGCGCAGAGAGTTAACCACGGCCAGACAAAGTGCAGTGACATACCGTCTGTCAGTGGAATGGTCAGGGGCCACATCTGGGTCCCATCCTCCTCTCCACTAACAGGGACCCCCAGTGAACAGGTGTGCATTTGCGACCGTGGCTTTATAACCTCGAGCCTGACCGTGGTCTCTTGAGTTTTGTGTGCGTGTTCAGCCTATGAAGTCAAGGTCATAAGCGCTTTGTGTCAGAATACCCCCTTGTGGAAGAGATGCGTGTCATCTCATGCGAGGAGGGCTAGGAGGATGAGGCTAACATTTTGAAAAGCTGCCAAGCGTTGGCGCTGGGTAGACAGCAGACATTGATGAACTCAACAAAAAACACATATCAGCAAATATCAGTCAATTAGCATTTCAAAAGTAAACGCAACAGAAGCATAAACCAGAATAACAAATATTCTGAGAACTGTTCGGGTCCTCGCTCAGTGGAGGAAGCTGTTTGCTGAGTAATAACCAAACCTTTTCATGTCCCGCCAACCAAGTTCAATTTCTTGGGATTTCGGAGAGCAGAACAAGAAAAAAAAAAAAAAGGTCTAATGCTCTACTCCATTCTTTAACCAAGTTAGTGAATGAGTCGCTGGGAATCTGGACCAAAGGGCGCTGCGCTGCAGAGCACATTCATCTGCGCTCTCCCAGGATAACACAACCATAACAAACACTTCCTGTTTATATCTGCAGATCCTTAGAACACTCTGTGCCGAGCCACTGTTCATCACTGCAGTGATTGTCACCTTGGCTCTGCCGCGGGGTTGAACCCAACTGCAAGGTCAACACAAACAAGGCCAGTTTTAAAGAGAGGCCAACGCAGGCCAACACATGATTCTTTTCACCCCTTAGAAACCTCATCCCTTAGAAAACCCTCCTAGAGGAATAGCTAAATCACCATCCAAAGCTTTGAAGTGGTGCTTTAAATGTGCCACCCACTGCCCAACAAACTAACAAAAAAGGAAGGAACACTTTGTCCTAATACGACACGTGAACAGTTCAACAGGTCAAAAAAAGGTGACCTTTGACCTTAATGGCCACCACGCCATGCCATCAAGTGCAGGCACCATACACTCCTATCACAACCGAGAGACTGGGACGACTGGTCCCGTCCCAACAGCTGTCCTGCATGAGGTTTTGGTCATGCAGGCTTTCCAGCTGATTTACTCTGCCATCAAATAGAGGCAGCAACCCCCCTCCCTCCCTCCTTTCTCTACATCCTGTTCCCCAGCTACAGTACAAATGTAGGGGGCTGGGGGTGAGGTGGGGGTCCCATAAAGTCTATAGTTGACATTCTTCCAAGATGGGGGTGACCGCTCGGACTTTAGAGGCATGGAGGATGTGGAGGTTGTTGTCATCGTCGTGTATTGGGTCAGGATGGGCCCAATCCCACACCCCTTTTCAGCTGGCTTGAGAGAAACAGTTCTGAGATGAAGAGTCCTCGAAACACATAGTTGATGCTGGGTTTTTGGTCAGCATTATCCTCCTTTGTTGGTGGTCGGTCAACAACCTCTCTCTCTGTCTGTCTCTCTGGGGCTGGAGGATATCAGATGAAAGATAATATCCAGTACACAAAATAACTGATTTACTGTCAAATCAGTATTAAAAAACAACAACAACAACAACAGACCTTTAACTATCTGCCATTAAATCATTGAATCTCTTACTAACTCTGTTCCTTCGCAAGATTAAAAAAGCAATCTCAAAAGGAAATGAGTAATTCCATCAGTTCCTTTTGCTTGAGCAATACTTTTTTATGCACGTTTACCAACAGCCACAGTAGCCATGAGCGATAGTTAATACAGAGAACGGGAGCTCAGGGAGCAGGTATGGTGAGACCTCTTGCTCATAGCCTTTAATAGGTTGGCTAAGGGTGTTGGGGAAAATCGAAGACAGGCCCTTTCACAAGAGAGTCTGAGACCCTGGTCCCTAGACGAGGAGCGAGCAAGCGAGAGAGAGAGAGAGAGAAAGCGAGGGAGAAACGGGGTCTAAATAAAGGCCATAGAGAAGGTGTGGAGTGTTGGTGAGGGGGATTACAGTGAGGGATATACATTACTCCTGAGTGGGGTGAACAGGGGTGTTGATTAAAGCCAGCTGCGCCTCCACGCTCTCTTGGAGGGCCAGACACTTGCCGTGCGCCACGTGGCACAAGGCCTCACCATAGATAACAAGAAAACAGACAAACCTACTGAGTACATAGATGACACACCAATGATGAACCCACACCTTGAAACAAAACCACCGCAAATACACACAGGCACATTTGACACCAAACATCCAGACTCTCCCAAAATATAACATAACATTAAGAGACATCGGTGAACATGTGAAAGCACTCATCAGAACGAAACCCATTAACACTGGCAAGAAAATGACGAGCTGTGCATTTACATGGAGATGTACACGAGTGTACAAAGAAAAGTTATTGCGAGAGGCGGGGAAATTGTGGAGGCCAACCAAAGGACACTCCATATATATAGTGACCTTTAAAACTGTGAATGAACAAGGTCTGCATCGCAGCATTTTAAGTCACTGAAAACCATAGAAATCTCTGCCGATGTCAAAATTTAAAAGACTGCATTTCACATCTGTGGTGGAAATAATGCATTATACATCTAATATAATCCTTATCCAGCACCTTGAACCCCCAAAATCATGGAAGTAGGTTAATGGCTTCTGTGCCGGCTGCCTGCAACCAACACACATTGTTCCCATTATATGCCATTGAAGTTAAATGTCAGGTCGATTGTTGGGCCTTTCGATTGGCTGTCACACGGTGTGCTGACAGAGAAAGATGTGGGTCAGCAGTCTAGCCCCACCACCACCACCTCCATCCTCGCTGTACTTCTCCGTTTCCTTTATAGAACAATTAGTCTGTGACTTTTCCCCCGCATAACACTATAGGCGATGCAGTTATTGTACCATTCATTGTTATGCCTACAATGGTCACGAAGGAACGACAACCCTCCCCTACCCCACCCCCCACCCCGCCACAACCCCACACACCCACACACACACATGCTCCTGACCTCTTTAGCCCAGAAGTGGACCCGGAAAAAACTCAATGACCCTTCAACATCTTTCTCCCTCCATGTTTACACCATGCAGGCTTTACTAGACAGCTGGAACAAAATATGCAATACCTTCCATAATTATAGCCATTGATTTTGAATACAAAAAAGGACAAGAGCGTGTGAGAAAAGATGTGGAGAAACTGATTGATCATAGAATAAAAGGAAAGATGACAGCCATGTTGACCTTGTCTGGCAGTAACAGCCTTTTATAGAACCAGTGGGGGAGGGGGGGGGGGGGGGGGGGGGCGGTGCGTCTATTGATGATGGAAATAGGGACGGCTATAACAGAGCTGTACACAGTCAGTCGGTTTTAGAGAGTGGACGGACAAACTACAGCCACAAATAGATTGCCACACTCTAGTATACTGTAATGCACCTGCCATGTTTTTCTAACTTGATTGTGAGGATTGTTATCAAGAGGGAAGTGTATATCAAGGGAGGAGAAAAGAGAGCTCTGGATAATGTAGCCCACAGCTTTGAGGCCGCAGACGAGACTGACATCTGCTTATAAGCCCAGTTTGGCTTTGCAATGAGAGATGAACAAAGACACACCCATACACAAACATAAATCTATGCAAAGAAAACAAGTTAAATATCACACTGCTCCCTGCACAAACACCACTCTCCCAGCAGGACTTCCTCCCACCATTCTGCTCCCAAGATTGGCTCTTCCTTTTCCTCATCGGGTAGATGGAATGTAAGGAAAGGCTTTTCCATAGCATTTATTTTTAGTCTGAACCCCCCCATCTTATCCAAAGTAACTTACAGTAAAATACAGATCCAGGCAATTAGGTAAGGGTGAGGCATTTGCTCATGGATGACTCCAGGTAGGCTGTGGATGGAAGGGTGTAGGTAAAGAGCTCAAACCCCCTTGTTTAACCTTCGGATACAATTGTTTTTTCATAGGCTCGTGGCAGATTCTGTTTGGTACGGAGCACTGCAGAAGGAGAGCGGTCCAAGGGGGTGAGATAAGGAATGCAGGAGATTTCCTGCTTTTCGGCACATCGCTCCCTAAACATCGCCTTGGTTTATGTGCTGCCGAATGTCGCCAAGGCAACCTGGCAGTGGATCAAGTTATCCGTCAGAGGAGCCGTGGTAATCGTGATGGTGTAAGAGAAAAATGGAGAGGGGGAATGCAGAGGCTGGTCTCAGTCAAACTCTTGATCAAACCAATGTATCCATCATCCAATGTAGTGTGTGAGTTAAACTATGAATATCCATTACTAGGCAAGTCTACAACATGTTGATAATATAGGACAAGTGACATCAGTCATCACATCATGTCTCTGAATTTCTCTTAAATAGGATACAATTCATACAAATAGCGCAAACATTGCTAGGCCCATGCTGCAAATTACATTATATAAAAAATGTAAAATAAACATACACCACATGGTTATATGTTAAGTCAGATTCTTTGCTGGGCAGAAAGGTGGTGTGAATTCAATTCCGCATACTAAACTTCAATGCAACCACAGAACCAGTATCACATTTAGCATAAAACCATTTCCATAAACTGGATCAAGCTGTTGATTAATTGTAAATTTAAGGGATTTACTTGTCAGTGCAGCCGGATGGGGTCTGTGTGTGCGTTGTGTGTTGAATGTGTGATCTAGTGGCACTAATGTCTCCATCAGGGGCCCAGCTTGTCTGATTCCCACCCCACATCCCCCCAGCTAATCCCCATGGCTGCTGGACAAGACCCAAACATAGGGGGGGGGGGGGGGTTGTGAAGATGGGAGGACAGTTGAACTTAAAAAGCAGGGTTAGCTGAAGCGATGAAGGTGACAGCTGGTCAGGCCAAGGCCATTCAAGCAAAATATATAGAATACAAAGAGAGAAAACAGTATCATTCTACAGCAGCATGAGCCTGCTGTAAAATATCCTGTTCCAGATTTTGCATTCATACTGTTTCCTGGCTTTGCATTTATTTCTCCATCAAGCCATTGCTGACAGGGTGAACCCTTTTAACACAAATACGCATGCACCAAACAAAGCATAAGTTGCTTATGGCATCTACCATTTCTCTCGCATATAAACTTCTACCCAATAATAGCCTCAAAAATCCCAAAGTGCAAACACCAGAAACAATTTGTAGAAAGGGACTTTCATAAGTTGTAGTGAATACAACTGATTGGAGTCAGAAACTGTCTGCAAAGCTGGTTCTTAAGATGTACATTTTGATGTACCATTACATGGGTCTAGAATCATCTTGACCCGTTGCAAAAACAAATACTGAGTAAAAAAAACATCTTATCTAAAACCATCAGGTAGGTACATAGCTGTACATGTTACGGGACACATACCAAAAATAAAGCTGCTCTGAATGGTTGCTAGGACACGGTTGAGTCCACTTGCTGGCTACTGCCAATTGTTTACCTCCACGCTTCCTGATGCTGATCGCAGATGTAATCCTGATTTATACAACCACTGGCAGGAAAGGCAAACAGAAACGCACTTGGCACGTATGCCCCTTCAAGATGGGAAACAAGAGGATGGGGTCGCCTGCTGTCCTTGAAAGTGACATTTACCAGCAGGAAACTGTATTGAGTGTTAACCAGAGCCTCACGTCATGTCCCTCCCAGTCTGCCAAATATTAAAAAGCCCAATATATATTGGCAAAGCCATACAGTATAGAAAAGTCAAGACCATCTTGAAGATGCTGCATGCAAAGTCCAGATTTAGGAACAGTAGTGGGCATGGGCATTTAAATGTTCAAATAACAACTAGAAAAGGATTGCCTTGGGGGTACAGTGTTGCTGGGAAGGGATGAGGGGTGCTTACGGATGAGGAGGTCTACCACCTATGTATGCCAAATCTGGGTATTGGGGGCACATTCGAGAGCCCAACGCAAATAAACGGCTGGCTTTTCAACAGTCCGTTTGAAGTGCACTAGCAGCAGCACAACCCTGTGCGAGATCAATCTGTCCCTGCCGGAGGGATTTCAACAAGCCTCTCCAGAGACAGAGCCCTTTTCATAGAGCCACTGAATGCCTTAGTTGTTGCAAGCCATGCGGTTTGATGCTAGGCGAGAAGAGTTTTTGCAGAGGACGAAGGATCTGTAGACCAGGTCAACTGCATGGGTGGTGTTGTACATATAGAAACTCAAGATTTAAATAAATAGGCACCAGGGTTTGTCATCTTTGCTGGAAGCTCATAAATTGACTCTACTCTCATTCATCTTGAAACCCAAAACACAATGAGACAGCATATCACTCACTCGATGCATTAGAGCATAGGAGGGAGCCTGTAGAAGACATTAAAAAGGCCACGGCTTTCTATTCTTAAAAAGTGCTTCGAACCCCCGCATAAACTCATTACAGAATTGGATGGAAACCCATTAGAATATACAGATGCCAAATGTAGTAATCCAGAAGTCAAAGAAAGCATTATGACATAGCATGTTAAATGCACAGCAGTTTAGTCATGGTTTCTTTTTAAACAAATGGTGCGATGATATGGGGGGACGTTCCTTTGCAACAGTAGTTAGTTAATTTGTTTCCATGTGAAACACAATGAATACGTTTGCATGTGGAGTTAAAGTGCAACATTGAGTTGAAGGGAAAAAAATAAATAAAATGGTAATGAGTGGGAGTGCATGTTTAGGCCCATCTCAAGTTATTGATCAATTCACCGTCAGATATATAGCTAAGATAGGGTTAGATAGGGCTACTCGATTATGGAAAAAAATCATAATCACGATTATTTTTGGTCAATATTGAAATCTAGATTATTCAAACGATTATTTTTGAGTTTGAAAACATGCATTTATTCATAATTTCTCACTTTGTAAATGAGAACTTTGAAATTTCCCCTTAAAAAAAATACACAAAATTGTCAAATAGAAAATAAAGTCCAGATATGAATCGAGCTGTTCCAATCCAATTTCTATTAAAAAATAAAAAATAAATAAAAATTAAAAAAATCATTTCAACTCGATTATATTAGTTTGGTGATCGTTTCACTCTGAAATCGAAATCGCGATCAAAATTAGATTAATCGCCCAGCCCTAATTGACATTGTCATTTACCTTCAATCAGAAGTTCAAGAGGAACATAAAAATCTGTACCAGTTAGGCTATCTTTTTGTGGGAGTGCAGCCGTAAATCAAGATAGAACTATAATTAAGCAATATGAAAAATAATTACGTTATATTGAGTCACAAAAGAAATACAACATTGAATGCTGGAGTCAGTCGATGACATAGTCAGTAATTCTCAACACACTAACCAAACTAACCTAAACTAAACCAAGCCAAACTCATGAACCGCTGCATGTCTGGTGAAACAAAGATTATGTCCCTCTTTAAAAAGAAATAAAGAAGAAACGGGGTCAGACCTCTTTATGATGCGAAACAGAAAAACAAAAAATCAAGTCAAAATGTAAACAATATTCCATAGCAATAAAAGGCCCTCAGTTTTCATTAAGCACAATTTGACTCCATAATCCAAACAAAGCAAGCCTTGGTATTACATTCACAAGGCAACTTCCAACAGCTAGATGGCACATACATGAAGCGGAACAAGCCTCAGAAACAAAAACTGGAAACTCAAACTAAAAAACTAAACCTATCTCAGGTTCAATATCCTGCCTTGGATTCAGGGGATTCTCGGTGAGGGGAGCCAAAGCAAACCAACCACAGCCTGGCTCGTTCTCAAAACCCAGTGTCACATCAAGATCAATGTCTCAAATTTGGCCCCCAAACTTTTTGTGATTTATTGGTTGGGAGCAGTTTCACCAGGGTTCTTTATCACTATGATGTAGAAGATGAAAATTCTTGTCTTTTTTTGTTTTGGTCAAGAGCTTGCATTCCCTTTGCCTCTCCTGACTGGCCTGAATTAGGAACAATAAGGGAAAGGGAGATACAAAAGCTTTGCCAAGTGGTTAAGTTCTACGAAGAGCGGGTACAGACCATTGGCTTTGGCAGCGTAGAACTCAACTGAAACTCCAGCTCCTTTCAGTTTCCTGGGAGTGGAGGGACCAGAGAGCTGTGGTGAGCTTGCTACTCTCTGAGCCCAGAAGACCCAGGGGGAAAGGCCAGTCCGGAGAGTTGGGGTCTCTAAACGGTCGGTCCAGGAATGTTCCCACAATAAAAAAAAAACTAAACAAACAGAACTGCACAGGGCAATAAAAAAAAAAGAAAATTGCTTGTGTGTGTGATCTGGTATGATTACAGTATCCCAATATACAGTTACCCAGTAGCAGTACAGCAGCTCCTTTAGTGATGTATGAGCAGGGTTGACAGTGTTTCTAGAGTGTTAAACTTAAACGAAAGCTCTGTAAAGTATGTGCCAATAGGGTCAAAATAGGATTTCATCAGAGGATTTGGGGCAAACCCCTCAAATTCATCTTTAAAATTACCTCATTAACGTAATCAAGGTTCCTTAAGGTCCAATACGACAAATACCATCTGCTAGACATTAAAATTGAGAAAAGGGCCGCTGAGGACATCTGGATTGTTAGAGTTCAGGAGTGGGGAGAGGAGGGGGATTCAATCCTGGGAAACTGGCAAGGCAAGATAAAATCCCAAGAGCTGACAATCAAGGTAAAATTGACTGTTGACACTAAGACAATCTGGATCAAATCTCGACACTCGTTGTCATACGACTTAACACTCACTATGTTATGCTCAAATGTTCTCACCCAAGCCTGTTAGCATAATTTAATTGAAGCATTGATATGATCACAATAAACAGGTTACATTTTCTGGAGGATCAAAGACGCATTAGGAAAGCCTCTCAGGTCAAGGTTCAACTTTCAAGTATGAGGCCTATGCTTAACAAAATTAAGTATGACCTCTCCCACCACCAGTATAACCAATTCTATTTGATCATGCTTGGTCAAGTTGGCTTCAAGTTCGGGAATTCTTTGTTCTTTGATGACGGCAAGGCATAGGCTAACATTCCAAAATAAAATTTGGAAGTTCATGTTTAGAGAAATGTTTAACATTCAGGCCTCCTTTTGAGTGGGCCTGCAGAGATCCTCAAACTTCCTTTTATAGAAGTAGTAGCCCCTCAAGCTGGATATCATTGCTATTATAAATAAGAAGCTGGAATGCAGAAGGGGGGAAAAAAAATAAACATCCAGAGCTCTCTTTGTTATCTACTCCCAGCTGTGCAGCTAGAGGCCTGGCTTTCTCTGATGATGTCTTCCTGGCATCGCAATAGTGTTGTAGGGTTCATATAATGTGGTGAATACTCATCAAAATACCGATAGTGGGGGAACTAAATACACACCTCAAATAAAGTCCAAACTACAGCAAACACAGACTTCAACAGTTTCATGAAGCACAGAAACAATGCTTTCATGTCCTTCAGGAAATAACACTTTGCTCTGTGGACATCACCACACTGGATGCCCATCATTCTATGGACAATCTGACTGCATGAGTGCACCTGTGGTAAGATTTGAATCGTTTGACTGAAAACCCAATGTCTTGATACCACTGTGTTGGTAGTCTGTATGCAGCTATAGGTCAGACTGTACAGCAAGAAGCTCTTGAAGTACTTTCAAATACACGTTCCTATGTGGTACATCAGAGGAGTCAGTGAACCCATTTCAAGGTGGGGATGTGGTTGATGAGGTGTAGAGTTTACAAGGGTGTAGTCAATGGGGGGCCGGGGGGACAAAAGGCATGTGCCTCCAGGTGATGCTTGCTACCAAGGTAATTGCAGATGTAAAGGGAGTTTGTGACATGGGAGCTGAGGTAGTGGTGGTGGAAGGGTTGTTTTGTGGGGGGGGGGGGGGGGGGGGTGCTGATGCTTAGTGATGACTGAAGCACTGGGGGCTTAATGAACGATTCCATATGTGCTTCAGACCCCCGGTGAAAGAGTTGCTTTGTGTTCAGTGAGGCAGCACGCGTACAGCTCCCAAGTGGACCTAGAACCCACCCCCCTTTTCCTTCCATCTCCTGACAAAAGCTTCCTGGCTCTCTCTCTCAGTTGCCCAAAGTAATATAAGCCAGCATAACGGGGGGGGGGGGGGGGGGGGGGGGGGGGGGGGCAAGGACCTTTGGACGCCCCACTCTCAGACTCCGTCCTGCAGCCTATTTTGACGGGAGTTAATTGCCTGTGACTGAGAGGCGGACAGGGGTCTGAATCATCCAAACAAGCATTTCATTGAGTTAGAAAGAGGGGGGGTATGCTTTGGGAGTGCAATAGGGTAAAGAAGGGAATGGACCTGTGATAAAAGTGAAAACATATTAGGTTGTTCTGAACCTCGTTGCCCTCAGCAATAAAACCGCCCCATATCCCTAAAGGACAGATTATGCCATTTTAAGAGCACCTGCTCCCCTTCGGTTTATACTTCGGCACATTTGAGGAATCATTCAGCTGTTATGGAATCTTGATGCAAGATATAAACTCTGTGCTGCTGTGCTGTGGTGCTACCACAAGAACCCCGCCCCCTCTCCCCCCCCCCCCACCCCCCCACCCCCCAGCAGATTGAGCAATTTGCAGTCTTGAATTGCTTCCATACTCTTCTTCTTTTTAAACCAACGCTGGAAACGTGCTAGAGCTAATCAGGTAGCCATGGCAGCAAGCTACTGTTTCCAACAACATGCCGCTGGTCCAAGAGGGAGAAAAAAGTGTCAGCCTGACTGCAGCAGCACTACAGAGTGTTTCATAGCAGTGGACAACAATGACACATTGTATGGAGGGAGGGGGAAAGAGAGAGAACAAAACCCAGATACGTCTACGCTAGAATTTAGCATCCGGTGGCTTATGAGATTTTAATTAACTACATGATTGCATAACCCCTTTTTTTGAGTAGGAGGGTGAGCGTGTGACGTGTGCATGTGTGTGTGATGGAATGGAGAGGAAATTAAGACTACAGGGGAAAACTGAGGAAGAGGAGGATGAAGAGAGATGGAGGAGGAATAGAGACTGACGGAAAGAATTGGGCCTTAGAAAAATGGGGAGAGAAAAAAATTCACAACCATTTTCTGTGATGTCTGGGATAAGTAGGGCGAGAAAAGGTTGCATAACATGAACTGCCTTATTTACACTTTTAAACACTGTTTACGAAGGTTTTGAGGACCATTAAAGGCGCAATACCACAAAATTCCAAATGACTGGCAATAAAGGAGCCAACAAATGTACATTAAGATAGCATCGTGGCAGAGCTTGGCGGTTGGTCAAGCACCGTTCTGATTTGATGCCAGAGCTTTCTTGGCCTGCCGAGGCATTCCTGCCACGCCATACAGCTTCTGTGGCTCTGGTATTACACAGCAGAGAACAGACCGAGGCACTGTACGAGTGGGTAAACAGCCCTCCGACTGTTACGCACGCAGAAAAATATACATTTATTTCCAGACAGATATTGTTTAACTTTTCAATTCTATATGATTCGACTATAAAGCAAAAGGTCTGCGAAGGGTGGTCTGAGAGAGGCAGCCTCCACTCAATGAAGAGAAAGAGCTGAAAGGAGGGAAAATAGGCGATGCCTGCCAACCTGTGTTTTATTAGTTTGAAATCAGCCACCCACGACACAGCACAGAATGTGCAAACATCCACCGGAGATATTCCACAGGCAGCAGTATGGTAAGAAGCACAGACCACATTCAAAATTGAAGGTGTATAAACATAAAAAAAGAATGGGGACAGTTTAAATTGTGAAATAGTGATCAATACAGATCAAGTATGGTGTTTTGATCAAATATTTCTCTCCATGTCTTTATATTGGCCAATAATACGCAAGAAGACACAAAGCTGGTACAAGTTCCACAGCCATGACTACTGTCTTATTGCACATCTTCTGAGCAAACAAAATCCATCCAAGACTCGCCTTCCTCTCACAGCCAAGAAATCTGCATGCACTAAGGAAACCAGACGCCTTTGATTATGTGAACCCTGCTGGACACTAAAATATTAATCTGGTTAATCAAACTTTGCCGTGCCTAAAAAAGGATCTTGGGGTGAATTAAGAGAACACGAGGCAGTGTGCTTAATTTTGGCTTTAATGAACATACACCTACCACCCACCCAGCCTGGACCAAGCACATGCCCCCAGGTCGGCTTGGGTCCAGACCTATTCACCGGCTTCTCACCTTACTGCCACGGCGGGCGGCGGCGCCTGCCAAGCATAACATCTGGCTATGGAGGAGTGAGTAAACCTCTGCCTCAGCGACTGGGGCCGAACAATGGGCCTGTCTTTGCCCCCGACTACCCCCCCCCCTGCCCCCCAGTCTGTGGTTTGAGCTGGGGGGCAAGGTGGAGCTGAAGCAGAGTTGTCTAGGTGACTGGCAGACAAACCCACACACGTGTGTGTGAGCATGTTTTCACACACACACACACACACACACACACACACACACACACACACACACACACACACACACACACACACACACACAGTAGTCCAAAGCTTAATGCCTTTAACAACGCTGTAGCCCTATGTATAAACCTAAAAGTGTTGAGGATTTCCAATAATTCATCTTTAGTTGAGAAAAGCAAAGGGATATGTGGATACGTGTGTGGGCTGCATTTTACATCAATACTCATTCCTTAAATAGTCTTTCATGACCGATCTCACAAGCCACTTGGTCCCAAACAATCGTGTGATTCAAATGTGATATCTGAACCATAATCCGGAAAACTCCCATCGACTATCTTTCTCTAAATCTTCCTGGACAGTTGGGGATCATGACAACTTGTTTAAGTCTATCCGACCTGGCCCCGGGAGTAGATGCTAGATACGGTGCCGATGTTCAAGCCAAGTTCTTGACTTGGACTGTACTCAATTTGGTTCTTCGTCTGTATAGCCCAACTACTGCGATCAGCACCCAGCACGGATGCCAGGCGCAAGCTACTACAAGGATTAAATGGTATTGGATGCATTTGCTTTGGTCACAGTAATGGACACGCGTTTGTGTTGCCACTCCGGGGTTTATCACTGTAGACATAAACATAATAATGTGTGTTTTTAGTATCAACTATCTTTATTGGACCGAAAAACGACTGTTAAAAAAAGACTGACTCTGTTTCTGCTACATGTATGAGGTGATACAGTGCCCTCTACATTCGGCTGCTGGAATGACGACATTTATTTTATGCTCAATGAAATGGAATAATTCAATCGATGTCGAAAAACGATATTATGTGTCAGATCACGGTATACATTGAAGGTTCCCATGAATATGACAACGTGGGCTATACAACATACCAAAACACTAACACATAAGGCTACCTAAGATATAGCCTAACTTCAAATTGACAATGACAAACGGTCGTGTATCGATTATGGTCAATGGACTGCATTTATACAACGCCTTTCTAACCAGTAGCCACTCTAAGCGCTTTACAATATTGCCTCACATTCACCCATTCATGCACACATCCACACACCGACGGTGGAGTCAACCATGCAAGGAGACAGCCACCCAGGTAGGGTGAGGTGGCTCAGGACCACCTCGACACCCAGCTGGGAGGACCCGGGGATCGAACTAGCAACCTTCCGATTACCAGCCAACCCGCTCTACCTCCTGAGCCACATGCCGGCGCTTATATGATGTGCTTTAATCGATGACTGCCAGCGACAACGCTAGCTTAGCAGCATCACATTATATAAAAGGATGTTTGATCCTGTTGCGATATTGCGACATTAAACGGCCAATGGGGAGAAATGGAACGTTCATTAAACCTCCAATGGGGAGACATGAAACGTTCAATGCTGTCAATCAGGGTGTCTCGTGGAGCTTGATTGACATTTTACGCAGAGGAGTAAACAGCGTCATAAGCACTCGAGAGAAGGCTGGCAAAGTAGAGACGATAAACACCCAACAGGTCCATGAATACGCTTGAAAAATCCGCCCCAATCATAAATACGCTTGAAAAATCAAGGTAAAAATAAATGGTGCGCCTGGTCATAATGTGGAGCCCATGGTTTATCCGCGTCCGTTGCCAGTGAACGCTGTGTCTGTGGACACTGGACACAACGGAGCTAAACGTTTATATAATAAACATACCGTTATACCGCTTTCCAGCACACACAAAAAATAGCAAACTCACCGAGTGGCTTCATTTGAGACATGTAATGGTTGCTCGATAATAATCCCTTGCTGCTGTCACCATCAAAATAGGATCAAAGCCGCGAGGTGGTCGGAGCCGGAGCCGAGGTCGGTGGCTGCCTCAGCGATCCCTGTTCATTCCGCCGCTGTACACACACAGCGAATGATAGTGGTGAGGAAACGGTCTGACAAGTCGGTCAAAACAGCAGCAGCAGCACCACGCCTCCGCCCTTAAAGGCACCGCCATCGATGATGACAAATCTCCCCCTCTTCCCTCCATCTTTCTCTCTCCCTCTTCTCTCTTTATGTATGGGTAGGCTATGTAAGTGTATGCTTTTTTTTTTTTTTTTTACTTCATCTTTATTCTATTATTTACAAGAGAGACCCGGTGGAAGCACAAATGTACATCAACAAACGTTGTATAAAGCCTTCCTATAAGCAGACCCCACTTAACTTATTGGTATTTTAGGTCAGGACCATATAACTTGGGAGTTAAACTATTTAAAGTGGAGACAATGAGTTGTTATAATTAACTAACTCCACCTCACATAGCCAAAGATAGTGACCATGTTCATTGGTTCCGATTTATTCAATAACCTAAACAAATATGAAGGAGTAATGCTGACGACGGATAAGGATTGTAAATAATCGTTGTTTATTTGAGCTCTTTGCTCTTTGCTCTTTACTCTTTGTGTGGCTATAATCAGGTCATACTAGTCAATCAAACATTCAATAGGGCATGGGTACTTACACATATATACAATAAACACAAATGCAGTCAAAGAATTAGACACTTCTACAAGACCCAATACACTGTGTCGGAATGGTCTGGCTGACTTAACCAGACTATCCTATTGTATAGTATTAATCTCATAATGAACCCACATGCCATTGTGAGTAGTGACTCCACCACCACAAGGAGATGTAAAAAAAAAAAAAAAAAGGCTTTGCAGCAGCATAATGTTCATTTGAGAAAAAGGAAAATATCCATGCCAACCCAATCCAATTGCTGCTCATCATATTAGGTGAAGAGCATTTATGCAAACGACAAGCAAGTATTTTTGTTTGAGTAAAAGTAAAAAAGTCCCCAGAAAAACAATAGGTTTAGTAAAAATACTGTTCTAAACAAACTGTAATGTAAAAAGGTGAGAGTAAAGGGTAAAAGTTATCCACCAAGTAGGTTATTTATATTATTATTGTCAAAGGTGAAAGAACTTGTTCATCACCATGACCGTAAAATAAATAATAAAATACCTTTTATTCTCCGCAGTCCACAACGTCAGACATTTCTTGTAGTTGTTAAGGTTAATGTTAATGTAGTGAAATAACAGCATTTGTCAGTACAAGCAGCCAAAAAATGATGATTGTTATGTGATCATTTTGTATAATAAAGCTGGAAAATGACACTTGGATGGGAAGGCTTTCCCCTCTAGAAATCTTCTGATGCCATACCCTTCTCTTAAAGCTCTCGTATAAAGCTGATTCCTAAAGCGTTGTTCGCTGTAAATAACAGGAGTGACAGGACAGGAAATCACAGCACACTCGGAGCCGAACAAGATGTGGGTCAGCTTCCTGGGAGAGATTTGGCCCAGGCACGGCTGGAAAGCGTATATGGATAAAATGAAGGATATTGAACAAAACAATGTACATGGTTAAAAATGGGCACACACTCACACAATCACAATAGCCCTTCTGGCTTCCGATTCAAACATATTTTAATCTACATTTTTTCAGAAGGCTTCTTTTTTATTATTCAAAATTAAAAACCCCAAAATGAATCAATCGAATCAGCATTAATAACACATGTCGCAGATGTTTGTTTTCTTCTGTGTGTCAGGGACAAACTCTAGACAAGTAAGGAATCAGGACATCCTTCATGGTGTTTAGGAAGATCTCCTTTTACCACAAAGACACTGGAAGAGGAAGAAGGATTGGTGGTGCAGCACAGAAGGCCTTGATGCCTTGGTGCCATCATCGCCTTTTCCAGAGTGGAGTGGATGGCGGCTGAAGAAGTCAAGGAGTGAGGAGTCGAATGCATACGGTGAGATTCACACTCCTATGCATGTCCATTTGAGTGATGCTAGGAAATGGAGATATGGTAATGAGGGAGCCACCGAGAAGGGAAACTACTTCATGCATTCCAGGTGACAAATTCCCTTCCAAGTTGCAAGAGTTATTGGCTGTGTTAATCCACACTGTAATGCCCCTGTCCACTTGATGGAGGGCATTCAACAATGAAGGCCTTAAAGAAAACAGAGTGGGTCACGCACACAGTGCACACTTTCAGTTTACAGTAGGCCTAAAGTGAACAAAACATGTGGAAATACCACTGATGATTGTGCGCGAAGCATGGAAAGGAGGGCAGAGAGCACAGCCAGTCCAGAGCAAGCGTAGTGTCCTGATGATAGGGATTCTTCTCGTGGATGTGTCAGGCAGCGGAAGAAATATTATATTAATATGGCAGGAAGGAAATGTATCCCTGGAAATTAGCATCTGTTAGGTTAGAGCCAATAAAGATAGCTAGACACTGAACACATGACTGTATGGAAAACAAGACGGACTCGGATGGAAGGATGTGCGGATAAGGTTGATTGCTGAATAATGGGACAGGATCTTACAACATTGAGGGTGTTTTCTGATTTAATTTACTCAGTTTGTTTTTCCTCTCATACCTGGCATTCTGACCTGGCATGGGGGGGAGTGGGCTGCTTTGCCGAGGGGCCCCCACCATTGTCCAATAAACAGTGCAATGTGCTGGTTGGGGATATTCAGGTTTGCTTCAAAAGGATCATAAGTGGGTTAGTATACTGGTGCTGACACAGGCAGGGAAACGCACGCAAACACACATGGATACTTATATTCTATATACTTCTACCTCTACCTTTATTCTTCAGTAACCTCACCCTCTCAACCAACAACCACACACACACACACACACACACACACACACACACACACACGCACACGCTTGCACGTTTGCACAACACTTGGATAGTGCAACGTGCAGATCCATTTAGACTTTTCTTAGCTTGAGTCGCCCCTAGATTGACACGAAGTAAGCAACAATGGTATGGTTATCTGTCCTACACTCTCGACTGACCTCGTCACTGACCCTATCTCTACATGTTATATCTTTTCCCTTCAAATATTTTCTCACTTGACAGAGTTTATTGAAAGATCTGCAGGATGGTGCTCCATTCAGTTAGGCCTTTGAGTGATATGACCTTAATTTGCTGATAGTCTCTCTCTCTCTCTCTCTCTCTCTCTCTCTCTCTCTCTCTCTCTCTCTCTCTCTCTCTCTCTCTCTCTCTCTCTCTCTCTCTCTCTCTCTCTCTCTCTCTCTCTCTCTCTCTCTCTCTCTCTCTCTCTCTCTCTCTTGTATCTGATTCACTTGTTGCAGTGTAATGGAGCTGTCCTGTTTATGGTGGAAACATATTCATGTTTGTGCACGTGTATTGGTTAACACAATATTTGGTCAACAGTCTAAAGCGAGTTGTCTCATACAGCATGCACTTGTGATGTTGTGTGGCCTAATTGACAGTGGCACGTAGCCAATACATCAATAAACATATAGGACGCAACGGAAATAAGCTTCTCTTCCCCGGCTGTGCTGTCCCGAATAACATTTTCCAATAGAAGTATTAAAATATCTAAAAGTCTATTTTGGAGAAAAATATGTTGTTGTTGAAGTATATTCTATTTTACTAAATTTGAATTAGTACAATTAAAATGAGTTAGTACAATTTGTACAATTTGTAATACGTTATGAGTAATTTGTTTTTACTATATGACCTTTGAGTTACACAACCAAGTGGTCAATACTTTCGAAACTGTAACTTGAATGCTGAGGCCAAATATATGGATTCCAACTCACCTCACTCCCCATGTTTCAAACGGGGAGACACAATACTAAGCTTGGCCCTGAATCAACGCTCTCTGGAGTCACATATCTCTGAGGGTGAGCCAGAGGTAGCCGTGAACTAGCCTATGGACATAGCTTATTGGCATGAGACACCAACAGGGGCTGAGCGAAACAAAAGCTTCTCCAGATAGCACAGTACAGCACTGCTGGCAGGTATTTCATCTGCAACTGGTTTTACCTCTCTGCCCCAAGCGGAGGTATTTGATTTTAGATCCCTTTCCAAAGCCACTGCAGCAAACTTTAAAGGGTGGTTCTCCAGTCTGATTGCCTCCTTACAGTTAACCAGAGAGCATTCCTGTGATGGTTACATAACAACATATGTGCTGATGTGCCACCGACCGAGCCAGAGAATTCATCATCAAAACAGAAAAAAAGTGTGGGAGGGAATAGATTTACTAATCGACTTTCAGACTGTAGCAGGGTTGTTTTTCTCACTACTACATTTGTCATTCTTATGTCTCTCAAGCTACTTCACAACCTTTTTGTTAGTTTTTTTTACTTTTTACTATTTCACTTTATGTTTGAAATATAAATAAACTCTTCTTACTTTCATCACACTTGTTTCTCTGTTTGTATCCCTCCTCCTCTCCAGGCATGACAGCCGAGCTTGTCCACTCTGTGGGCTCAAGCTAACCAGAGTTTATTCTATTTATACCATGCAGTTAGTGAGAGGAGTTAAGCGCCATGTGCCCTCTTCAGACCAGAGACTGTCTCAGAACCTGGTCTGTAGTCCCATGCCTCAGACCGCCTCAGATGGCTAGGATGGAGAAGAAGGAACGGAGGCAGGATAAAGAGAGACAAGAGAGACAAATGTGGACTTGAGTGGCTGTGTCCTATGAAGGCCAGCAGACATTAACACCACAAACTCTGTGGAAGAGTGACATTGGTGCAATTCAATGTTTGTTTCATATTGTCAACATCTTATGACCACTTCCCAATGACAAGACCAAAGGGCTGTCATTTGTGGTTTTATTGTGGATATTGACCATCTGTAGAATGTTGCTCTCAGTGATAAGCGAGTGGTGACTAAGCCTCCGTAAGTAAAGGGCTGATTATGTTCCCACGTTCACGCAACGCAATGACCACGCAGATGCTTCAACGCAGTCGTGAACCTTTATGGTTCTGCGTCAGGTTTTAGTGAGCGGACCAATCACAGCCCTTGCGGCTGCGTCGCCTCAACGGAAGGTGACTATTTTTGGGAAGTGCATGTCAGGCCCTTGCAGTGGACGCAAGGAGGGTCCACAAGGACGTAAGGGGTCCGTAACCCCTTTGCGTTGCGTGAACGTGGGACCATAATCAGCCCTTTAGTTGCATTTATCGAGATTATTGAGACCAATGTGTGTGAGAAAGTCACGGTGTGTGTGCATGTTCTCTCTTGAGTGCTGCTGTACACCAATAGGTGAGTTTAAAGTACTAAGAAGAAACACAAACATACAATAATAATTGCCAATGCGGCAGCAAGCGTAATGGCTTAATGTACCTGTAGCAATGTGCATGCTACACTCTACCTAGATGCCTTTAACTGTGCTCCTCCAGACAAGAACGTAGGGTGGGGGTTTTGAAAGACGGTTTATTGTATGGTTTGTAGTCAATGATATATGACCACAGTGCTCCATGCTGCCATGAAGGATATTTCCTTGAGTGTGTGTTGATGGTAGGTTTAACCTGTGCACATTGATTTCTCAATACACCTGCAAACAGCTGTGAAGTCTCACCCAGCCCCAGTCTGACTTGGGCCAGGTGAGGCTGCTTGAACCAGCCATATCATCCACACACACGCCACAGTACCTTATGCCACAATGACTTTAAATATGTTTCTGCCTAAAATAACATGGAACAGGTGGGAACGGATTTGTTGTACATGTCAGTTTTTTTGGCCTATAATGTGGTTGTTCTAGCGAAACAATATCTGAAGACATGCATGCTCACCTATGTGAGGATTTAATTATGTAGAACTGTTTGTAGAACTAAATTGTCAGTTTATTACACTGAAAACAGTGTGTGCTTACTTGTTATTATAATATCTTTTTTACTTTTGCACTGTTCTGGATTCCATTCAGAGGGTCGCTGCCTCACATAAATATAATTTCAGTGCGTTTATTGAAAGATCTGTACTCAATTGTACAGAAATGAAACCAAATCATTTCTGAACAAACAATACATCGCTCCGCCTCATACTTGATCAACTGCCTCCTGCAATTGCTTACAGAAAAACAAACATTTCATCAAATACTCTAAAATGTCACTCCTTCCAGCTCATCCCACAATTCGGCCCAAAATATCCATTGTTATTTATAATTAATTTCTAAACACTGCTTTGATGCATATACAGTATTTCAGGAATGCAGGAACCGTCCATTATGCCTGGGCCTAGCTAGTTGTTTTGCCAACCCCTCCCCTCCCAACCTCTCGCGCTAAGCTTCAGAGCTAAGGACAAAGCCAAAGCCCCAGAAGAATTCCCTTGGACTCAGCCATGGACCAGAACACTGAGTTTGTTGAGTGAGAAGGGTTGTAAAATGAACCGTAAAAACGGCCATTGCATCCAATGCTGGTGAGTGCCTAAGATAGACCCAGCCCATTAAATCATTGAATCATGTAGTTGTATTGAAAGTGCTATTTTATTAAAGTGATTTGTGATATGATCATGTTCCTGTGTCAACATCACGGCTCTGCATATCCTGATCGGACACACGCACGCACGCATGCACGCACGCACGTACACACACACATACAAAAAGAGCATATACAGGCATTCCTTTTACTACATAGTAACATGAAAAAAACACCACCACACACACACTGGTCACAGTGCACAAAGCAGACAGGCCTGTGGCAGAGTGTGCTGACTAGACAACCTGGATGACAAACTCCCTCTGTCGCCATTGAACCAACCAACCAATAACCATCGTGGCAAAACAAGTCCCTGGCGGACATAACTCTGTTACAAACCACCAAAACGAATGCTGGCTTGGGCCTTGTTTGTATGCACTAATGTTAGAATATTATATTATACTACTCATTTCCCCAGTAGGACTATGTAGTTAACTGTTGACGTGCAGGAAATACAGATGTTACTAAGGTCATGTGTTCCCATGGAATGGAGATAGACGGAACCGTGCTTGTGTGTGTGTGTGTGTGTGTGTGTGTGTGTGTGTGTGTGTGTGTGTGTGTGTGTGTGTGTGTGTGTGTGTGTGTGTGTGTGCGTGCGTGCGTGCGTGCGTGCGTGCGTGCGTGCGTGCGTGCGTGCGTGTGTGCGTGCATGCGTGCGTGCGTGTGTGTGTGTTACTATTTTGAAGTAACTCACGTGACAGTTCTCAAACAGTCGAAGACTGTCTCTCTTGTTGGGACATTGGTTAAAGAAGCATCACAGCCACTAAGCTTCTGTGGCTGACACACTCACACACACACACACACATACACACACACACGATGGAATCTATCTAACCTCAATCACCAAGCGACTGAGAAGAGGCTGGTTATCTAAGGCCTCGTCTTCCCGTACTCTGTAATAATGGCCAGGCCAGATGAAAACCACATAGTGTTTAAAGAAGAGGACCCAGACTCCTCTTCATAAGGAATTGATTAGGCTGGAACATCAAAAGAGGATACTGTTTACTGCTTTATGGACCGGGCAGTACTGTGTTTGTACAAGCATGCACATGCGAGCATACACACACACACACACACACACACAAGCATGCACACAAGCGTGAAAGCCGACACACGTGTGTGTGTGTGTGTGTGTGTGTGTGTGTGTGTGTGTGTGTGTGTGTGTGTGTGTGTGTGTGTGTGTGTGTGTGTGTGTGTGTGTTACAGTGTTTGCATGGTTCCTGTTGTGTTAGCTTGTTATTATCATCCCCAACGGACAAACCCACATTTGAACTGTCTGTTAAAAGACGAAATTGTGTACACTGCATGCTAGTTTCTGCCTACACTCACACACAGCCATGCCTGAATGCCGCCGATGCTAATCACATCCTGTATTTGAGTAAGAGGCAGGTCCTTATTCAGACACTGAAGTGTCAACTCAAGTCTTGGCAAAGAGCACTGAAGAAAAGTTGGTTTTGGTTTTGTTATCGATGCTGTCATTATTTTTGCCTAATAGTTTTGAAGTTTTGAAGTTCTGAAACGTATTCTACTAGAAATAAATCTGTCCATGTAGATGTTTGTATACCTCTGCTTTGAATCTGATTAAATAGTCTAACTGTAGGTGTGTCTGGCACACATGTATGTAAAGGCATTTGGGTGTGAGGTTAATATATCGTCATCAAAGTTGACTCCTGAACAGGATTCAATGTTTCTCATCTCAAGTGTGTAATATGATGATTGTTACTAATTATCTGAAGAATTTGTATTTTCTAGTATTGTGATTAAGGTTCTGAATTACTATGCATAGTCTGTATGTGTGTGGAACTGGGTATCAATTATGAAACACACTGAATGATTCAAGTATTCTTAATCTGTCCACCATCACCTGTCCTCCTCCTTATGACGAATGGCTGCAGATAACCAGGATAGCATTCCACCATAAACATCATGGTATCGTCATGGTAAAAAACGACAGATCTGCTATTCACCTGTTGTGTGCTAACATGCCCTGTGTCCACCTCATATTGATGTTGTCTTGCAAATCTGTCATCATGAAACTGAAACACAACGATTTGTACTGTGACATAAAAGCCATAACAGTACTGTTATGTACTGTTATGGCTGGTCACAGTGCCAAGTGCAAAGTGCCAGTGCAAAGTGTCAAAAGAATCGAAACAAGCCCTAGGCCCAGCCCAGGACTGTGTTGACAGCATGTTTTCTTCAGTGCAACTCAAGGGAATAGATTGAATTAGTCTGTGTAATTGCACTCTAGATGGAGCAGTTGGCTATAGTTCACTTTATGACTGTGAGGGGCACTTGAAACGAAAGCTTGGTGTTGAAGGATATATAATATGCATAAAGTGAAACCTGATAGTCATGGAAAATATTACAAAGAACTACAGTATGAGAACAAGATCATCCATTACTGGTAGAACAGGTTTTAAATCAGAAAGCAAAAGTATAGAGCAAGTATGTGTCTTATAACAACAACTGCCATTGTTTTCTGTGTAAAGGTATGTCACCCTTCAGTAGGTTCTATAAAACATTTCGTTTGGTGTTCATTTCTTTAAATTATGGATGAGATGACTTTGAGGTTGACTTAAAAATCTGATATTTTGTACGTTTTATACAGTGATTAACTGTACACACGGATTAGAAGTATTTTGAGATGGGATGCCTAATAATAGAGTCCATGATTCTAGTCAACTGATATTGACACTAATGGACAAGATGGATTAATTAATATTTTGGTTAGAAATGTCAGTTGGCTAGAACGTCTAGAAACGCTAAAGTGAGGCAGTGAGAAAGCTAGTAAGCTGAAGTGGTTTGATGTACGGAATACAAACAACACCCACACAGTACTATCGTCCTAAAAGAGTGTCCACATTGGCCTTATTGCATAACACGGAAGGTTCGAAAACGCAAGAGGATCTGTGGGGAATGTGGGTCTTGTGCATGATAGCCCATGTGGAGAGACCTCTACAAATCACACATCACTTTAAACTCATGCGTTAGCAGCACAACGCTTCTCCTCACATGGGCATGCTCCCCTGTAGCAGAGACGGCTGTTTAGGTTATCCTGATAAGCTATGTGTGGAATTTCCCCTTCTAATTCGATAAATTCTGAAAATGTTTGCGTAGCGCAGCAACAAGGCTTGAGGGCATCAGGCGACACATGGAGAGAAGAGGAGCTGGTTCAACAGATCTTAAATGCTTTGTGAGATGTGAAAAACACAGAATTATTATTGTCATGTATGGACTATTGTTCTTTTTAAATTTTGAATTACATTTCACATTTTGTTCATGTTTCACATATTCAAATAAGGAACTGACCTCTTTTCAATTATGAAAACCACACAGCCACCCACAACTGACCACATCCGCACACACATATACATACGTGGGCAATATAGTTTGAGCCACACACTCGTATAAGTCTTATTATATGCATTTGCATGTAATTTCTCTCACACTTAAATCAAATTATCCACTTTGAGGCACAAAGGTAAGACCGCACACAAGCATACACTACAACCATTTTACATAGACAAAACACACACACACACACACACACACACACACACACACACACACACACACACACACACACACACATATATAGGAAAATATAAAAAAACATGCACCATTCCAAAAAAGTAACACTGGTTAAAACATATACTTACTGGAAGACTGAGTTAGGCCTCCTGGTAGGTTATATTTGGGCTGCTAACATACTTCAGGTTGGATACCAGAAACAGTGGGGAACTCACTGAAATGAAAGAGAGAGGGAACAACACAGTTAGGGCAACACACAGAAAAGTAGCAATTTGGTAAAATAACAGATCACTCTGCACTATAGAGGCAAAGGTGGATCTATTTTTTCCTATAGCTTTGTATCAATCCTATAGGAGAAGTATGTCTTATATATATAAATATAAAACCTACCCATTACATAACCCCTAATTGCCTTTGCGGCCATCACTCAATGACATTTTCTACAGAGGGATTCAAGACCTATTAGACATGAATCATGACGAGTGTCATCAAATTGGTGAGAGACCAAAGTGGGCCAAAGAAAGAAAGAAAGATTAAAACGGCTGCCTGGATGATCACAGGGTGGAGGGTGGGGAGGTTGTGGTGATTGCAGGCTGGTAAGTGACTCTACAAGACCCCCACCCCCCCCAGCATTCCTGGGAGTCTATATTTGCCTAGGCCTTCTTAGACCAATATGAGTGAACCCTGTTCAACACACTTTACAAGGCTTGTGCTATCCCATACAATAGCAATCCACCGAAGCTATTGTGAAGATATCCCACACACATCTCTAGTTGCACTCACAGAGTTAGCGTGACCTTAGACAACGGGCCAAATAGATTATGAAACTGAGCACCACACGTTATAGCCACAGGCTGATAACAACCACCGTTGGGTGCCCCAGCCCCCCCCTGTAGTGATAGGAGTCCTGACTATTACTGAGACATACAAATGATCTAACACATTTGCGTAATCTGCTGAACACAGGGTTGCCTATGTCAAAACATGGCACCTTTCGCCTTGCCTTAGGTCAAACTGTTACAGGGCCAGATTCCACGATACCATAGGCACGGCCAGCTAAATACGCAGAACATTACCAAGATATCATCATCATATCACCAGATATGGCAGACAACTCTCAGTCTAAGCTGTGGAAATACACAGCTCCTACCAGAGGAGGAGCCACCTGTATAAATACGCACACACACCCTAGATCGGTGGACAATTGGAGTGGCTCATTAGACGAGTGGTTTGAATCTCCCTGTTCACATGCTTAGACCTACTGTAGCCACTTGCCAGACGGTGCTTTCTATCTTACTTGAATAAACGGTAAACTCAACTGAAGCCTCATCCTTGAAAAGATCATGGCACAATCAACAAATACTTTGGCTCAAGTACTGTTTGACTGTTACAAGAAACTTTTTTGAACTGCTATGATTTTCAGGTGCTTACTGTAGGCCTACTGAACCTACTGTTTAATTATATAAGGGGACTTGTATTATTATATTATAAAGCAAATGTTCTACTTTATACTTAATCTTCCTCAAAGTACTCTGTATTGGTTTTTACTAAAAGGCTTCGTCATGATAAGCTACACACAATTATTATTTTTTAAATGATTAACAATGGAAGGATAGCAAAAGGCAGAACTGGATGATCCACATGGTGACCTCATGGGTGAAGGACACATGAGTTCATGATGAGGTCAGGAAGGTGATGCTGATTAGGTCATTTTACTTAATACTAATACTAAATCAAGTATTTGAATATGTTTGCCAGTGTAGAAAGTTTAATTACATCATTACTTTTCCCGCTACAAACCTAGGGTGAGCAGACGCTTTCTTGGGACATAACCATGGCCTGCCATTTGCTGGAGCTTGGGGCATCTCCTGTCCCTGTTTAAAAAATGGAATTAAATATGAATGTTTTTTAATGGCAAGGGTTCTAGCTTGCTCATAAATGTTTTAGACAGTTGGTAATTAGCTTCAAGTGAAATTGATAGCCTGTGAAAACTTGCTTTCACAACTTGTTCGATATTCTTTTGTCCATCAATGTTTGTTCCCTTTGTCTTCTGAATATTAAGAGAGGTTGCACCCGTTTACATTATGAGTAAGCATTATTGACTTTGCATGTGTGGGAAGTGCCTGCAGTGCTTTGAGCTCTTTAGTCTATGAGCTCTATGACTCTATGAGTCACAACTGTCACTGAACCTGCTATGACCTTGTCTTGCTGGAAGCTATTCTCAAACACCTGAGTCTTATATCAACACAAAATAGAAATACTGTGACCTACATAAATAAGCTTACTAACTGTCGAACACACTTTCTACAAGTACAGATCATCATGCATGTATAAACACACTCACACACACACACACACACACACACACACGCACACACGCACACACGCACACACGCGCACACACACACACACACACACACACACACACACACACACACACACACACACACACAACCACTTGCATGTACAGAAACGCACACACACTCACACGCTTATGCACAGCCGTGCACATGCATGAGCTTACTGACTGTCGAACACACTTTATACAAGCATATATCATCATGCATGTATAAACACACACACACACACACACACACACACACACACACACACACACACACACACACACACACACACACACACACACACACACACACACACACACACATGCGTGCACGCACATGCACAAAGAGTAACACGGTCCTATGGGCCACGTGACCCGCCTCCTAGCAACAGCGTCCAACAAAACAACCTTGCCGCTGCTCAATGATTCAAACCTAGCATGGTTAACAACATCAATTCGACTGTTTAGTATCCCAAATCTCTGATCCGATGGCCGGCATGGCAGAAAAAGGAACGGTGAAAGAGACGATACAGATATTTGCTCGTGTGAAACCCACCCGGGAGGAAACAAGTAAGGTAAGAGTGGGGCCAACGTGGTCGCATAGTTTGAAACACCTCCACCTCTCTACAAATAGTCAACATTAACACGTGTGAACAATCCATGACGGTAACACTTTTATTGGTTAATGGTAAATGGACTGCATTTATACAGCGCCTTTCTAACCAGTGGTCACTCAAAGCGCTGTTGCCTCACACTCACCCATTCATGCACACATCCACACACCGACGGCGGAGTCAACCATGCACGGCGACAGCCAGCTCGTCTGGAGCAGGGAGGGTGAGGTGTCTTGCTCAGGGACACCTCGACACTCAACTAGGAGGACCCGGGGATCGAACCAGCAACCTTCTGGTCAACCCGCTCTACATCCCCACATGCCGCCCCCCTTAATAGCGTTTAGTTCGCTGCATGCCTCCCATTGCCACGCTCAGTCGCTCAATGTTCAGAAGTCGTAGGGATGCACAGCAGGTGAGCGCCCTGAGGTGGTGACGTCCCCCCTGTTATTCAGTTCCTGACGATAACATATCAGATGCCATCTGATGCCAGATGCCACTGATTCAGATGGCATCCGGACACTATGTGAATAAAAATGCGTTTTTGGCTGAGCGTTAACGAGAGGGGGCGTGTTATCGCCATGGTTACGACTCACGCCCACTTGATGATAGTTTTTTTTGTAGTTATTGTGTATGAGCGTTATAAGCGATGTTGTGTATGGAGGGGGGTTGTGTGTTCTTATCAGTGCTCTCTGAAATCGTAAACATATGTCTGAACATATGTTTCCAGGCCAAACATGACAGATAGGAGGGTTCAATAATGCCCAACCTCTTCTCCACCGTTTGTGGTGAAGTGAAAGTATTGATTCTGTATCATGATTCATGTCGTTTGTTTTCTTACTCCCAGAGGAATGGTAAGGGCCCTGTTGAGTGGAGGTCATTTGCGGGGCTTGTCTGCCGTGCGCTCAATAACACTTTTCATTCACTTTTTTAAGTTATGATAAATTAGAATCAGAATCAGAATCAGCTTTATTGGCCAAGTATGCACACATACCAGGAATTTGACTACATACAAACAAACATGATACACATACATATGCACACAATATAGAAATTTCCCACATAGGGAAGATATAGGCTGCGTGCCATGGGACACAGCACAAGTAGCTGTATTAAAAAATGTATTCATTTTTTAATATATTTTATAAATACTTCTGAAAGAAGTCTATATCCACAAACATCCAGCCCTGTGTCAAGGTCAAAAATACTTCTGAAAGAAGTCTATATCCACAAACATCCAGCCCTGTGTCAAGGTCTATTGACTACCATATTTCGGCTAGTTGAGGTTGCAGTGATATATAGCCCTGGTGGCCACCATGCAATTGCACCCACAATATAACTCTTTTCTCCATTCTTTGGTCAACAAGAATCTATCTATACTCCCAGATACACCGCAGATACACACACAAACATACACATGCACTATTTCCACATACATGCATTCCTTGCTGCAATACAATTTATCCACCACTTTGCAAAAGTAGAATTAATGATGTCTGTTCACTGCTAAATAAACATCCATGTGCTGCACATTCTCAGTCCGAATAGGATTAAACCAACGTTATTCAGGCATACATATTGTATCATAACAGCATCATCTAACAGTGACTGCACATGTATTTATATTAATTTGAAATGGTCTTGCATAACATGCAAAACAAATGATTTGCGTATGGATGCATTATTTAGAGGGAAAAGCATTATGTAAAGATGGCTTTAGTCTCTATGTCTGGCTATTCTCTCTGGCTCCCTCAGGTGTACTCTGTGAACAATGACGAGGCAGCAGGTGCTTCTGTGGAATTTGTGGTACCCAAAGACCTGGTGGATGGTTACGTTAACAACAAACTGGAGAACTACAAATTCAGGTCTGTTTATTTTACAGCAGTTTTGTTTTGGTCTACTCGCTCTCACTCCCAATACAGCTTTTTGAAACACAGAGTCCAGGATAAGTTTGCCAAAAATTGGCTTGTAGCGCTTGTAAAAAAAAAAGCGCTACAAGCGCTACAAGGTCTTGTAAAAAAAAAAAAAAAATACACAGCTTTGCAAAAAATAAGTTTGGTGGTTATGGACACGTTTTCGCCCCAAGGAAGGTGGTGTGTAGCAAACTGAAATGGTAGTGGTTGCGTAAGTTCTCTTTCCCATGAATAATTCATCCAGCGAGCCTGTCATAGAGAGGCCAGAACATCTGTTGGAGGCTGGTGGTGAACCCTGCAGACGTTCACTGGGCAGGGCCCCTGCCACACAGCCCTACGTTCACACAGCCAGGAAGTCAGACGCAGTGGACACAGAGGGCCCTCGGAAAAGCCACATGCCCTTTAAAAATAGTCAGCCAGAGGTTCCCGTGTGTCCCTATGCTATCGAAAATAAAATGTCCACATTTAACAATTTTCTACTTCCATCCTTCTTCTCATCTTCTGCTGTGGTGGAATAATACATTGCAGGGTGTGACTGGCCTTTAAGGGCAGAATGACTAAAGTGTTCCTCTCCCACTTAGGAGTGGCAATGGAGCCGTGCTCTGTGTTCTTGTTCTGTGGTTAATGCTGTTTGACATTGGAGCTAAACCAGCAACATGTGTTTCAGTTAAACACTATGTTCATGGTTCACAAAGTAAAATGATGGGAGTAAGCTATATGTCATTTTCTTCATGGCATCGAGGGAAATCCATTAAAGAGAACCCAACCCCAAAAACACACGTGTTTGCAACGGGGGGGGGACTCTCTTTAGGTCAAACACGTACAATTTGCATGCATGACATCTGATTGGTCGATATGGTTACCCGGGTACCTGCAGGAGGAAGCTTTGATTCTACCTACCTCTCCTCGGCTCATTGAAACTGAATTGAAGGGGCGTGTCACAGGGGACCCCTACCCCATAGTAAACTCACCTCTTAAACAACTTATTTTAGATGAAAAGTTATGTGGTGAGTTACTTTGTAGGAGCTATGGCTTGATTCTGTTTCAAATCTAGACTTGAATGCCTAAAGTCAATAAAGGAAAAAAAAACATAAGATGTTATGTGGTCTCAAGTTGTGATGTTTACCCTCTATGGGTTCAAACCATACTATTGCATGAGTTACCTGTTATTGGCCGTTTATGGTTACCGGGTTACGTAGATCAAACATTATGGCTACACCCCCCCCCCCCCCTCCATCATTTTATTAAGTGGGAGTGTCTTGGGCAAGAGAGCAGAATCCTGGACGGCCTGAAGTCCTGAATACCATTTTCTTCTTAAATTTGATAGTCTAGCTCAAACAAGGGGTTTGGTTTGGCTTTAATTGGCTGGCTACAATGAAGTAGTGAATTATTATAAGGAACTGCTCACAAATACATTAAACAGTCAAGTCAGTTCAGTTGTGTCTGTGTGTGATGGCTGTCCCTCTTTAATTTGACATCTAGGTTCCGGAGGGTGTTTGATCAAACTGCTGGTCAAGAGGAGATCTTTGAATCCATTGCTCAGCCAGTGGCAGACAGGTAACGTTTGGATGTCTTTTGTTTTTCATTTGATTTGTACCTCAATGTTAGCCTGGAAATCCAGACCCACATCTAGAAAGCTGTAGGGTCTGGCAACGAGTAATGGAAATGGCCCAACTCGAGAGGAGGCACCAAGCATGCATTTGAAAATATCACTACACGTAATTGGATAACACTACGACCAATCAGAAGAATACAAGGGGTGACGTATCCAGACCAGCGGAGCTAACCAATAGATAAGACTCTTGTCGTATTATCCGGTTGGTAAAACAGCAACGCTTTTGGCCCGCCTATATCAGACACACCGATGTGATTGGTTAATGTTCTGGGCCAGGGGAATCGGGGAGTTAGTATATTGCTCGTTCCCAGAGTGACTCGCTGAGCAAATTCAAATTGTGCTCTCGCGAGAAGTCTGGATTTCCAGGGTACCTCAAAGTGCCTTTTGCCCACAAACTCCCCAATCTCTGACACACATCCATTGGTCCTCTGTCAGTGTTGGCCTAGGGCAAGGCCACACATGTTGTACAGGCCTTCCCGGGTGATGGGAAGACAGTAAAGCTTGAGCTTACTGTAAAGTGGAAATGGAAGGAGTCAGTGATTTTATTGTTGTTGGCCCCCGCTTTCGACAGTTAAAACCACTAAGTGGACTGGGCATGCGTCTGGGGTGGCACACTCTGCCATCTCGTCTCAGTACAGCTGCTGCTTACCGGGCTAGGCAATGGGGCACCACATGCTGTGTGCTAGTCCTAGTACACAGTCTTGTCCTGTAGCTCAACAGGTCGAGCTTATGGTTTCTACCCATGCTTGTCGTGATTCAACAGCGCCATATGGAGTAGTTGAATCAGCTCAATGAAACATCTGGGTCAGGGAAGTTCCCTTCTCACCGGTTTCTAACCCCAAACTCGTCAGGTTCTTTTTTTACACTTTTGAACAATCACATACTGACCATCCACAAGGCCTCACTGTGGCACCAATCCACCGAAGTGGATTTAATGATGCAAGATTTTCATGGTTTGACCGCAGTTCACACTCGGTTTCCACTCCCATCCCAGCGAAGATGAGTGCTGTCTTGGTGCTTGACGAAGGTTTGCCCCTGCCCAGAGGTTAGTCTAAATTAAGACTTACTTCCGAAAGGGAGAAACACAGCCAAGAAGGGGGGGGAATTTAACTTGGAATTTCCTGTGATCAAACAGTGCTTTTGATTCTCCCAATGTTTTTTTTTAATTTTTTTTCCCTCTCTCTTCCTGGGTCAATGTATCTGTATAATGACCCCCCCCCCCCCCCATCACTATATGGACTTTTTGTATCAGACCCCACAGACTATATGCACTATCATTGCTATTACGGGATATATATATATATAAACATTGTGAGATGTTTCTAAATCAACTGTCTTAGGAGGATTAGGACGACTTTGACCTGACTCAGTCTGCTTTGCTATCTTATGATCTCTGTGATCTTTGCAAAGTCAGCCTTTTTTGAACAGGCGAGGCAACCTATTTGTTGTAGCAGATGGTGCACATGAAGACCTGTAGTCACAGTTTAGCATTGTCATTTATCTTGATCTTGTGGTTCTTTGATTTTGACTACGTTGTCCATAGCCCTGAAGGGGTACAGGTGCTTTATGCAGTCAGGAAGATGCGAGAGAGAGATAGTTTAACATTACTTAATTACATGTCAGGTCCTTGCATCCTTTTGAAGGATGTAGGTTTACATAACGCAGAAGTAATCTAGCCTCGATTATCCAAAGCACGGGCAGAGTTATTCTGGGTGTTCAGATCCTGTTTCCTACTGGAATGTTTCTTTCAAAGAAAATGAAAGCAATAGGCCTGTCCCCCAGGCCCTGTGTCCTTGCCGCAAAGGGTTTGGGGATTATCAAAGGCATTTCAGTTTGTGTTTACATTCGGCAAAATTATACAAGAACCAGTACTGGTTTCCCGTCATCGTTTGATTTCATGGTGTAATTCTGCCTTTGTTGATATTGGAATTGTACCAATGACGGTAGCAAAATTTGGGTTGCAGTTATCAAACCAGAATCCAAATTGGATTGACAGACAATGATTTTCCTAAAGCCCCCGTTGTCAAGAAACATTCAGAGTCTAGTCAGTAATCATTTTTAATAACAGCATTTTGACTGTCATGGTATCAGCCTTCATAAGTCTGTGAGGCAGAAAGTCGTCTGTTCACTTTGGTGTAACCAACATTACGCCTGTCAGCTCATAATGTTGGAAAAACATAGATATAGATATATCAAATATCTATCATAGATATCAATAGATAACAAATGGAGGTCAGAAAGGGTTCCACATACCTCTTTGAGTCCCCCCAAACCTATTCAACAACCTCCCCAAATAATTAGACTGGAAGAGTTCAACGCTTCAATTGCAATGCTTACTTCACACAATGCCTGAATCTGGAGTTTGACTTGAATCAACGTCTTTCTTGTTAAACTTTTCTTGTTAAACGTAGCTCTGTTTCACTGGGAAATGTCGGAAAAGGAACATGTACCTTCAATTCTGTTCATGTGGAGGTCAGGGCTTTCTCTTACAAGCGACATTGGCCAACCAAGGTTGTTGTCACAGCAACCTTTAGGGACTTTCTAAACTTTTCTTTTATTTGATTCCGACCAGAAAAAACTTTTAGGCTGGACTTGTTTTCCTCCACCACACACACACACACACACACGCACACCACACGCATAACCGATAATTCTTGAAACCAAAAATCTGCTCCGGTACCCTTGACCAAGCGTTTTCCAGTCTCCAGGAAGGCTGATGTGTAAACAGGAACAAGCATTGGGAAACGCCCCGGCCCGAGCGGCCCATGTCCAGGCCGCATCATTAGCGTTGACATTAAAGCTAAACACTGACTCCATGGCTACTCCACTGGCACTGCGAGTCACCGCCGTGACTCATGGCGCAGATTAAGTGGCTGTCAGACGGCCCTTCAAGTCAGGAAAACACGCCTTTTTATCCAATCTGACAGGAGTCGTTTGGTTTCCCTGCTACACCCATGTGCAGGCGGGGTGTGGAATAGCACGGCGCAGAATAAGGGGAAAGCCGCGCACCACTCAACTACTGGGTTGGTTGATCCACGTTGCATTAGAAATAACCCTGGAACGTGTGATCGTGTGATCGTGTGTGTGTGTGTGTGTGTGTGTGTGTGTGAGTGAGAGAGAAGTCATGAAGAATACAAGGAGATGATATCTGTTTGATTGAAATTGGCGAGAGAGAGAAACAAGCAGGTATGCTTCCCTTTACATTTTAGGGCATTTAGCAGACGTTTCACACACACAATTACACACCAGCTATGATAGGCGACATCCAGCTCATCAGGAGCCGTTAGGAGGAGCCTAGAATCGAACTAGCAACCTTCTGGTTATGGGTTACCTCACTCTACCTCCTGAGCAAGGCCGACCCCTTTCAATAAAGAGAGGCGACCTTAAAGCGGCCAATCGCGCTTATCGAGCATCAACACCACCCCACGTTGGCAGCACGATGGTTCTACAGTATGTTTCTCCTGTGACATCTAGTATGGTAAGAGTGTATTGTGCCTCTATCTCCGAAGGTTGCTCACCTCTCTGACATACGGTGCTCAGAGAAGGCCGTGTGGTGCTTCAATGGCACAATGTTTTTTTATTTTTTTATTACACCATATAGTACATCTTGTTGTATACTAGATACAGACGCAGATACAATAATAACATTGTTAGAGGCTTCTGCTTGACATAGCATGTTGACTACTAGCCTGGCAGTTGCACTGAATGCTCAGCACACCACGAAGTGTGTATGTGGAGGCGGAACTTCAAGAGGACCAGAGTCAAGTTCATCTGGTTCATTCCAGATATTCCAAGATATTTACTATTCTTGTTCACTGTGGAAGAAAAAACAACAACATTGCTCTGTAGCTTTCAAAACAATGTTTTATTTTTTCCACAGCCCATATTCTTTTGTTCTATTTGTTTGTGTGTCTTATGCGTGTGTTCCTCTCTGTCAGAGTGTTGGCCGGCTACAACGGCACCATCTTTGCCTACGGCCAGACGAACAGTGGGAAAACATTCACCATCACCGGAGGGGCTAGGCGCTACAGCGACCGTGGGATTATACCCCGCACGCTCTCCTACCTGTACCAGCACATCATTCAGGTCAGCACCCCGAAGCTAGGTGTGGCTGTTTTTTGTTTTCGTGTTGTCTGGATTATTGTGGCACGTTAACATGGCACGTTAAAAATAACATGGGTTTCCGATTAATAAACCCTCCTGTGATTTCAACACTGCATCTTCACAGTGAGGAATCTTCCAAGAATGATGTGTCGGACTCACAGGACTGTAAAATATGAATCATGTACTCGGAGAGAGCTCTTGCAGAGCTTCTCTCCATTCAGAAGATCTGAACATGATCAAACTTACCCCCCAACCTCACAATATATACATTATTCATTGAGCAGACCAAATAAGGTGAGGTGGAGCCAACCAAGCACACTACCCGAAAAACAACTTATGTTCTTCTGTTCCAAAAACTCCTGCTGTTTGTGCAGCATCCAGGTGCTCTGTTGCCAAACTATTGCTCGGTGAGTCTGAAAGACCAATATTCTAGACAATGGGGAGAAAAAGAAAAGAGCTGGGAATCCTATTTGATGTGCGTGCGCTGCAGCTGTTTGCCACATGCTGCACAAAGCTTTATATGACGTTTGAGGAAATGGTTTAATTTATTATCTGGTTGATGTTGTGCTGTGTGTCTAAAATAGTTGGATTTATACCTTAATAAAGTCACCTTTCTCAAAATACTCTGAGGTTACTTCTACTGTTCCTTTTGCTTCTTTCCATTCAAGTAATGTAACACAAACTTTACTGCAATAACAGATTTTTACTAGTATTTGCTTAGCATGAAAGTGACCCATAATACTTACATTTAGCAGATGCTATATCGAAAGCCACTTACAAAAAAGTAATCACATATATACGACAAAGTCAACCATGCTGATTTTAGACACACATATGTAAGGGATAATCTATAGAACGCCGGTCATTATCGGGAAAATAAGCCCCGACAGGGCGAACCGGGCACCAACGCGAACCGGAGGTGTCTTGCTGCGCGCTGAAGGGGCTTATTTTCGATAATGACCGGCGACGTTCTATACATTATCCCGCTTATTACACAGCTACTTGTCAAAACTAAAAAATAACTTCACTCGTGTGTTTTTTTACAATATATTTGTTACCATTCGTAGTGTTGATCAGCAGAGAAATAGTTTGCCAAAGACATTGACGTCGCTTAGCACCCGAATACGCTGGGGTTGATAAGTTACCGGACTACTTGCGGAGTGATACGAAAGACGTGAATCAGAGGCAAATAATCCACTTTCCTAGACAGCGGCCATTATATGCTTAGTAACGGTCAATTATCAAAAAATAATTGACCGCCGGAAGTCGGGAAGGCCCATGCAAGTGAACGGAGCATTCTACAGCATTGAGAAGAGCCGTGCAATAAATATATATAAACAGACACACGGTGGAGTCAACCATGCAAGGCGACAGCCAGCCCAGTCTGGAGCAGTAAGGGTGTCTTGCTCAGGGACACCCCGACAATCAGCTGGGATGAGGCGGGGATCGAACCAGAAACCTTCCTGTTTAAGTCAACCCACTCTTCATCCTGAGCTTAGCCGACACTCGCATGGAGGACTGTAGTATTAGCTTTAGTTTGAATACACTGTAAATGAATGTCCCCATCCTTATAGGACAGCACCATGGTCTACACCACCCACATCTCCTACCTGGAGATATACAACAATGTGTGCTACGACCTTCTGGACCGCCAACTTGAAGCATGCAGACTAGAGGACCTACCGTCAGTATTTTATTATGCTTTTCTATTTTCACTTTTTATCTCCATTTAGTATTTTTCACTATATTAGCCTTTGCCAGTATAACCATGTCTATACATTACAATGTGACATATATCAATCACAGAAAAATCACTGCTGGCCCCATTCTTCCACTGTATTCCTGTAGCCCTATCCCTGAGCAGGTCAGGGGCTGGGCTACATGGCACAGGCGTTGCTGTGTGGTCAAACAGGGAGGCCGCACTGCTGGTATTTACCGTAGGGCTGCTGACTGCCCGTTGACATAATCATGGCGTTGGGACATCAGTGGCTGCGGTCAACCCCGGCAGCAGCCTCTGCCACCGGACAGCGGACAGCTAGCTAGCTGATTGTGAACGGAAGCCTTTATTGTGGCCATCAACGACTGCCTTCCTTCAGAGCACTTTCTGCTGGGTTTCTTCATGTGTGTGTCTGTTGTTTTTCCAACCCTGTGCGTTCCTTTCTTTCGTTCATTTGTTTTTTTTGTTATTTTCGTTCTTTCTTCTTTACATCCACCTTTTGGTTCCTCTTGTCCTCCCAACCTCGGCCTCTCCCCTTTTCTGGGTTATATTTGCAATCTTCTGAAATTAGATTTTGGATTGAAAGCGTTTTTTTTTTGTTTTTTTTCATGTCCCCATCACAACTTATAACCTCGATTTTTATTTATTTTTAAATTCTAAAGTTGCTTCTCTCCTTATGCGACAGATTGAGCCTGAGGCTTCCATTCCCACAAATGACAGTCTTCTGGAAATAGACGGGGCCCGTTGTTGACCATGTTGTGGCCACGCTTGCTGATTCAAGGAGAAGCTGTGGCATCTGTCAAATCTGGCATTTCCCTGTCCGTCTGTTTCACCTCTCTCTAGCGTTTTCATTTATTTATTTCTCCCCCCCGTCCGGCTTTTCCTTCTATTAGGCCCGCAGCATTTGGCTTTCAAATGGAAGACACAAAAATAATAGAAACAATGCATCAATATACAGTGTTGTGCAAAACAACTAGATCAAGCGGCCGGGCTCCGGCACTCTATTGAGACTATCGAAGGCCCTCTCCCTCAGCATGTGGTGGAGATGTTTTGAAGATGTTTTCCAGGCCTTCTCCCTGTCTGCACGTCGGCGGGAGCGCTTGGGAGGTCTGACTGGACGTATGGCAGCATCACACACACCATGTGTCCTGCATTGACACCCACAGATTCCCCTTGATTTCCCACCCTGACTCGTTGTCTCTCATTTTGATACGGAAATGTACATTTTGAAGGTCATTTTAAAGGTTTTCCCATCACGTGAGAAGGGGGACAAAAAGAGATCTACTCACAGCTGTTCTCCAGTGGGGGGGGGGGGGGGGGGGGTATCTTAGTTGACATCAGAAGCCAGTAGCAACAAAGGATTGCAGCCCAATCCCATGAATATTTTGCCCGTCTGAGTGAGCTGAACCCTTCATGAAGTGAGCCCTGTTTATTACCACTCTGATTCCCACCCTCCAGACGGATGGACAACATGTGTCCAACAGAGAGAGCCGCACACGGGGCTTGTTTTGGGACTGAGCACTGGTTAAGGTGTGCATTGTCATCCTAGGTTTAGCAGTATAGATTGCCCTGCCTTTCATTGTGGATCATTTAAAGGATGACTAACAAAACATACAAAATAAATCAATGTCTATCGAAAATGTCCAAGCTCAGGATATCGTTGTATTCTGACATAACTGTCTCTGTCTGTGTCTGATTATTTTCTGATTCGTCTGTTTTTTTTCAGTACGGTAACGATCATGCATGACCCTGAGCAGAATATTCAACTCAGGAATCTGTCCATTCAGCAGTCAGCCAATGAGGAAGAAGCCCTGAACCTTCTCTTCCTGGGTGACACTCATCGCATGACTGCAGAGGTAAGTGGAAACATCAGCCTTCTGGAAAACATCGACATAATACTTCAATAAAACCTTTTTAATCCTCTGAGGGAAATCATGTATGATTTAAGGTACTGGCCAAATAGAAATAAAACCTGTGTTCATATTGGAAACATCTAAAGAAATATACAGTATTACCAGTCCCATGAGATCCATATTACAGTACCTTTGAATTATTCTGTAATATAATCTTCTGTCAAATAAGCTTTTTTTCCCCTGGTAAAACCCAGTGCCCCTACTATAATTTACTGTTTATTTTTGAGTGGTTGTTATGAATGCGCTTTCTCCTCTACTTTCCACACGGATTAGAAATCTGTCTGTTCGATGCTGTTCAAGTTATGTTTGGAAGAGTTGTGTTCACCTTGTTTACAGTCTTTCCCAGTCAGTTTATTTGTGGGTAAATAACAAACAATGAGGCGAGTCATCGGTTTTGAATCACAGATGGGCATCTTTTTTTAAATTTTGGTTGACTACTACAAATTTGTTTCAGTTTAATGCGGTTGGAATAATCCTGCCATGAATTGAAGTCACCCTGAACCAAATAGTTGGGTTTTGAGTCTCTTGTAAACTTGTCAGTGCAAATTGGTCAGGGTTTTCCGAGCTTTTGAAGCTAATCCTGCAGCGTATATCCTGATATTTCTAACTTTGCTGATCACCTCATGCTTCACTTATCTCTTAGATGCTTAATCTCTTAATCCCCAGCTAAAACAATGTCAACACTGTCCGAACCCTTACTACCAAGAGGACACACTGGGAATGACCATCACTGACCAACCCCCAGGGCATTTTGTTCCCGGACAAAACCACACTCCCTGCTTGTTACATAAGACTATTGACCAAAGGGTTCTCAGTGCTGGAGGTGCAGTGGGGAATCCTCCGCAGCCCACGCCTTACTGATCTGTGAAAACAACCCCCACCGCATGGAGCTCTGGGGAGGACGTTGGGGGACCATCTGGGCTGAAGCCTCTTCCAGGGGGACATGCTCCTGCAACCAGAGACTCCGCTCGTTGTTTTTGCTCAAGACGTGGGTGTCGAGGTCCACGCGAAGACAGAGGAGCATGCACACTTCGGTGTGTCGTCACCTGATTCCACACGGACGTCCTTGGTGCCAAATCGTTTGTGTGTTTACTGCTTTCCATGTGGAGGGAATCATGAGAAAAAATGTTCATTGTATTTCTTGCTAAGGGACTAAGTGAGCCTCCTCCTCCTCCCCCTCCTCCTCCCCCTTCTCCTCCTCCTCCTCCTCCTCCTCCTCCTCTGATGTATTTTATTGGAGAGCAATGACATCTTCTGAACCTTCCATTAGCCTCCCCTGGAGACACTTCCACTCATCTGGTTATTCCTTTATCCTTCATTGTTTATCCACCTTCCTGTTTATCATCCACCTCGTCCTGGACCTTTTCCTCCATCCCACCCACACACTATCTAGCTGTGTGTGTGTGTGTGTGTGTGTGTGTGTGTGTGTGTGTGTGTGTGTGTGTGTGTGTGTGTGTGTGTGTGTGTGTGTGTGTGTGTGTGTGTGTGGAGGCCTCTAGAATCATGTTTGACCTTGAAGTCTCACTCCAGTGGAGAGGTGCATTTGACCATAAACTAGGCTAGCCCATTGTTCTTTTTAATTAGTTCTGCATGTTTTGTTTCTAGTATGATTGGGCAACTAGTCTGTAAAGCATATGTAATTTGTACATAAGCATGCAAGAAAGGTATCATGGGCAAGTTTAAAATCTTTATTTAGTTGACAAAAATCCCAAGACATCTGTTGAGTTGTTGTGCGAAAAACACATGAATGGCTGCGGAGAGAATTTCACAACATTGGCCTTTTTGATACAATCTGACAGCTTTAAGCTTTTTTTGCTGTGTTGCCACATTGGTTCCAAATACTGTTCCACATTTGTTTAAAGTGCAACTCGACTACATACCCCATGGGCCAAACATTTCATCAAAGAACTAATTGGACTAAGGCCCTATAGGGCTTGGTAAGGTTTAGCAGTTAATGGAATTTAACAGGTTGTTTCTGTGGTGCTTAATGTACTCATGGGGAATTTATCAACTTACTGGCTGAAAACGTACTAAATGAACAAGGGCAGGGGTGGATTTCAATACTTTTCTCCTGTTGAAATAAGCAAACTTCAGCCATTTGTGCCCCAATTGCAAAAAAGCTCTCTTCCACATCTCGATCCATTGTCAAGTCCCCCCTAAGTAGTCATTATTGTCTTCACCTCAGGCTATGAGTGACGGACAAGTGAGGAGTGGTGAAAAATTAAGGGAATTTGGAGCAAGGAAGGAGATGACAGGGGTGGGTTAGGTACAGAAGGATCTGTCAAGAGCTGTCGAGACCTCTGATAGGCTAGAGCTGCTGGCACATCAACCCCAGCCGCAAGTCAAGGATTGAGCCCCGCTTAGAAAAAAGTGTTCGGCAATGTGTATTGTATGCCTGATGTTCTCATGACGGCAGAGGAATAGAGCCAAGCCTGCATTGGTGACCATTAAGTGAAGCTCAATACACATATGAAAGACATCTTTTAATTCATTAAAGGATAATTGGAGATACACGGTTCATTATGTTTGATGATACAAAAAAAATGTGCAATAACTTGCACAAATGAAAAGCTTCAAAGTTGTCGACGCCCATCATTGTCCATCCCAACCAGAAATGAAAGGACATTTTGCTGCTGATGGAGGATTTGGACAGGGTTTCCCTTTCTCAGCACAAGTTATCCCACCACCACCACCACCACCACCCTGATGATGCATGTTTTGTTTGGGGGGGTAAAGGGATGTGCGGGATGAATCACAGGACACTATATCTGTCTCTGGTGCCTCACCGGGACTTCTACAGTTACATAGAAATGTCTGAAGATCAACTCCCAGTGTCGCGGTCAAGCAGTCTACATCTGTTTACTGTTATTGGTCACACATGCTCACGGCTTTGATCTGGTCAAAACAAAAACCCTGGATGCCAAAAATAGTCACTTTAATACGGAAAGTACCTTGGACAAAGAATAAGAAATCCTTCAGCTGTCAAACAGAAACAGTATGGTGTTCTTGAGTTGGATCATTATCCTTGTTACATATTTACCACACAACACATGAGAAAATGATGCAATGGATTACAATTCCTCTGCTCTTTAAATAGCCAGTGAACCCAAATGTTTATAATGATCATCAACATAGTACTGAATAGTACACATAGTACACAGTTACTGAAATAAGTCCCCATTTAGAACAAAAAAAAAGGGGTAAAATGTTTTTGCCCTACTCCCTAAAACCCTATGTGAAACCACTCTACTGCAAATGCAGGTGGCGTTCTACTCCTGACGTCTGAGTGCCTTTTTCCGAGGCACTCTGACCTACATCAAGACCAAGGGGCACCGGTGCCGCTGTGTGTGTGTGGAACGTGGAACGGTATAAAATCACTGTGTGTTTTTTATTTTATCTTACTACCTTTCAATGTTCTCCTCACCCTGCAGACCCTCCTGAACAAGGCGTCCACCCGCTCCCACTGCATCTTCACCGTGTACCTGTGCGGGCGCCAGCCGGGCTCCACCACCGTGCGGCGCTCCAAGCTGCACCTGGTGGACCTGGCCGGCTCGGAGAGGGTGAACAAGATGGCCCTGGGGGGCCAGCTGCTGACCGAGGCCAAGTACATCAACGTCTCCCTGCATTACCTGGAGCAGGTAGCTGGAGGATCCGGGGAAAATAGGCTTGATACCCATTTCTGCGTTGTTGCTGTAGCCGTTTGATGTATAACGTGTATAAGAAAATGTGTCCTTTTATATGGTAGTTTAATGTAGAGATTTATGAAAATGGGAATAGATAGAGTCTATTGTAGAGGTAGAAAATGTATATATAAGGCAATACTGACCATTTGGCTCAATGTTGGTGGGTAAAAGAAAGAATTCAGCGCAAAGAACAGAAGAAAAATCCAATCCACATTAGTTTATAATGAATGTTATGATATGTCTACATGTAGCTGTAAGTCATTCCGATATTCCCTGTTCCAGTCTACATTAATCAATCATATCTCTTCCTAACATAAATATGACTTAATTCTGCATTAGGAGAATATGCTTAACACATTTCCCTCCTCAAGTTCTGCTGTGATTGAACTCCAGATCCATGAATCTCAGCCATCACCATAATAACTTCACTTTGATTTATGGTAATCCAAACATTGATATCTGTCACAAAGACTGTGGTGGTTGAAAAACACAACCACACATGTCTCTATAGCATATCATTATGTTGCAATCATGACATTTCGTAAGCCACCCCCTTCGAAGCCTGGATCTTTTATTATACATACGGTATATGTTATTATCCTTCATTTACATCCAATCCCTCATTCACTCCTTCCTTTAAAATGTTGCATTCATTTCCACAACCCTGTGTAGGTTATCATTTCGCTGTCGGAGAGCCGCGCCCACATCCCCTACAGGAACTCCCTGATGACCTCGGTGCTGAGGGACAGTCTGGGGGGCAACTGCATGACCACCATGATCTCCACCATCTCCGTGGACAAGAACAACATCAAAGTAAGGACGCACACCGCCCACTGTCGGCCCATTTCCAAAGAAAGCTCACGAGCACGTGTTACGAACTGTCCTTTAGCAGTGCTCGCTAGCTGAGTTTATGAAGGGCTTAATTGACGGGAGCTAAAAAACTGTAAGTGCAGACGATTACAGTTAATACACAACCAATTTAATTTACAAGCTTTAAATACATGCAAAATCAACATCAATTAAAAAAAAGGCATTTATGACTAGAACAAACTGCTACCAACCAGATGACATCTGCTCAGATTTAAATAATCACATGTATTTTCTTTTCATGAGTACTTCATTATTTGACTGACCAAATGAATGAGTTGATTGACTCCTGACCCACACACCAACCAACCCACACCCCCACGGCTCTCCGGTGTGTGTCTGCTGTAGGAGTCCATATCCACGTGCCGCTTCGCACAGCGCGTGGCTCTCATCAAGAACGAGGCTGTGCTGAACGAGGAAGAGGACCCTGTTCTGGTGAGACACACACACACACACACACACACACACACACACACACACACACTAGACCAATCCCCAGACACACACACACACACCAGCCTTCATACCACAAGGCAGTGACGTAACGTACCATCAATGGCCCCCGTCAGAGTCTCCTCATGGCCTCCAGACCTGCAGCTGATCAGTCTGTATTAAAACAGAGGATCCATTGGTTTCACTGAGCGAACCCCACCGTGTCCTCAAGAAACCCACCCCCACCTACTCCATCCATCCATCCATCCAAGCCCTTTTTACGGTCCTCTTCAGTGTGTTGTGTTCCAATGCCAGACGGGTTGGTTCCAGTGATTGGTGACAATGGCCGGGCTCCATGTTTCCACGAGCTGACGAGCCTGTCCGTCGCATGCTATTTACACCGCCCTCACGCTCTGCTAGCATTCTACCTCCCTCTTGTTTACACGCCCCTCAACTCTGTTATGGCAGATCCTATCCCAATACCTCAAGACTCCTCTGAGCTGCACCCAGCACCAGATGAGTTTGTATATGTATGTAAAGACGCACACACACACACACACACACACACACACACACACACACATTAGGGGTGTAACGATACACAAAAGTCATGATTCGGTACGTACCTCGGTTTTTAAGTCACGGTTTGGTATGTTTTTCGGTACAGCAGTTTTTATTATTTTATTTTTATTAAACAATTGGATTTGGATTTGATGTATTAAATTGTATCAAACAAATGCCTTACACAAATGGAAAGACATCAAATACAATTCAGGATAAAAACACAATAAAGTCCAGGACTTATTTTCATTGTGGTCCTCAACACAAAACATCAGGACAAGACAAGACACTCTCAGAGTGTGTGCTAATCAATAAAAACTTTATTAAATTATGTACAGACATGAATGTACGGACACAGACCCACACACACACATTCATATACAAACATAGACAGACAGACAGACACACACAAACACACGCACGCACATAAGTCCCCAGCACACACAGAATAGAAGCATTTATGAATGTACAGGCAAACTTTAAATTTGTTTTATTAAGTGCTTAAAACTAAATCAGACTGATCAAAAAATGTGTGCTCTTTACTTCAAATATCTCATACATATTTCTCTCAAATTCCTTGTATGACTCAATATCAGTTCTATTCTCTGAAGATTTTCCTCATGGTAATGCTGTGTGAGTCGAGGGCTAATCACGGCACAATGGAGGACGTAACTGGACCGACTTAATAGGGGAATTACAAGGTCAGTTACCAGTAGCAACACTTCATTAAACACCCATTCCAACGGCCCCGTTTGCAGGAAGGAGAAACGCTTCACTCGCAGTTCACCAGTGAGCCATACTAAAACTGCAGTGAGCATGCATTCAGCATGCAGACTGTGTCCGATTCTACCGCTGTGCTTCGGCAAAAAAAAAAAAAAAAAAAAAAAAAACAACGTGACCGAACAACCGCCACCACGACCCCGATCTCCAGCCCTCTCCTGGAGGGACTTTTCTTGGCACGCCGGGAGATATTGAGTCTCCAGTCGTCATCATCATTATACCCTCTCCTGCTCCTCCAGCACGGGGCCCGCCGTGCCCGGGGGCTGCTACTGTGTAGCTGCACGGGGGCTTGGCTGTTCCACTTGCAAACCCTGCAGAGGTATTTTTAAGAGAGTCTGCGGCCTCAACCAGTAATTGTGCCGGTGTCTGGCAGCTTCCCGTTCGGGTCCGGGCCCGGTTACGGCTGTAGGCAAACCGTTAAGCATTCACGGGCAAAGCTCCCCGTCTCGGTTTAGGGCTTATTTGGTGTGCTTTTAATTTAGTTTCTCTCTCTCTGTCTGCCGCTCTCTCTCTCTGGCTGTCTCTCTGTCTCTCTCTCTCTCTCTTTGTCTCTGTCTCTGTCTCTGTCTCTGTCTCTCTCTCTCTCTCTCTCTCTCTCTCGCTCTCTCTCTCTCTCTCGGATATTGAGGGAAAAAAAGCAGCACAGCAGTTTGCAGATCAGAATGATGTCACCAATTCTGGTCTGGGTGGGAAGAAGGGAGGGGGGGGGGAGGTGGGGGGGGCTACACTCAATAAAATGGCTGGTTCTTTTTTTATTTTTTTTTTCTGTCTGAGGCCATGCAGTCTCCTTGTCTGATCTGACTCAGATCAAACTATTTGTTTTCATTTGAGGTCACTTTTGAGCCGCCGTCTCCCAGCCAGTTGGAATGCCCCATTCTGGCACCTTGATGGAGCCACACTGCTGCTCGCAGGTTATAAAACGGCCCTCCTTCAAAGGGAACCAGAGACAGTCCCTTTAATCCCACCCCGGGATGAAACCATATTTTGACCAGGGAACCGTCACGCCTGGCTGGCGGCTGGAGTGACCCCGGGGCCACGTACACAAGTCAGTACCAAGGGCCACACCGCGTCAGGCAGCCCAGTGTCTTCTAGAGGCGCTAAAGCAACTGCTAATCCTCCCCCCTCCAGTCTAGACTAACCCCCACCCTCCCCGACCTCCCCCGACCTCCAGGTTCAGAGGTGATGGGTGGCCGTGGTCCTGGGTTCTAGATACATACACACGTCAAAAACACAGCTCCTGTTATCAAGCTGCACCCCACGGAGGTGATTCAAACCTGTCTGTTTAGTGCTGCTTTCAGTACAGACCCTACCAGGAGGAAAGAGAACTAGGTTGTTGGCAAGATGTGAAATAAATGATCATTAATATATGCTACTATGACTTGTCTACAGGCATTTCAACATAGTAAGGTGCAAAATATTGTTTCACTTCTTATGACAAATGTACTTATTGTAAGTGGCTTTGTGATAAAAGCGTCTGCTAAATGCCCTGAATGTACATGGACTTAAACTTGTCTTGGCTTTATCAGTGCCGCTCTTTTATTTAAGTGGAAATTCATATTGCGTCGGGGAAAAAAACAAAACATTGTGCAGCTGCACTTCACTCTTCCAAATATGCTCCCTTGTGAAAATGGAGCCGATTATATGGAGCCGCCGGCTCAGTGTTTGTAGGTGGTCTGGATTACCAGCTTCCTTTCAACGCCACTCACCCCACTTGTCCCCTCAATTGTCAAGATAGTTGTCCTCACGTGGAGGTCCCATGGGTTTACACAGTGGCTGGGTGACCCTCTTGAACCTGGGCCCTACTCTTCACTCTATCTATGGCCCTCTGTCTCACACGCACACACACACACACACACACACACACACACACACACACACACACACCATCCCTTCCGGGGAGCCGACCGTGATTAACGCATACCTGTGAGTCTAGCAGAAGCCCCCTTTGGTACACGTTTGGGAGCTGGGTGTAGAGATCCCTAGGGTTGGTTATCCTATCTCCTTCTCCTTTCCTGCCTACCTTCCTTCCTCCCTTCCCCCGCGTCTCAACCTCATCGTCACCTCTAGCTGGTGGGAGGTAGAATGCAATTCCTCGAGCGCTACGCAGAGTCTAAAGGATGCCACACGCACACACAATATCCAGCCATGTACAGTATGTCGAGGTAGGTGGTTGGGGTGGAGGATTTGCCTTTGGGTATAGGTAGCAGAGAACACCCCTGCCCTACTCTCCACTTAAAGGGTTTCCATGATTGCACATTGTTTGTGAGCGGTGCAGAACGTACAACATTCATCTCAAATGGCTGCATGTCATCAATGTAATCTGCATCTGTACTGTGGCCATTAGTTTGAACCGGATTATCTGCAATCAATCAATCTATTTGTTGAATTTCCAGCAAAAGGATCCTTATTATTTATATATATTTTGTACAGTACTTGTAGTTCAGAAAATAGCCTGCTTCCAACTAGCAATGAGACAATTCTGCAAAAGGGCTTTCCAAAAGAGCCGTTCACGTTTCAGCTGAATTCTCACCACGCCACCCTGACCTATAGCGCTGCAATGCGATTGGCTGACATCATCAGTCACATGGCCTGAGACAGGCTTTATTCCTAGCATGCGGTGGTCCCTGGCGCTGCAGTGGCACTGTGTGGCTTGGGCCCTCTGAAATAGACTGCAACTTAAAACTGCATGTCCAGCGGCCAGCGGTCTGCTAGCAGCTGGGAGCATTACATCAGGTTGGCTTCTTCTGAACGACACTGAGAGGGAGGGGCTACGGGCGGAGGTAGGCATCTAGGATGGTCAATGTCTAATAGAATGCAATACGGGCTGGATTAGCCGTGAAATGCGCCCTAAACTCTGTGACTCCTAACTAAATGCACACTTTAGCGCCGTTTCTTTTCAAGAACGACGGGGGTTGTCTGACTGTTTCTGTGTTTGAGAAGGGGGCACTCGGCGGCCGGTCGCTACTCTGCTAAACTTTGTTCACTTTGTTTGACCTCTGACCTTGCGTAAACCCTCTCTGACCCCATGGCTCCCTAGCGACTGAGTGTCAGGAGTGTCGTTGAGTCTGGCATTCAGCTGCCACCTTCTCACTGGTTTTGTTGGTCCACCGGGACAATCCTGGGGCTGGCAGTGATTCTGTCCTTAGGATGTGTGGTCGTGAAACCAGATATGCCATGCCATTATTTAAAGAGAACGATGTAAAACTGTCCTTTTTGTGAGAAAACCCAGACACTAAAAATAATATTACCATAACAACTAAATACTTTTAGAAACCTGCTTCCCCTTGGTTCCATAAATTAATTTAATTCCTTCGATGAGTTAGGTCAAACCTTATATCAAATTAAACCCGTGCAGGATCATTTCATCGTTGGAACCACGAGTTGTTTTTTCCATCGATTTTGGCAACAAGTTCATTGCACCACCACACCGCACGGCTTTTTACAACTTGTCGTAGTTATTAAAATATCCCGGTAACATGCAATTTGAACAATAATACTGGTGGTGGCTGGCAGACCGCAGTGTTTTGATAGTCCCCTTCTCACCCACGGCGTTCAGGCGTAGCCTCGCATGCCTTTGGAGATGTGTTACCCGAGAGAGGCCGGGCCCGTGCAGTCCTCAGAGCCTGGGAGCGCAGTGGGCTGGCTCACTGCACTCGCATCAGACAGCCAAGGGTCAAGTGGTGGGGTCCACCTCTAGCTGACGGATGTGAACCCGAGGCAGAGGGTCTGCGGCTGGATCCTCCTCACTGGGGGTTAAAGTCCTGAGCCGACACACTGACCGGCACACAATGCAATCAAGAGATAAACAGAAGAGCCACAGATGGAAGAGTACAAGGAGTTCTGCTTCCCTGGCTGAGGGATTGTTTCTTGTGTTTATAGAAAAACAATCAAGGGACTTGTAAATAGGACTTCACTTGGTTTGCTTATTTGCAAACCTGCTTGTGCAGCACTTTATTTTGCACAACTGATTTTTGTGGTGCTTTGATTTTTGTCTGATTCACTCATTGTAGTTAAATGGATGTGGTCAAAAAATGCTGACCTTAATAAATTCCTGTAGTTTATAATTGATTTATTGATTGATATTGATTGTTGTCAGCAACAGAATCATTACTGATACTATGGCTGGCTTATCCCCAGAGTCAGACTTACTGGTGTCACTCAGTCAGACAACATGCTCTCCAGGTATTGACCTCGCCCCCCCACCCACCCCTTTAACTGGGGCCAATAAAAGATCTGTGCCACCAGAACTTATCTACAAATATTATGTAGATAAGATGACCATGGATGAGTCATGAGAATTGCTATCTTTGGAGATAGCAAAATGTTTCCTTAGTCCTTCAATGGCTCAAATGAGCCGGCCTAGTTTGTGCAGATATTTCAGGTTCATTGAGGTTCATTTCCAGCACTCGAGGACTTCTTTTGGAAGTTGAGCAGAGTTAAGCAGGTTGGGGCCATAGTAACGTGAGGGTTTGTGGGTTTAAACAAAATCTCTGGAGTTGAATGGGTGGAATCCCATTTCATTTTCTTTTCAACATAGTCTTCTAAAAAGTGGCCTGTCGTCACACTGTCTCTTCTCGGATCACGGCGCTGACGTTAATGCACATTCTTGCTATATCACACTCGCTCTTATTTCTTTATGAGAAGATGGCTATCTACATACCCCTCTATAGACGGCTGTAAGTGCCACTGTCTGGTACTTGGTGAGCTGTGTCTTTTTTTTTTAACAAACATGCAGTAACTGGACACGGACGGCGGTTACAGACGGCAACCTGCCCACTGGCTGAGTGCTCGAGGGCCCTCCGCAAAACACTTGAACATAGATGGGAGCCCGATGAGTTCATGTGCTGCCCTGTGCCACCGGAGCTGCTTAATGCTATGTTTTTTGGTGCGCTATCATTAGCTTCCTGTGTTTCTCGCTGAAGCATCCAGTTGCCTGGAATCGCTCAGAGTCGCCCTCAAAATGAATCAGAGAGATAAAGCCACAAAACTATATTCAGGAAGATTCGTTCATCCACTGGCATCAGCTCACTGGCTGCACTCTGTGTGGGTGCAATTGGCTATTGCACACACACAGAGGGCAATCATTTGCAATTTCAACTTTTTAGGCTGGAGAAAATATGTAACATTTATCCTATTTGTGGTATAAGCTACACGTTTGAAAAATTTGATGGCTCCCCTGACCCGTGTGTGTGTGTGTATGTGCGTGTGTATTTCCGTGTCCTTTTTCAGCTGATTGCTCGCCTGAAGAGGGAGAACCAGTCCCTCAGGGATGAGCTTGCAATGGTAACGGGAGAACAGAGAGAAGACCAGCTCACTCAGGACCAGATCCACAAGTATGTCCCCCACCCGTGGGCTTTCTTTGTATGTTCTCGTGCGATTGTGTGTCCTTTTTTACTTCAAACATGTCGAATCAAAAGTCGATCACAACCAGGGGAAAGCTTCACATGAGTGCATTCTGGGAAAGACGAGCCAAGGCAGTAAAGCAGCGGATGTGGAGAGTGCATTCAAGGAGGGCCTTTAGAATGTCCCGCAGGAGTTTAAACTTCCGTTATTTTATTTTCTTCCAAGAAAATTTCATTTTCTAATGATTGTGAGTGTGGACAGAAGTGCTGCACGTCCCCCCTTCCAGAACATAACCCGTCTCCCTTGTGAGAGACAAGATGGGAGCTTCTTTTGTCCTCTGTGGAGGGTGCTTGTTCTTATCTGTCACTCTTACGACCTGGATCATTTGTATAATTATTATAGCTTGACAATAGCTGTTTTTATTTTTAGTGCTACGGAGTATATGGGTAGTCAAAGGTATATGATTAGAAGGAAAATTATTAAAAACAACAGCCATAACCAGCTGCCGGCTTCATGGGGGTTCACCTTGGAACGGCAATCTCTCTACATGGTCAAAGAGGGGTTGCCATGTTATGAAAAACATAGCCGTAGAAATGCGCAATGTGTATTTAATTTTTTCTAATTAATTCTAAAATGAAGAGCATCTCTGATCCTAGCCTCTACTATGCTTTATTGGTTGAATTAGACCCCTACAGTTCCAACTACAAAGTTTAAGTGCATTCCCAGCCGGCTGGGAATGCAAAAGAAAATGACAAAGTAATGTATGGCTTTACGTAGGACAAGAAGACTAAATGTAACACACGTGACAAAAATCAAGAACCAGTAAACCAATGAACTTTCTCTCACCCACTGAAGCATCTTCCCAAACAAGATGCGTGCATCCTCCACCACATAAGTTCCTGAGTACTTCCAAACAAACATAGAAAACCTAGCAGCCTACTAAAACTCCTCCCAGGCAAAGGTATAGACGATTGTATAGAAGAGAAGAAAAAGAGAAAAAATAAAGTTAACCAATATAAGCAAGTGAGATAAGGGATGTTAGACCAATAATAAAGGCAGCATGACAGTTAGTGACCTATAGCGCCGTCAACGCCAGATGCTAGCTGTTTTAGGAAAGTCCAAGGCTTTATCTGCGGCCTGATTTGGTAGTCATTTAAACGTGATTTACGGCCAATAGTTATCATTCCATCGAGCAGGGGGGGTCGACAGAAACAAACGATATATTCTAAAGTATTATCAACATTAAATCAAATAAAACTGCACTTTGGATGAATAGATTTTTGCTGCTACCTAGCGTAGCAACGGGAAACGTGACCTCACTCCACCGCGTTCAGCCTTTAGTTGGTTTCCACGTCTTTTCCCAAGGCCGCCGCCGCGGCTACATCGCAGCCAGGCCTCCATCATATTTAAAAGTGCTCCCCCGCTGGCCCGTGCTCCAGCCAAGAAACCATTTTTGTGCTTCATTCTCAATTCTCCTTCCCTCCGCGTACAACCGGGGGCCACGTTTACTCCCCACGTGTCCTTCAGGGCCAGATACCGTCAGGCCATGGGGCTCTCTCCTCCAGGACTCTAGACTTCAACGTCTCCAGCGTTGAAGTCTTTAAAGCTCCCCCAAGCACATCCACTCAAGGATAGCCTCCCCCCCTTTTTAAACCATTAACCCCGTCCACCCCCTCCCCACCCACTTCACTGCGCTTTACTGGATCAGACAAACTCGGAGCGACACTGAATTACGTCTGCCGTCACCTTCTTCCGGCGCACACAATGCCTATTTATTTGTCATTTTGGTGAATAGGTTTCTAGGGACTACATGTGGCAGCAGATCCACACCCTGGTCTAAGCATCTATTTCTCATCAAAGTTTGCTGCATCTTTTCCAATCTTCCACCCCTGGTCTCTTGGTCCAGATGGGGCACGGGGGGTCTGCTGGACCAAGAGACAAAGGCTCTGGAATAAGGACTTTGGTCATCATTCCTCTCGTCGTTCAGTCGACCGTTGTTCAGTCATTTGAAGAATTTGAGCTGAACAGGTCATGTAAATACCGTTTTCTTCTATTCCCCTACAACATAAAACCCCAGCTTGTTCTTTGTTACGAGGAACTCATCGCATGTCTTAGCTGAGCTCCATTTGGAAAAACGATTGTGTCCTGGGTCCGCATGAAAGATGATGGTTCCTTTCTCTGTAAATATTGTACATGGCATTACAGGGATCCCCTCTCTCTCCACACACACACACACACACACACACACACTCAAACACAGAGTAAATTCAAGCCTTTTTTTATTATCAGGGGCCCCCCCGTGACAGCTCGCAGGGCCCTGAAACAGGAGCAGCGCGTTTGTTTTGAGACCCCGGCACATGTAAACGGCGGTGGGTTTTCCACGGCGGCGTGTGGCAGCGTGCGGCGGTCGAGAATTAAGGACCGATCGGAGCGCAGACGACCACACGCCTCGGGGGTCTGCTGCACCAGATCCATCTGGCCCCGGAGAGCTCCGGCGGGGGGGCTTGCAGGAGTTTGAAGAACCAATGTTTGGACTAGCATCTCCTTGGTAGTTTATCAACAGGCCCCCGGCCCCGGTGGAGACGGTGCATGCGTTAACCCAAACTGTTTTTCTTTTCTGACTGGTTCTTTTATTTGTATTTCTGTGCACAAATACAGATTTCCACTCTCGGAGTGGCGGCTTTCCAGTCCAGCGCTGAGTGTGATAGAGAGGCTTTTCCAAAACGCTATATAGACATAGAAGTCTGCGGTCAGCTCAAGGAATGTGTGTGTGTGTGTGTGTGTGTGTGTGTGTGTGCGTGCGTTTGTGCGTGCGTGCGTGTGTTTTATTGCATTACTTGTACATATTACTGACAAGTCATTCCATTCGTTTGCATCTACTAATATTCATGTCCTGCATTATCTTTTGTAATTATGTGGACGTTAAAACAATGATTCAAATGTGTGTTTCTAGGTTAGAAGTGCAAGTGAAGGACTTTTTGGACGACTCTGACCCAGAGGTGACACTGGCGCTGGGAACAGACCTCCGAAAGATCCACCGCTGCTTCTCTTTACTGAAGGTACTCAGTCTGAGCAGCGTATATCGCCCCACTGGTTCCGCCATAGTGTGATATGTTATTCATTGGAATCCAATGGAGTCCTCTCCCTCTCAATTCGTTCAACAGATGTTATCCTTGGAATGGGGTGCACGACATCGTTGTTTAAAATGGATGAACTTCTCTGAAATCCATTGTTGAGTTTTTTTTCGGTCCCTTTTTTTCACTTTTGAAATCGTGTTTGGTCTTTGGGAGTCATGTGCATTCTTGGGTTGCATCGCAGCATGTGGTGCGCATCAAAGTCTGATGTGAAGGGGATGGGGAAAAAAGTAATGCTCACTCCCAGTTGATGGACACGGTGCCATTGGGAACTCATTCAACATGCTTGGTTGACTCTGTGCATTACCTCCCCTGGTGTCTAACTCACCGCACATGTCTTTGGACTGGTTCCCCCTACTGACAGCCCGTGGCTACTGCACGGTCTTATGAACGCCTGCAATACCATTTTTAACACCAAATTTCAGAGTTTCTGCTCTTCGCTGACGAGCATCAATCATGAGCCAATTGTGTCGCTCATTCAAAGTGCTAAAGATAAAAATGATATACATTTCACATGTATATCTTGTTGAACTGTTTCATAGTGAGTGGGCAGTGGTGGACTCTGCTGGCCGTCCAGATTCCTCATTCGGTAGTAGCTTGTTGATTTTCCCATGGTCCGACTTGGGCCCCAGCCACTCAATGTTTGCCGATAGTCTTCAGTGAACTAATTAGAGATAAGGCGCCAAGTGTTGACCTATACTCTACTCGGTCCTTGCGAGGTAGCCATCTGTCGACGTACAGCGTACACATATATACAGAGGCCCTGAATGGTCTTAAAATAAAAAAAAGGGGGGAATTCGAGTTTTGTTAATATTATCTTCAAGCCCAGCGTACCAATTGTGGTTGAAAAAATTAAATAACTCACATTTTCAAATAGACTGCATACAAGATTGATTTGGTTACTGTGTTGTTTCAAGTGCTCCTTTCATTATGTGTTGCCCGTCACTGCACTGTTTTTCATGGAATAAAAAATCACTGTTGAAGGCAAAGCTCAGAATTATGACACAATTGGATGCACTTCATACAACTGCATTACAACATAATCACTCAGTGATTACATTGTGGAATTTTGTTGATAATACATAATAGAGTTCAGTGTTTTGCACTCCCTGACACCAGTTTAAGTACCCAGTGGTTTGAGCAAAAGTGAAAACCCATTTAAAAGGTTTCATCCAATAAATATAGATTAATCATGGCATTATAACCAGCATTGAACCCATCGCCGAATGGGTTCAATGCTGGTTATAATGCCATGATTAATCTATATTTATTGGATCAACAGCTTTATTCACTTAATTTTAAGTCCTTATTTACTTATTCTGACGTACTGTGCCAGCCGTTCCCCGCACCCCGTTCCAGAATGTGTTTATCCCTCTACATTTGTTATGAGCGCTGAAACACACCAGCTCCTCTTGGGTTTACATTCTTGCGAGCATCGCACTCTGGTCACACGCCGGCTGATTCTGCAGTCCACAGGCATCCGGGATCTGGTTCACATTTCCCATTTCTCCAGCCTGGTTTTGGTGTGTTTGTGTGGCAGTGCAGTAGCCTGGAAGGGTCTCTGGCTGTCAGTCGTTTGAGACCGACAGCCAGAGGTTAGTCAGGTTTGAGAAATACTCATCTACTCTGGACTCCCAAACAATGAGTGAAAACTGAGTGTACTACAGGAAAGTTAAGCAAAAACACGTTTCCAAGTTTCAGGTTTAATTTGGTGAACCTTCTTTACTGTTCCTCTTAGACCACCGTTTACGGCCTTCGACAGCAGTTGAACATCATCCAGGAGAGGCTGGGACGTGCTAATGGGACTGGGAACGAGCTCACACCTCCGTCAGCAGTAGCTACAGCACCTGGTCAGACATTTCAGATTTCTTTTTGGAAAAGACTGTATTTTTTTTGTGTGACGTTTCAGTAGAATGTTTTAGAATTGGACCCAAAGCAATGCCAGCCACCCACAGGCATGGGCGATTCGCGAACGATTCGGTCGGAACGAACGAATCCTAAAGGTGAACAACGAGAACTGATTCCCAAAACGAGAGAACAGATTTTTTTTTTTTACATAAAACACAAATATGGTCACGTAAATAAAAGATACAAACAAACAGAACTTTGTTTCCCCTTGACTTTATATTGTTTGAGTCTAAAACGTTCTCATTGTGGTTGAGGCCTCTTGGGCTATTCTTCTTAAAACCACACACGTGTAGTGCTCGAGTGGCGTCGTAGGCTAATGCTACAGAAATTTGCTGTTTTTGCTGTTTTAAAAGGATCAATTTGCGGGCGTAGCTCATATTTAAAAGCAAAGTGGTGAGGCCAGACACCTGAGATTCCCTGCCAAATGACGTAACAGACCATATGAATTAATGAACTGAACGAACTGAACGAACAAATCAAACGAATGATTTGTGATAGTGAAGGGAACTGAAAGAACTGATTCCTGGAAAATAATCGTTTTGCCCATGTCTAGTGGATACCGAGGCGACGCTGGAACTTAAAATATAAAGTTTGAACTAAACCTAATCAGCTAGTGTTTCTGTACAGTGGAATCATAAGCATGCCCGTATAAACACACAAACCATGGTTTGTGTGTTTAAATATGGTTTAAATATGGTTGAATTCATTACTGGGCCTTCTGAGGTACATGGAATGTTGATGTTGTTTTAATATGTATCTTCAGATATACCTTCTTTTAATGACAGCACTTCATCATAATTGTCGTTGGTTGTTATCCCTCATTTTCAAAGATAATATTTCTAATGGCTGCCCCCCTCACTCCTCACCGCGGCTTTTCATTAGATCATCTCACATTAGTCGGAAAAATCTAGATGACTGTTTGATGATTTGGCCGCAAAGACGTGGGCCCTCCAAAGTAAATTGGACATGAAGATATTCTTCCTCAGAGTTTGTTTTGGAGCATTCAGGCTTAATTAAACATCGACAGGGTACCCTTCAGAATGACACACGGACGTTTTTCCACATCATACATAAGTTTAACGATGAAAATCACGTCGTTTGGGAACACGCTATGCTTGGATCGCGTGTTCAGAAGCAAAAAAAAAACCCTTTATTTCTACATACCTGTTCTCTCTATACAGATGGTTTTATTTATATTGTCATAACTATTAATTCCATTATTTATTATGGGTCCGTGAGGGTTCCTGAGGAAGGTTTTCAGTGCTGGGGTGGTTTGTCTGTGTGTGCGTGAGACGTACTCTTCTACGGCCTGTTGCCATGACATCAGCACTAGCACTCTTATATGTTTAACGACCCCCTTCCATCCAGACCGCCAATACACGCTAAGCCCACATCCGCCAGGTAATGGCCTCCCATGTACATACAGTCATCTCCGTGTCTCGGGTCCCATAGACCTCCACCTCCACCCCCATCCCCTCGCCCTCTCCAGCTCCACCAACCTCGCCAGGGCCCTTAATTATGTGAGAATACCCCTCCTCGGAGGAAGAAACCACAGGACAGGCAGGGGATGTGCCCAGCTAGCCCACTGTAGCCTCCCTCCCCCCACTGAGACACCTGGGAACTATTATTGAACCTCACATGGAGAGGGGGAGAGAGAGCGATGACACATCCGTGGCCTAATGAGGAATTCCATAACGGCACAAACAAAACAACAGAGGCAGGCTAATAAACCGACAGAACTGTGGGGTTTTTTTTTAAGCAGGACCGTCGGTGGCCCTACAATGATGCAGCGCAGTCCGGCGGAATAGACAAGGGCAAACACACTTGAACTTTTTTTGATTTACGTTATCCTCTTGGAACATTTTAAAAGACAAAGCACCGTTTGACAGGGCCCAAAATTTGGGGTTCAGTAATGCCAGGTGAATTAGGCATGAGTTATCCCTGCGATAATTCTAGTGGTAGTCACATTGTGTCCATGTGAGGTTTTATGTAGCCTTCCAGCGAGGGGGAACAGGGGCAAGAGACACTTCTCGGGTTAATCCAGGGGTCACTCATGTGTGGGGAAACATTTGTGCAGAGTCTATATACATCTACAAGCCGTCTATATACATCTACAAGCCTTGTAAAGAGCGTAATGTCGGTCCGTCAAACGCCTGGTAAATGTCTGTTCTCGGCATACTGCTGCAGTAGTAGCCATTTCAGATAGAAATGGGACCCTTTAAGGTTTTGCCTTTCCGATATCTGTCACGCGCACGCGGGCGCCTCCATTTTCCTAAACCGATGCCTGTGCTAGAGGTCTGGTGTTTATGACCATGACCTCTTGACCCCTCGGTGAGTCAGTAGGGCAACAGGGTTCAGGGGAGGATTCCCCAAGGAGCGCACGCTATATATGTGTAAACCTCTGGTGCTGGTGAGATGGAGTTGGTTGGTCGGAAAGTTCCAGAACAAATCTGGGGGTGCGAGCTCCCAGCTTTAGGTGGAACACGCCGGATGGGGAGTAACAACATGCAGGTTTGTTCTGTCTTGGCTCGCGTGTCCACGGCACAATGTGCACAAAATGCAGTCCATTTACAATGTATCCGTGACAGATCGGCGCTAACGCGAAAGTCACAATTGGCACCGGGATGCGGCGAAAGTAATCCGCGACAATGTGTTTACAATCTTTGGCACCCCGGGCTTCCCTTAAGAGTCCCTCTGTGATTTTCAGATATAAACTCTCACGTGAAGTTATTATCCCCGCCTGATTCCCCTGGGCTAGAATAACGCAGTGGAATTTATTGCCATAATTCAAAGGCCCCTCTGAAGCCCTGTACGATGAACTCCCGCATGCTAACAGTTGTGTTAGCAGATGTACTGTGCTAGCCTTGATTATTGATGTTTTTTTTGTGTGTGCAGAGCAAATTTCACGCTGTGTTTTGCGAAAGGCCCTTGACTGACTCTCTCGTACATAACGTTCCGGTGAAAACACTAAAAAAAGGAGTGTTTTGTTGCTCGGGGACATGCTGTTTCACGGAGGAATCGACACCCAATACTTTGAACTTTCCCCAACCTACTTACCCCCTGAAGCAAGGTTAACTTTGTAGAACTTGATTACAGTTTTAGTTTTTTAGGGAAATGCACCAATGCTCTCAATTGTGAATTGGTGTATTCTTTGTTGTCTTAATATTTAGTCCCATCCAAAGTAGACAAATGTCTAAATAGTCTAAATAGATGATTTTATTGTGCTTCTCTCATATCTATGATTGCTGCCAGATTTTCAGAAGAACATCTCGTAAAATCATCAAGTGATTTTCAGTAGTAGGAGACAAACAGCCTGGGGAGTTTGGTCTGCCAGCTGGGAAACAGTTCTGTGTGTCAATGCAAATGAATGTTGATTGATTTAAATTTCCATCACTTATCCGTCCGTCTCCGTCTTTCAATGACTCAATTAGGATAGATTATAGTTTGGATCGGACATGTGTGTGCGCATGCGGGCGTGTGCGTGCTCGTGTGAGTTCCAGCCCTAAGCCTGCTTCCCACTCACTGCTAGGAGGCATTCCAAGCATTGGCACGGAGGAACAAGCACAGGGGTGGCACTTAACTGGCACATCTTGATTGTATTTAAGTATCACTATGTGAGCAAACGCCAGAACATGTTCCTGGCATCGCACTTATTTTTCTCATTTTATTTTTGTCTGTTGTTCAGACAAAAAATATTCTTTCATCACGTATACCTTTGGTTTAGTTGATACGCGCTAATGTCAAGCTGTTGGTTTACCATTGGTGTCATCTTTCTCGGTAGCGTCTTATGTGTCCTGTTATCGTGGGTAAAAAAAAAACCTCTGCAGCCGATGCTGGCCAAAGGTGGCTGATTACAGGACTCAGAGCTTCCCTCAAAGGACTGTTTGATGTGTTGTGATGTAGAGGCATGGCGCCCACTGATGTCAAGGAGTACATCATGGGAGAGGTTGATGCTATACAGATTGCACATGTTTACCGACCTGCCTATCTCTGGATTTGGCCCGCACGTGCCCTCTGGTTTTTAATGGCGAGCTACTCCTTGCTACTCCGCTCTGGTGCGGTCTTTTTAGTTAACAAGATTACGTGGCAGTGGAGCCATTTTTCATTGTGAATAGCCACCGATGCTTACCTCAGGAAAGTCTAGCCTAGTGGTTAGGCTGTTTGACTCCCAGCCAAAGGGTTCTGGGTTGAAGCCCCACTGCCCGCACACCGCAGTCTACCGGTGGGCACACTTGAGCAGGATGGCAAATTTGTATCTGCTAAATGCATCCTCTTAATGGCAGAGTAGCAAATAGTATTGGGATGGTTTGTTGGTTTGTATCAAGCTATGTTGTTGTTGTTTCTTCAGCAACTTTTAAGTCTGCATGTGTGTAATAACCAAAAATACCATTAGATAACGTAATTCTCACATGTATTGAGTAAAAAAACTTCTTCACAACATAGCAAGAGGGTTTTTACACTGTTACTGCACCAATATTTATAGATAAATACTCCTTTTAAACTGTCTTCAAGTCGTTAATATTGTATGATTTATTCCATTACACAGTACAAAGTAAATATGCCTCAAGGATAATATCACTATAATACAAGTATTATGTTGTTCACTTATGACCTAGATGGAACCCTAAGTTAGCCAACCTTAGGACATTTTGTGAATGTGGTGATTTTATTTTGTGGTTTTCCCATTTCTTCAGAGCACAACGGCGGGTTCAGATCCGATGAGGAAAAAAGACTGGACACAACCGGTGAACTGTGTCTAAAAGCCCACAACATGTTGAGCAGATAGCATGTGCACATGCCTGTAGATCCTACAGTATATGCTATATATTTTTGTAAGAGTTTAATCAGCTCAAAGGGGGCTATTGAATAACTCAATAATGGAAAAACCTGCTGAACCTGTGGTCTGAGGCAATAACCTCCACAAAACAATGACGGGGTAACCATGGCAACGTGAATATTGTCTTTTAAAGACTTGGCATGTACAGGTAATTAGGAATTGTTGTGGTTTGGCGTTCGGGGGCCGCTCAGAAGAAGAACATATTGGTTTCATTGGAAAGCGCCCTCCTTGTCCGGCTTCATTGTTACCACCGGCGTCCCCTCTGTCTCCGCCGCGCTGCGTCTCCGCGGCCCTGTCCGAGACATGGTCATCTGTCACTGGAAATATAGACTCCTTGACTTTGTTTGATGGAACATAATCATTTATCCGCTGACCAACCCCTGCCTTCAGTCTGGCCGCAGCCAAATGTCTTCTAATCTCATGAGGGAGACGGGCTTTAAGGAACAGACTAATGTGTCGACGGTGAATTACTGGTTGTCAAAGGGCATCAAACACACTCCACACTTTATTTGAACCGCAGGCCGATATGGCCTGAGCTGTTTTCCATATGGTAGGTAGGCTAGATTGTTCCTGTGCACTTTTATGAGCACGTGTTTTTTTTTGGGGCTTTTTCACCTAAAGTATTAACCGACGTATCGACGCTCAGAAGTGGAATCTATTTCTTGTCTGAAAGATGTTTGATTTCTCTTGATATTAGATAATCTGTATTCTGGATCTGAACATGTTGAACTTCATCAGGCTTAAGTTTGAGGATGGATTTCTCTCCGAGATCTTTGTCGCCAAAAAGTCCAGCCAAAATGATTGGGATTATTTGGGAGTTTTCTTTTTTTTTGTTACACATGATTGTAATTCCACAAGCATATGCGAGGCCATCTGAAAGTGGTGTCTGGAAAAGGTATTTGAAATAACACAGAAAAGCTGTTAGCAAGCTCATGGTGTGGAAGAAAAGCCAATGCAACACGTTCACCTAATGCGCCATGACATGTTGCCCGTCAAAGTAAAACATGTGACCCTATCGGATGCACACAAACACATCTACACGTGGACGTAATTACACCACAAACATGCACTCTGCTCACACACACGCACACAGGCTCACGCTCGGAGTCTTGTCTGGGAGTCTGCTGTTCTCTGTACTGGCTCCTCTGAGGCGTGTGTGTGACATTTCATTAAGCCTGTAAGGTCGAACACTAAAGCAGACGCAGGCACGATGCCGTTATTGAAAATAACCCCTGGAAGCGGCTGCCTCTGGAAAATCCAAGACATCACCTTGGACACTTCCTCTCTCCGTCTTCGTCGGGAGGCTGCAGTGGCGTCTGCTGTGGCCTTTTTAGGTGCCAGACGACAAAAGAAAGACAAAACAATGACATGGCCAGTTGCATTGAAGGAGATGATGAAGTGATAACTTGCCACTGTTGTGTCTGTTATCCAAATAGACTTTATTCCCTTGAGTCGAGCTGTGCGAGGCGTCCGGATGAGCGAGAAGGAGGAGACGGAGAAGACCACAGACCAGGATGCCACCGCTCAGCTAAATGGTAAGGCTGATGGTAAGGCCATTCCACTTTTTCTCAGACCAAGTACATGTACTACGTGTAAGTTCTTACATTTGTGTTTTGGGCTGTGAGCTCTAGGAAAGATACTTTTTTTGTGATATTTTTTTTAGTACCTTTGTTGTGTATGAGCGTTATAATGAACAATGTTGCATCCCACACAATGCAGCGATATACTATAGGTGTCCGGGAATCCTAACCCTTGGATGCAGGTGTTAAATAAATCACACCGCACAAGTTTCCCCATCCACACACACCGTACAAGTAAACGTTTATTACTCTTCTTTTCTCTTTCTATTTTATATCTCAGTCTCACTTAGAGGGCCTCCATGAAAGCCTTTTAATTTTCACGTGCGCGGGTCAAGATCAAAGCACATCTCCCGTGTGTCTTAACCCCTTTCTCATAAAATAAGGTTTTAATGAAACACCACATTATCAGGTTAAAGGCAGTGAGGCGTTTCCAGCGTTTCCAGCTCTGACGTTTGCACTTTTTGCGATCGAAACCGCAGCTAATTCACACTTGTAAAACACAAGCCACCGTGATAATAACAAACCATTAAAGATAAAGCGTTTTGTCAGTTTCGTCAACACGGATCTCAAATAAATGGCACCTTCTGCACGCGGGAGGCGGGAAAGGGAATACGCCGGCGGTGGCGGGCCGCGCTCCGAGAGAGGTGATCTCTGTCGACTGGAATGTCGGCAGCGGCGCGTTTGCTTGTGGTCACCAGTGTGTGCTGGTTGAGGTCGTCTTTCCTGAGACACACACTCTTTCGATTGCATTACAAATCCCCGGGCTTGAGGATCTCCTGACATCCAGAGGAGTCTCGCTCTGTTCCAGAACTCCTGGTGTGAACCCCCTGGTTCTAAACAAAATGTCATCCGCGAGGCTTTGCATGCATTAGCGCGTTTCCTCTTTGGGGGTCGCTGGGGCTGGCTCGTGTGCATGCTCCAGAAGAGCAACACCAGGCAGTATTATGCTAAACCTGCAATTTGTGACTGATGACTCGAGGCTCATAAGAGCTGACGGGATGGGCGCCCATGGATCCAAGAGGAGTGTAATGCAAACACTTGAGCACATATGCAGCCCGTGCCCAGTAAACAGGCTGCATGTCCCGCAGATGACCTGTTGTTTATATAGAGATTCACTTAGAGTAACGTTGTGTATTTGTGTGGACCGGGAGTATTGAATTAGCATAAGCTTTTCACATATAAGGGAGAAATTTGTGTGTGGGGTTCTATAAACCAGGAGATTGCTTGCAGATGCCTGAATAAATGTATTTGTAAAGAAATCACGTGCAAAAGGGGGGGGCGGGTGGGGGGTGGAGAGCACAGTGGATACGAATACGGATACGAATACACTAGCTCAACACGGCCACATGTTGAACACATGACTTTGTCACCCTTCTAACCTTGGGTCACCCTCTTCAGACCAAGACGTATAGTTTCAAAACCCAAAGGTGGAGCGGTCATCGTAAGTCCGTCCAGGCTTTATGAAAGACGCTGTGTAGCCCGCGGCCAGCGCTCATTTGGCTTCCCGTTCCATTTTATTTTGGTTTAGGGCAGCGTAGCGTGTGTGATGATAAACCTGAACCCTCATAATGAGTGCGGTCGGAGCCATCGGGGCTAAATGGGCTCCAGCCAGCAGCTCATCTCATCCAGACACGCGCTACCGTCTTCGTTAACCACAGCTCCCTCTCCGTTTCGGGACGTTTTTGGGTAATGATGCCCGGTGCGGGAATAGGTCCAGCGGGAGAGGTAATTGCAAACAGGGATTTGTCTGAAAGCGGAGCCTATTAAAGACAACACGACCCCCGCATATTTGAACAGAGTCCAGCGTGAATGAGCCCCAGTGATCCATCAGCGGAGCGGGGAGAGGACGGCGAGGAGCGTGGTGCTGATGGATGGCCGCGCCGAGTGCTGGTTTACAGCAACGCCGTGATCAACGACGTGCCACGCGCAGAGGTCCTCCGATGGGGCGGGGTGGGGGGGGGGGGGGGGAGGGCGAGGGGAGTGATCCAGGAAGGAACATCGTCTGGGAAGTTTTCTCCTCCTAGCCCCCCCTACCCCCGGCTGCTCTGGCTTCTCTGCGACTTGTGTTTAATTCCCTTCTTCATGAGGGACATGAGTACACACTGCAGCCTCTATCTGTGTGGATCTCGGACTGGACCGCCGCTCTGCTCTGACGTGACCACACCGCACCGCGGCTGTTAGAGTGACGCCCACGCAGCATGCCGCACGTTTGATAAGAAGGCGATCTTGCTGATCCGATTCCCAGTGAGGAATTCGGACAGGGATGGCTTCTTTGCATGTGGACACTTATCAACTTAACCGTACCGTCATTTTGCTTACTTATAATCTGTTTATCGTCAGAAACCGCGATTCCCTGGCCCTTCTCACCTTCAGCAAAGTTATGGGATGCGGGCCATCTAGCAAACTGTGAGTGATGCAATGACTTGCATAGGCCTCTGGCATGTTTATCAGCAAACATATACACATTAATTTCCGAGGGGTCATGATGGCATGTGGATTTATAAAATTATCTGGGATGCTGATATGTTGTTCAGCAATATGAAGGATAATGTTTGGGGGCTGTTGCCCAGTTACAGTGGGAATTCAGAAGATAGTTTGCAATATATGTGAATTTGAAAGGTTTAACAAAACAGAATGCAGTAGATAAGCATCCCATGTATTTCTGACAGTGCCAAAAACACCAGAAACTTCAGGGTGGTTCTGGAATATACCATTACAAGTTGGAAAATATGGGTGAGGGTTTCTTTTGTAGTTTTCTTGTGCAGAATTGCAAAGACGGATTCAAAAAAATGTCAAATTTGTGAGATCCAATGTAAGTGTCATTAGCCATAGTCAGTTGTATTGAACGTTAAACATGTCTATGGTGTTGGTAATTCAGTTGGTTTCAGACATTGCCCTTGGGTTTAACAAATCACTTAGGATCCTGATTCAGCTAGTGTGTTAGAAAAAGAGGATACATGTATGGATGGATAGATCGAAGGATGGATAGATAGATAGATGGATGGAGTATGTCACTGATAATATTTTCCTACTATTTACATACCGTTCATTGCGTGAATTCAAGTGACGTGACTATCAGGACGGTCTCCCGAGTTCACAAGGTGCATTTTATTCATTCTCTTCTTATCCCAACTCATCACTCTTTCTTAGTTTCATGTCCAATCTGGAATGTGCCTCTGCTTTTCTCACGCGTGATAAAGATCTCTTTATGTCTCTTTCTGTTATGTTGCAACTGAAGTTCATGGCAACGAAAACTCTCCCATTGGATCAACTGTCGACCAAAAATACATTTTCCAGCTGCACATTGATCAGAGAAAATGATATGTTTCAGTTCGACCTGTTTAAACATAACCTCTTCTTTCAGCGGCTATGGAGTTGAATACGAAAGTGATGGTCGGTTTGCAGTAAAAGTACCTAAATGTCGGCCTATGTTTGCGTCTTATCTTTCACCAAATTCAGTGTCAATCCGTCCCATGTTTTTCCCATTCACTTCATTTACGTGGTATTCCTTGGCAAAAAAAGCTGCAGTTCTTCATAATACTTGCATGTAAACATCAAACTACCTCTCATAGTGAAGCAGCAGGATGGCCTGCAGCTGGTGCATGTTTTGTTGACTATCAAATGTTGGCTCAGTAAGGCCATTTCCAATACAAGTAGCAATTACAAGTTAGCCCATATCACATTTACCGTTTAGCTCTTGTCTGCCCTTTATTTATTTATTTTACACAAACCAACCAACTACCTAGACATGAGGTCATTGTTCCTCTCCCTGTGTTAATTCAAAACAAATGGAATACATGTATCCTTTCCCTGTGTTTAGTGGATCACAAGATGTTTATGTATGTTTTTTAGGGGCCTCCTCACTTTTGCCAACATCTTTGCTTTTAGATAATTGGGGCCTGCTGGAAAGAAACTGTTTAGATGTGTGTGTAATGATGCTATCCTTTCCATGGAAACCATTCATGATAAATCTTGTGTCCTACTTCCAAACCTATGGTATAGTAGCATACTAGATAGGATAGATCCTTAGGCTAAGCCACTCCTGAGCTGACCCTTGTATCCTGGGCCCTGAAGCTCAGAAGGCTCAAGATCCTTCTGATTTTTACATGGAATCTGTTTCCATTGTGTAAAAGTACCGATTATATATGTAATCCGCACACACATACACATACACATGCACACACACACTACTTTAAACAGTGTCTTCCTGGCTCCTGAAAATGCCTTTTCTATGAGGTTGATGGACACTAATAGCAGTAATAGACACACAGGATGTTCTTGTTCTAAGACAGGAACATAAAACCGAAATTTTCATATAAATGTACAGAAACCCGTAGACTTTTCTTCAGCAGTGATGATTCTAGCAGACGATGGCCAAGCCAGATTTTTGTAATCTGAATGGAAATCTGATTCGATTGGGACATCTATTATAGACTGAGTGTTTCATTTCATTATATTCAACCACATGGGGGGAATGAAATGAACCAACCCACCGGTTTTAATCCAAATGCATAGGCTTTAGATGATGATTTTTATTTATTTATTGTCGAAACAGCAACAATAGTAAGGAGGAAATTCCTTTCTTGGTTAAACGTCAGCGGTTTGTCAGCACTCGAGCACGGAAAGAGAGAATTAGGAAAGTTGGCGACGGCCGCACGTGATATCATTATCCCACAGAAGATGTTAGCACAACACGATATGATGTCATATCACTTTCGGACAGCTATTCGTGGAATGTTGTCTTTCCCAACAGGCGCGCAGGGTGAGCTTTCCTCGGATAGCCTTGAGACATGTTTGTTAAAGTTGGCCGTATCAACGTAAGCCCGCGAGATGCCTCCTGCTTCCAATCACCACTTTCCATAAATAACCGAAGAACTAAATTCCTAACTGTCCTGTGATACATTTCACAGGGTTTACCCTGCTCCAGCGCGCGTCTCCAGCACGCATCGTGTTTGTTACACGGGTCCATGAATCTTGGAAAAAGGAAAATGTTGTTGTTGTTTTTTTACCCAAACAAATCGTACTGAATGAGACGTATCTGTGTTATGTTTAGAGCACAGAGCACCACCACTGGTTCAACACTATTCTGTTTCAATCCGTCTTTATGATGCATTATAATATACAATAAATGATACAGGGAGATGCCTTTTTCCATCTTTGAATACGATGAAGCTCCTATGTGTTAATGTTAATGTTACCTCTTTTATTTGACCCATGCTTTTGTGTAGATTGTCAGATGCCTGTAGCAGCTTTTGAGAATTAACAATGTGTGAACCAACATGTCCGCAAATGTCTTTTCAAGTCCCTCGTTCATTCCGACCAAGAATACAAAGGTTGAAACCTGACGCAAAGATTGATCACTCTCCCTGCTAGAGTTTTTAAGAACTGCTTATCAACCGTAACAATCAAACCATGCTAATGTTGGTCTCCTGAAGTATTGAACATCCGGATCAGGCCATTAAATAGCACAAGAAGTGGCAGATTTAAAGTTTATTCACACAGCCGAAAAGGTAATTGACTATTGTAATGTATTGCCATCAGTCTCCTCATCTGCCATGTATTTTCTGAAATACTTCCTTCCAAGTTGTTTGTGAGCTTAGCTTGTTGACTCAGGACCCATGCGATGCCTCAGTTGTGCATCCATTACTGGTAGTGAGATCCGTAGGAGAGATTTCCACTTCTTTACTCATTTCCTTTGGGTAAAATGGGCCAAGAACAAAATGGGAATGCGTTGCTGTTTCCAAGTCAAGGTTTGTTTTATAAGCACACTGAGACGGTACAACTGACGATGAACACACTTAACATAAATAAAGTTAAGATACTTAAGATAAAGACGTCCTTTCTTTTTGCATTATAAGCATAACATAGACTGACGGATTTACTTTTAAGAAGTTTCTCCTAACGCCATGTCCAACAGACATCCAGGTAGGACATGAAACTCAAATAAGGCAATACAGTAAAACAGTCACATCCCTTCCACTCGGTGCCAGCGACTGCAAGGTATCAGAAAAAAAGCTCCTGCATTGCTCGTGAAATGTCAGCTGTGATATAGCAAATTACATATGTTCTTTAATCTGTAAAGGTGTTTTCATCTTGCCTGTTTAAAGGCTGTTGCACCTGCGATGGGTTCCTGGCTGTTGGCAGGTTGCCAGAGACAGCCTGATGTGTGTGTATGTTGGTGGTTTTATATATATATATATATATATATATATATATATATAATTCCATTGCTGCTTGCTCAATGCTGGATAATGATCCTCAATTTGTGTAATGAGATAAGTGGGAGGTCAATAATGGGGAGTCTAACATCTGGCGGCCTGATTGCAGTCCAGTACCTGTGGGAGATTGGTTTTGCTGTGCTCTGTCAATTTCACCTGATGTTTTTGTTCAATTCCTCCATAGCCTTAGTTCGTTTATTTGTAGCTTAGTTTTGCCACTCCAGCAGGTTATTACCCTCTTCATAAGCTGTCGTTCCATATCCCTTTGTTCACTGCGATTTATGTTGGAAACGGTGGACAAACTAAACTAGAGCTATAGGCAATCCATCCTAAAGAAGGATTTTGCTATCTTCTACCATTCCAAGATTTCAATGAGCGCTTGGGGGTGGATTGTCTTCCCCGGTTCTCCACTGTTTCCTTTTCATCTGTATCCTATTGGCCAAAGGCATCCGTCTGATTGGACTTTGTGCACACAGTGGCCACTCAAACACACCAGTCCAAATCACACTGGTTATATTATGGCGTGTAAGAACTGATTTAAAATGCTTAACCCATAAAGAGGAAACGTAAAACTTTTTTGTTTTGTTTTTTTTACACAATTCCATCTGTGCGAAGACATTTTCATAACCTACCAAAGTTTGTTGATTTGAACCCAAACCTTTTAAGGCAAACCTTGTACCTTGTGACCCTTTAGACGATGTTCTGTGTGATGCTGCTGCCTAATACAATGGACACGATTCATCTTGTGTCCCCCAGGACCCCGGCCGTCCAGGGGAAAAGAAGAGGCCTTTGAGATCTTCATGAGAGACCATGAGGACCGCCTGACCATTGAGGACAACAAGGCCATCCTGAAACAAAGGTCAGTGGGAGACAAAGACGTTGGGCGTACCCCTCATACTGTATCTATATATAGTAGGGGTGTAACCATACACAAAAGTCACGATTCGGTACGTACCTCGGTTTTTAAGTCACGGTTCAGTATGTTTTTTGGTACAGCAGTTTTTGTTGTTTTATTAAACAATTCTTTTTGATTTGATTTGAATTTGATTTGATTTTTTTTTTTTTTATAAGTTTATTTGAAAACAGGGACAGTGCACATTAATAACATTACTGTAAATGCGCCAGAATTAGCCAAGAGGCTATTTTTCATCTGTAGTCCCCAGACGGATGTTAAAAAGTCACCCTAAAAACAGAATATGAACAGAATATGAATATGATTAAAATTACAAAGTTATTAGCCAAGGCAATCTACAAACATGCACAGCAATTAACAATTTGACAAAAGAACATACAACATGACATGACAAAAGAACATATATAACATCAATCAGAAAACATAACCAATACATCCCCATGCAGCAAAGACACATGACGCAATACACATCACACCACAGCATGCAAAGCAGAAGCATAGACACAAACTGCATGCATACACAATATAACATATGACACCACAAAAAGACATGCATGCCGACACATGAGGCAGACAGACAACAACAAGATGGCTACAGGTTCAGCACAGACGGACCGGAGAGAGGAAGAAAGGTGTAAAAGAACTAGTGCTGACAGATCTGAGCACCAATCAACCATCTCTTCAAATGAGCTCTGAATAAACTGTAGGTATTCAGGTCTCTAATAGTAGCTGGGATGGAATTCCACTCTAGTGCAGCTCTAACAGAGAAAGCAGACTGACTAAACGAACTTTTCCTAAAAGGAATAATACAGTCTCCTCTTGCTGCACCTCTTGTGAACCCATATGCAGTTGTTCTTATGTTGACAAACTGTCTCAGCGGAGGCGTGGTGGAACCATATATAATCTTGTGCATAAGACAGGCATTTACATATTTAATCAAATTGTCCCAACTCAACAGATTATATGTTCTTAATATTGGACAATGATGAAAATGTACCGGTTTCTTGTCAAGGATTTTAACTGTTCGTTTATACAAGGATTCTATTGGTTTTAGAGAAGTGTTACTAGCCTGTGACCAGGTAGTTAAACAGTAGATGATATGGGAAAAAACCATGGAATGCATATACATTTTAGCCGCCTCTGTTGACATATAATCTCGACTGAACCTAAAGTTTGAGAGATTGAATTTGACCCGGTTACAGACCTTTTTCACCTGAACCTTGAAAGAAAGTTTAGAGTCAACCAAAACACCAAGATACTTGTATTCAGATACGACCTGTAACCTCTCCCCTGAAACAAAGATATCCGGCTCGACACTAGGACTGTTCTTCTTGGTAAAAAACATACATACTGTTTTAGACACATTCAGCTGCAAACAGCATTGCTTTAACCATGCTGTTACATGAGTCATGGAGTTTGTGAGTTTATCAGCAACCTGTGTCATGCTGCTACCATGTACATAAATTACCGTGTCATCGGCATACATTTGGATGTTGGTGTCAGGACATACATATGGTAAGTCATTGATATATAATGTAAATAACAAAGGGCCCAATATGGATCCTTGTGGGACTCCTGTGGACAGACGAAGGGCAGCTGATTTATGATTCTGTACCTGAACAGACTGAGATCGATTTGACCAGTGGATTTATTAAATTGTATCAAACAAATGCCTTACACAAATGAAAAGACATCAAATACAATTGAGGATAAAAACACAATCAAGTCCAGGACTTATTTCCATTGTGGTCCTCAACACAAAACATCAGGACAAGACAAGACAGTCACAGAGTATGTGATAATCAATAAAAAAAATGTCTTGGTACGTACCGAAATGAAACGTGCATTGAGCTGTTAGACCCGTACCGAAAAATATCGGTACAAATATGCGTATCGCTACACCCCTAATATATAGTGTATATATATATATATATATATATATATATATTTATTTATTTATTTTTCCAAACACGCACGGACACACTGTACAAGCATCCTCTCAACACTCACTTGTTAAACGTGAACACTATACTCTCCAAGAAGGAACGTGGAGTGCTTGGAAGGAACACGGTTATTGAGCTCATCGCCATCGGCAACATCTGGACTGGTCGTCTTTGATGGAGCTCTGTGGTCCACACCTCGGTGGACGAGGATCAGCAAAGGACCACGTTCAAATCACAACACAGCCTCTGTTAAAATGCACCGCAGATATGTATATCTACGCTGCAGATAGGAGACCTACCACTGAGAACACGTGTGACATCAAGTACGGCATCAATAGCGAGGATTTGGAAAGGATTTTTCTGCTTTTCCGTGCCTTTTGAATTCATAGCTTGGGTCATATTCTGTGATAAATGGCTCGTCTGAACACCAAGTTAAAGCAGTGCATGAGGAATGCAATGTCTATTGAAAACTAGCAATTTAGGAAAACTTGTTTTGCTATTGTTATTTATGTATTTGTATTTGACAGGTATGCAGAAGCCAAAGCACTCGGAGTGCAGGTTAATAAGTCCAGGGACGCCATCAGTAAGTCATTGCTTTCAATTCCCATTATATGAGCTCTCTTTTTAAATTATCTGCCACTCCAGCATTCACAGCATATGGAATTAATATGCATTCTCACTTTGTTTACCGACACGTGTGGGAATATTGTAGTTGCATACTTGCAATAAAACTAAGATGATCCATAAACCCTCGCTGTCTCACACATAAACATTCATTGGAAAGGTCCAAAAGCCTGTGAAAATGTGGCTTTATTATTGTTTTCCAACTACTCTGTGTGAGAGCATTGCAACAATGCACTTGTCCCATGTCCAGGAGGGAATGTTTCCAAGTGGCTGGTTTAAGTTGCCCTTCACACTCGGCGAGATGGGAAGGCATAAACTTTATTGTCATCATTACTGCCATCATCATTATCCTAATGGCAGGCGTTCTCTAATGCAGACCCTCCAGGGTCAACAGTGGTGCATTCATTATCATAAACCTTTTCCCACCAAGTCTACGGAGACACGGGCAAGCTGGGGAATAACAAAGCATGTGTATTGCAGTCGGGGTCCTGTTTCCCCCCTCCTCGAACCCTCTTAGGGGTAGAGGTGTTGGTGCATTACAGCGTGTTTTACCAACAGGGTTTTGTCCATGTCTGTCTGTGCACCTACCTTCCCTTTTTCGACCTGTGATTTTTGGATGTACTTATTTATTTATCAGCTGTTTTAATGAGCGAACCCATAAAGTAAGCACACAACCCCAGGGATCATCTGGCGAATGTCCCTGACAGGTAGTCTGGGAACGCTAAAGTCAGGCCTGGCCTGGTCCAGGGTTTAACTTGAGCATGTTCACACTGCTTACTTTAATGTTTCTGAATAGATTTACATGTGGATGGATTTCTTCATGTGCTGAATGTTACACCTTTGCATTGCCTATGTTTTCCCTGTTTGAATCAAAGCCACCTCTCATACGTCTGATAGGCCCACCTGTTGCATCAAGCGTCTGCGAGTTAAAGGATTGATACGACTCGCTGCCTATAGTGTGGCCCCTTTCAAGCACAACCGCGTCGTGAATCACAACGCACGCCTGTCGAGGTTTGATCTGGTTTGCATTAACTATCGCAAGCTATATTTATGAAATTCCCTGGACTGTGGGCGTGTTTGTGGCTCCTATCAAATTCCATTGAAATGAACTAGAGTTTGCCTCACACCAGTGTCTGGCAACCACAGCAGCAGCAGCCACCTCAAATCACACATGGCGGCTCGGTGTCATTCAGCCGTCGTCGTCTCCTGGGTGCCAGTATACACGGCGCAGCACGAGTGGAACCCGCCGCCACCGGCGTTCCAGAGCCCTGTCTCTGAGATGCTGCTGACACTGTGGTACAGTTGAGGTGTCTGTGTGTGTTTTTATTAATGCATCATTGATTCTTAAAAATAATATTTAAATATTGGCCAGACTCTCGCGACTTTGTGAAGAAAAAATAGATTCCCCCCCCACCCCAACCCTGTTTCAAACCACGCTGAAAGCTTTTGTGCGTTTTGCTGGGGACCACGAATAGAAACGTCCAAAAATAACGGAGCCGCTGTATTATTCAACCTCTGAAGAGGGGAAAAGTACCCCGGAAAAATGAGCATCACAAATTATTCTAAAGTTTTTGGGCATTGGAGCTGCAGCATTTTTCCAAGATGAGAGACGGGGTTTTATAATGGAAGGTATCTGCACCTCCTGGCTGGAAAGTCAGGATAATACCTTTACATCAGTGTCTTTCCACGCTGTTTCACAAAAGCCCTGCTCGGGTTCCTCTGCCAGACCTGCGTCCCTGTGTGTAATGTAAGTTGTCGGCCGGGGGTTCGGCCTCGTATAGACAAAAGCCTTGCTCTGCTCTGCATTAAGGGTTCCATCCAGCATGCGGGCCGCTGGAAACGTCCGAAAGGGGAGGGAGATGGGCGTCTGTGGAATCTTCTGTGCCTAAACATCTCCCCTGGATACCGGTATTGCCTTTGGCCACCGCCTATAGCGTTGGTATCCAGTCCCCAACGGACAGACCTACGTTGTTCGCCCTGAGGAGGGAATGTGGGGAGAGAGCGCACTCGGGGATATGTGTTTATATGTATTCGGAGGATCCCTCTAGGACCAGAGTTGCAGAGCAGTGGAATACGAGCAGGGTCCTTGATCCCTTCACCAGATGTATGGGGATTTATGCATGGCTGTCCCGGGGTTGCAGCATCTGCTGAACTCCTTGCTGCCGTCCCACCTCTGTGCACTCCCACAGCCTCGACGCTGCTGCCCCAGCGGCCCGCAGATTGTGGAAGCCATCAGATCCCGAGGACAGCCTGGCCATAATGTATATCGCCACCCGGCTACTAGTTTTGTCCAACGACTTTGAAAAGGAAGTATATGGTCCTTGCCTGCGTTGTCCCGGGCTATCAAACTTTAGCATGGGCGAGCCATAAACACCTATGTCGGTTGCTTAGTTCAAGAGGATGACATCCATCACCTGCAGATGTTTAATGGTTAACGTCAGGGAAAGGGAAAGGCCCGGTGGACATTTTAAGGAGGCAGGATTTTGTATTTTTCTGTTTGCGACTTTTACGGTCGCAGCTCTCACTATGTCTCTAGTGGGGCCTGCTTTGGGTTGGGGCCGTTTGCAGTGTGTCGTGTAAATATGTACTTAACTTATACCACTTGTACAGGAATTTGGAGTACTGATTTCGTACGGTATTATGTTGTTTACAACGCTTCATTCAGGCCCTTCATTTTGTCTGGGATGTGGATCAAGAGCTCTCTTGATAATTTATGTGGTGTGTCTCGCTAAATCGTCAGGCCCACAAGCCACTAAAAATGTTTTGTGGTTGGATGAAACCGGTCCTTTAGGATGATAGCATGTCTTGTGATCCTATCGAAGAAATCCCTTCTGGGATAATTCCACCACATACTGTGTGTCTTATTGTCAGGTTGCAGAGAGTACTTTTACTATGAAAGAACATCTCACAAACTATCAAAGTACCATTGTCACCATATGAACCGAAGTTGCACTCTGGCCTGGGAAGGCAGACAAACCATGTGGAAGAGGAGATAGTTAGTTGGATATGAAGTGGTCATTTGTTCTTTCTCACTTGCAATCTTCTCTAGGCTATGCTAAAATAAATTATTTGAAGTTTGCTTTTTGGCCAAATGTTACTTTGTCTCGCCAAACATGGTCATTTTTATGTATTCTCATTCTTATCCCCTTTTGTTGGATGTTTTAATGTTTTCATTTTTTCATTGTTTTATAAAATAGAATCCATTTGTGCGGATGGTCTTTATTACTTATAATAATATAAATATTCTGCAGGGGAAACCTCAAATGAACAACAGGTTTTCTAAAATGTTCCCTTGCAGAATAATTGCAGATGTTTATTTTACAGTGTGAATTTCATTCCCTCCCATCCATTTCGGAGCAACGATTTTTTATTTTTTGCACCAAAGAAGAATCTCTTTAACCTGTGCAACCAGTCAGTGCGTGTCTGTGGCCCTCGTCCATTCAAGCATCACCACTTGAGCTGCGCAAAGTCAAGCGGTCTCATCTAATACCTCGCTCCGTGTCCTCTACGGTCCGAGGTGAACCTTTTGACTCCAGACTAAACACCAACGTCATGGTGAGCCGTGACATCGGAGAACATCTGGGGACTTCTCTGTGCTTCTGCTTTCGTAAATACATAGATATAGTATAAATACTGCCACTGTGAGCCTGTAAACCATCTCAACACGAGGCTGACTACCCAGGAGCCCTGGTCTTTGTTGGGCCCCTTGAGTTTTCTTATTTCATCTGGCCACGGCCCTGCTCTGTCGGCAGGGGCCCGATCCCCTGGGGACCAGGCCACTCCATCTTATAAGCCAGGCCTTTCTTTCATGCTGGTGTTATCCTTAGAAACAAAGAGACCTTCTCCCTCTCTTCAGCCCCACACGGGTTGACGTGCTTCCTGTTGAGTGGGGTTTTGCATCCTTTGCACCGTTTGCGCTGGAGTCTCTGATCGGAATAACCTGCGCATATCCTTGGAGGTGGGAGTAAAGCGGTGAACCATGCGGAGGAAAAAACCAAACCAAAAGAGAAAAAGACCGGACAGGCCATGCCGCGCCGCGAGCCCGAGCGACTGAGTCCAGGTCTCCGCAGAGCGAGCGAGCCGAGCGGGGCGTCCCAGAGCGCCTCGGCTCCCGCCCACCACCGCTCGACTTCAGGTTCTCCATCTGGATTTGTTGTCTCTGGAACCCAGGACAGATGCCGTTGGCGTTGCACTATTGTGACCCTTGGCTTGGTAGATCTTACAGGTGGTGCACAGCCCTGGGAGAGAGGGAGAGAGAGAGAGAGAGAGAGAGAGAGAGAGAGAGAGAGAGAGAGAGAGAGAGAGAGAGAGAGAGAGAGAGAGAGAGAGAGAGAGAGAGAGAGAGAGAGACCAATGTCCCTCCTTGACTGTCCTGAACTCCCACTCAGTCTTGTCACGGTTCATTCATTGTCCCATAATCTGTCTATTCCCGGCTGTACACTTACATAGTTCACTACTATGTAAAACGCCAAGGTACAATTTGGTACCAAGGGCCTGATAACCTGCATCTTGTTTTTTCATGTATTCTTGTGTGGAAACTTGAAAGTGCAGACACAAATGCCTTTACAAAAGTACCCCCAACCCACTTTAATCTCTAGATGAATCTACTGAATCTCTGCTGAGTTTCTAAAGCACAATAGAGGTCTTTCATTTTGGAGGAAGCTCACAAGGGGGCTGTGTCGCTTCACCAAGTAGCCATTTGTGACCTGTGAATAGTTCCAGAGGGGAACATGCTTAATAAAGGAGGGATCTTGAACTTGTAAATCTCTTGAATCTTCTTCTTTGCTTTCCTTGGCTCTCGGTCTCTGCCTCACTCCCCCTCTCTACCACTCTCTCCCTCTCCCCTTCCCTCGCGCTGTCCTCCCCCTAGATGAGCTGAAGAAGCAGTTGGAGATGCGTAGGATGCAGAGAGCTGATCAAGGTGAGTCCAAGAAGTGGATCAACTCGTCCAGAACAAATCCATGCATTGATCATCGATCAGCCTTTCTCTGCCAGCAAAAAAAAAAACAAGGTGTTCCACGTTTCTCTGCAGTTCAGTCTTGCATCGTTTCGTCTTATTCTGATGCTTTTCGGTTATTTTTACTATTGAGTTTTTAGGAGCTTTTATTTAACCTTGAAGTTATTACAAATATAGGCCTTTAACCAGCAGGTAGTGTTCAAGCATCTTGCTCCATGATGCTTACAGGCTGAGGACATTTGGGTTTGGGTACTTTTTGATTGGTAGTCAACCCTCCCTAGCCGCTACTAAACTATAAATTCCCTACAGCTTTGTTAAACAGTGTCTTTGACATGGCTGTGTCTGGCAGTGTCTTTGACATGGCTGATGTAGACCAAATGAACAGCAAAATGTTTAGACCAAAAAATATCACAGTACAACCACAACAGATTAGATATCGGTAAATAGTGCAAGTGATCACGAAGAACCGAAGGCTGTCATGGAGGTCTGAGTTGCAATGTATCAGGTCTAGGGTAGTGCGTGTGGTGAAGCCCTCTTTATGAGGCTTGACAGTGGGTTGTTGTTGTTGTGTGTGTGTGTCTCTGTATCGCACACTGACCAAAGGGTTGGTAGCAGGACATAGCTGGCTCCTTTTATTTGCTTCCTTTTTTATTCTGGTTTTCATCAGAATAGGAGTCAGCTTCTGAAGAACACAAACATCTAGCATCCAGCGGTGGTGCCACAGAACCGGCTCGGTTTAGGTTTTTGGTTCTTGTTTGTGTTTTTTTCGTCCGCACATTGTTTGAGTCAACACTTCTCAAAAGCCTGGCTTCTATTATCCGGGCTTAAAATACCTCAAGCGTACAAGCCAGTCAGGCCTTTTAGAGTAGAATCTGTTTCTAGTGGACACTTTGATGTGTATTTACTGATGGAGCTTTTATCAACAGCACTGATACGGTTCATTAAGGAGCATTAAGGCAGGGCACGGGCCACTTGTTAGACTAGTAGTAGTAGTTAGACTGCAGACATGGGGGTTTGAACCACTGGCTAGAATGTCCTCCCTAAAGAAAACCTGAAATCTACCTTGTCCTACTTGATAGTTAAAGATCACCCTGAGGGGGACGGGCAGGACCCTGTCGAAGCAATCATCCTCCAACAGGTCGAGCAAGAGAAAAGAAAGTGAGTGGGTCCCGTTTTCTCCAGCTATGTTTTTATTTCCTGGATATAGACTAGAAAGCCATGACCCGTTTCTCCGCTGTTTCCCGGCGCACCTCCTCACCCACCCTCAGGTTCAAGAGCCACATCGGCGACCTGAAGGCCCTGAGGACGGAGATCCAGCACGTGCAGCTGCTGATGGAAAGGGCAAAGGTCAAGCTGCAGAAGGACTTCAAGGAGTGGTGGAGCGGGGAGACGTCAGGGCCGCAGGTGACGGACGCACCAGCGCAGACGCTCTGGGAGCGCTCTCTCCTGAGCAGATGTAGCCCTCAATGCACAGGACATGACGACTCATCGGGGAGCCCGTCACAGACATGTTTACGGCCCTAACGGCACATCTCCTCGTTATTTGTGAATGCATTTTTTCCACTTGCACTGTTTATCCAGTTTCTGTACAGCAGTCTGGCAGGAGGTTGTGCACATGTGAGGTGTGTGCGTGCGTGCATGCGTGTGTGTGTGTGTGTGTGTGTACGTGTGTGTGTGTGTGTGCCTCTCTCGTTAGGATTTTTGGACAGGACTTTTACAGGACCAGAGCGACCCTTGCGGCCTCTGTTTAACACCGTGCAAAAAAAATCCCGTAGGCGGTAGATACGTGGAAACACATTCCGACAGGAAATGGACGAGTGCTCTAAACAAGTGTCTGGAGAGAGCAGCCCCGGTGCCAAGACAACAAACATCCGCGTCAGCAGCAATCCCGCCAGATCAGGGGGCTTAATAAGGACAACATGTTGACCCCACAAGGGGGGGGGGGGGATAAGAAATTAGTCACTTCACATTTTGGTCTTTAACAACATTCTTGGAGCATTTGTGTAGTCTCCGTCGTGTAAACATCTAGCGGGAATTGTGCGAACGAATGGAGTACTAAGTTCTCTGAATCGTTAATCTTTGGGGGTTGCTAAAGTGAGTTGAAGGCCAGCGATGTCACTGAGTTAGCATGGTGTCCCACACAGAGACACTCACACACGCACACACACACACACACTGATGGAGGGGTGCCTCCGTCAGCTGGTATGCACGTTGTTCAACTAAAGCATTAACATCTGACCAACAGACCTCGGTGGCGTCTCCCCGTTTGGTTTTGATCTCAATCACTAGAGAAATGTATCCATCTCTCATCTCGGCAAAATTTTTTCTGAATCACAAACGGAAAAGAAAAACCCAGGAAGTCTGACAGACAGACACCGTTGTGTGCCGTTATGTTTCCTTCCAGAGTCCGGAAACAGACCTTCTGTCTTGCTAGCATCAATCCAACAGGCCACATAAACTTCCAATCGGGTTTTCCTTGACCGTTTCCATTTCCCCTGTTGCTAGGAAACGGCACACATGTACACCATTAGCGCGCGTAGGAAAGAGCATCTCATGGTACCTGAGGACTTGTGTTACCTCTGGCTACAAGTTGGAGCGCGCAACAATATTTCTCTGCAATTTACCTGTCAGCAGCCACGCCGGCTGGCTGGCTTTACCGTGTAGGGCAGCGGGACAAGGCCGGCGTTTATTCATCCTGCAACCATTTTCAACAGGATTCAGAAGCTCCATCCAGCTGCGAAACAGGACGTCCGGGTCCGAACTCAAAGCCCTCGACACCTGGCGGGCCTGGTTCTGGGTAAGAGCCCTGTGTCCACCTACCCCTGGCCTCGGCGCCACCTCCTCTGCCCTCCCGTTCCTCAGAGCGCAGCCTCTCAGGAATGTCTGACACACTGCAGTCAGCTGGACGTCTGGTACCACCACTAAGAGCAAGCAAAAGTCATCAAAACTCTTCTCTGTTTTGGCACCGCAGTGGTGGAACGAGCTCCCCGCTGATGTAAGGAACGCAGAGTCGCTCACCAGAGCGACTCCGCAAAGACTCACCTGTTCAGAGTTCACCTGGACTCTGCATAGCCACCCCCTCCCACCCCTCCTACTCATTGTATGGTGTACGTCCTGGCACTTAATCGACGCACTTATTG